>NC_079316.1:47238630-47587619 GCF_029931775.1 Euleptes europaea
ATGTGCCTCCCATTCAAATCAATTGAAATGAAAACAAAGATAATAAAAAGATTAGGTTTAATAACAATTATAATGCAAGTCAGTGAAACTTTAGCAAACAAAAATGGTCGGGGGAGTGCCCACGCCTAGTCTCCATGTGGACAACAATTTTCTCCTCAGGCTCCACCCCAAAATCTTCCCACTGGTGGTGAAGAGGGACCTGGCAATCCTACTCTCCAGTCCTGGTGTTCAACAGAGAATTGCTGCTCAGCTCCCGCCAGCATTTCTGAGAGCAGAAACTGGAAACTTCCATAGGAGCTTCTCCCAACTCCTGAGAACTGCAGATGCACCAAGTATGGCTGTGGGCCCTCTCAGAACAAAACCATGCCAACCCCTGATGTTGGCCCTGACAAACTATGATCTTAATAAACTCTTAGGAGCACAACTGAAGGAGATTATGCAGCAGTCCTGCTATATGTGTCCCATAATTTGAAAGGAAAGTGCCCCATTATGGAATTATCTTTCTCCAATAAGACTTCTTCCACGCAATGATTTTTTTCATCTCAGTGTTTACCATGCTTCAAACTGTATTGGCATCTATTGCTCTGGGGCTGCCAAGAGGCATTTAAAAGGACACCCTGCCCCTCACAGAATTTCAGCCAGTATCATTTTACTGACTGCAGCAGCATCTTCAGAAAGTCCTTCTTGTAGATAAGATACACAAATCTTTTCCTCCAGCATGTTGTAGTGGTTAGCAGTGGTAGACTCTAATCTGGAGAATATTCTTCTTTGCATCTAGTCAAAAATGCATTGACTAGTCATTAGGCATGATAAAATTCTCATACCGTGATGAGTACATTTGTGGTTGCCACTTTTAAAAAATTGGCTTGCTTCAAGTATATTTGCTTGTGTAAACTGATCTTTGATGGGTATTTGCAAAGACATATGAAGCTGTTTTATACTGAATCAGAACACTGCTCTATCTAGCTCAGTAATATTAATTCTGACTGGCAGCAGCTCTCCAAAGCTTCAGGCAGAGAAAGGTCTTTCCCAATACCTGCTACCTGAGATCCTTAAAGACAGTACTCATGACTGTACCTAAAATCTTCAGTATGCAAAGCATGTGCCCTACTTCTGAGCTGTGATCCCTCTCTATTGGTCTGCAACCATCACCATGTAGAGACTATTTTGGTCCAGTTTTATCATGTAGCACAAGGGGTTAATGGTGGGATAAATTCTAGGCTAGAGAGACAAATAGCCTGCTTTAAACTCAGCTGTAGTTAGTAAACATTTGGCTAACCAGTGATTTGGGCCCTTTTATTATAATATGAAAACAAAAATCAAGCCTATTTTAATAGTATATACGAAACTCAACAAAATGTACGTTTTTCTGACATAGTTAAAATCAGCCTGGATCGCTTCTCACAAACAGCATCCCACATGGCTTATATGATTGACATTTACCCAGTTCTAGCAGTAGAGTTGCCAACTCTGGATTGGGAAATTCCTGGAGATTTGGGGGAAGAGCCTTGGAAGGGCAGAGTTTGGGAAGGGGAGGAAGTTCAACAGGGACGTGATGCCATAGAGTCCACACTCTGAAACTGTTATTTTTTCCAAAGAAACTCATCTTTGTAGTCTGGAGGTCAGTAGTAATTCTGGGAGAACTCCAGGTCCTATCTGGAAGTTGGCAACCCTATTTAATGGCGGCCCCATCTGGAGGTTGGCAACCTTATTTAAGGGTGGAGGACCTCCTGACAATGCTCCCCATCCCCTCACTCCTATTCAATGGAGTGGTTGGAGGAAATGGGGGAGAAACGGCCATAACTATTGCCTGGACATCACTTCCTGATTCAGAACAAGAAGTGGCATCATGACACTCAAGGAATTTCAAGATCTCTATGGCTTTACCTTAGAAATTTTGAAAGTCTTAGAGGGTATGTCACAGGAAGTGACATCCCAGAAGTTGCAACCACCCCCCAATGCTCCCAGATATTGCCAGCCAAGGCTTGCCTTCTTGATGGCAAAGACACAGCCAGTGTAACTAGGGTTAAAAACCTCAAGATAGACTACGGAGGTCAGTTCCTCTGGAGGAAATGGCATATTTGGAAGACAGACTCTGTGTTATACCATACAGCCTAGGATAAATTGATGTCCTCCTAGGGTTGCCAACCTCCAGGTGGGGGCAGGAGATCTCCTGCTACTACAACCGATCTCCAGCTAATAGAGACCAGTTCACCTGGAGGAAATGACCGCTTTGGCAATTGGACTCTATGGCATTGAAGTCCCACACTCCTCAGGCTCCACTCCAAAAACCTCCCGCCGGGGGGCGAAGAGGGACCTGGCAACCCTATGTCCTCTCCAAACTCCATCTTCTCCGGGCACTGCCTCCAAACCTCCAGGATTTTCCCAAGCCAGAGGTAGCAACTAGGATTGCCTCCAACCACTCCATTAAATAGGAGTGGGGGGATGGGGAGCATTGTCAGGATGGTTGGAAAATTACTGGAGATTTGGGGGCAATGCCAGGGGAGGGACCTCAGTGAGGTATAATGTCATAGAGTCAACCAGCTAAAGCAGCCATTTTATCCAGGGAAACTTATCTCAGTAGTCTGGAGATCAGATGTAATTCTGGGAGATCTCCAGGACCCACCTGGAGGTTGGCAACCCTATTCACAGCTCTAACTGTAACCTGTGAAGTAGGCCTTCAAGTAGGCCTCTTTTCTTATTTCTCATTACATTGGCTCCTGTTTTTTAAATTCATTTCAGTTATTTACCTCCTGCCTTTAAGTGCCTTCATTGTGTTGTTCCATGCTTGTCCTGTGATCTCTGTACTCTTCAGGTATTTTCTTGTACTTATGTCAAAAATCTCTTCTGGTTTTCACTTTCATCCCTTTCCTTTGGCTGCACCATACCTCTGGAGTTCCTTACCATTATTCCCACAAACCTTGCTTTAAAATGTATCCCCAAATTCATTTCTTTACTCTGTACTTCCCTGGTTAAGTATTTTATGTCAATGTTCATCTATTGTTCTGATCAACTTTGGATGTTCTTTCCCCGTACTCCTGGCTGATTCTCATTCTCCTCTCTGACCATTTCTCCTTTCCTTCTCTTCCCTCCCTATCCTTAATTTTTTCTATAAGATTGTAAAGATTACCTTTTAGTGTTCTTTACTGTACTATTGTATCCATAATCATTATCATCACCTCTGCATCCCACTTATTGTACTGTATGCCAATAAAGGTCTGGAATTGAATTGAAAGCTCTGCATCTAATAGTAAGCTAGTTGGCCCTCATGAGGATGGCAAAAGGTAAACAACAACACCCACACACAAAGTAGAAAAATGTGACTTTTTAAATTAACAGAAAGGAAAAAAATAGTTTAAAAAACAGCCAGAGGAGGACTGAACATACTCCAGAAGAAACAAAATGTTGAACGCAGCTGAATATGAGTTAAAGGGAAGTGGTGGTGGTGTAGAAATTGTCTGGCTCATGCCTCTAAGGGCTTAGAGAATCCTGGAGGGGGACATTCCAAGGGGAAGATTTCACCACTCCAGCAATTCCTCATGTGCCCCCAGCATATAACAACAACAACAATAATAATAGCCACTACTGTTATTCCTGGCTGCAATTAGTCCCCCTTAGGATGATGCCTTCATATCTGCTAAATAAGTAACACCACAGCTAGATTTCAGTGCAAGCTAGCTTCCAACACAGATCAAGACCTTCCTCCTGCTACCCAACTCCAATCTTTTGCAGTCAGTGTTCATTGGCAGAGTAGGTAGGGGAGGTTTGTAATTATATCTTAATTATATCTTGGAGAAATCAGCTTCCTCCATTGCTGGTGTAATCATCAGAGTGAAAATAAGACCATCCTGCATATTGAATAGCCAGGGCAACTTTTTAAGCAGCTGTGTTGATCTCCCCTGAAGTTGACAGAAATGCCGTTGAAGCAGTAGTAACACTGATGCTATATTTTAGCTGTTTACACAGTAATGTGTTCAGCCTCAGTTACTGTAGTTGAGTTTTCCTCCCAGACATTTCTTTAGAAAGGCTGAAGAACGTTTAATTGGGATTTATAAAGAAACAAGTGAGGGCCCGTGAAACTCATGGGGGGAATCCCTCCCTCCCATTGATGAACCCGCCAAGGCAGCCCCTAGTCCCAAACTTAGCTGGCGGGTCTGTTGTGGGCTCACCAGCCAAAGCAGCAACCCCCTCCCAGTCCTGATCTCTAGGCAGCTGTCAGCATCCCACTGGTCCAGAGCAGCTGCCTCTGGGCTCGGAGGGATACTGGCAGCCGCCAATGGTGGGTGCATTCTCTGCACATGTGCGGAGGACACTTTTTTTAGTTTGGGGGGAATATAAACATCCTCAGTTTTCTTTCAGAATTTTCTGCAGAACCAGGGGGTCTCCTGGCTCTGCAGAAAAACCTGTTGGGTTTCAGTTTGCCGCCTAGCTGCAGATTTAAGTATCAGCTGGTAGGGGGCAGACTTGGGGATTAGATATATAGATTTGAGGGGAAATTAAAACTACATTTTAGGCTGTGTTTATTTTGAGGAGATTTCAATATCATGTCCTATCTTAAAGCTAAAAGTTGCAAATCAGAAGGGTAAAACGTTTAAGACGATTTCTATGCAGATTACCCCAACCATGGAGAATCTCCTAGTCAACACTGCAAATTTGTAGTGGATTCTGACACCAGTATGGAGACCCTTCACCCAAGTGACCAGTTCAGCTGGTAAGTAGTTTACAAAAACTATGGCAGCAATGTATAGCAATTGGAAGTATTTGTCAGCAGGGTCGTACAAAAACAAATTGGTAAATTTCAGGTTCAGGTTTATTAGCCCCAATTTTTTTCCCGGTAAGGCTGGAATAAGCTGAATACCCATACCGGTAAAGGGGTATTTTGGCTTTATTTCCTGGTTTACCGGGGAAAATTGGGTCTATTATAGTCTATGGGATTTTTCCCCAAAGCTCCTGAGGGGGTGTTTTTGGAGGTAGAGTCACCAAATTTGCAGCATAGCTGCAGGGGAATGTCCTTAGATGGACACCGAAGTTTGGTGAATGTTGGAACAGGGGGTCCAATTTTATGGGCCTGCAAAGGGGTCACGCCCATCCTTCAGGCATTTGTGAGCTGAGCTGCCCATCGATTTTCAGGTTCAGAAGTTCAGTGTTGCTGAGGACTGGCGGAAAGAGCTGACTGGCAGACTATAGCCTCAAAGTCTGGGGGCTCCGTTCATATCTGGGGCGCATAGCATGATGTCCATACAAATAAGCTTCCAAATGGAGGAAAATGCCTTAAATGCAAGAAAAATAAGGCATGGAAAACATTTCTTTTGGTGGCAAATGACATCCTGTGAACAGTCCTTTTTTATAGGCATCAAAAATCTAATTTCAAGAGATGGTCACAGTGCTGGGAAACGAAGCCTCTACTTGGGGCAACCTTCAGTTTGAGAGCAGGTTTTCGGGGGGGGGGTAATACTGGAGCCAGCCAAAGTCTTGACCAAGGCAGCTCTGTGAAGGAAATTGCTCATCCACATGGGTGAGGAGTCTTCGTCAAAAGCCCAATAAGTAGCTGTAGAAGCTGGCGTTTTTAGTTGGGACTGGACGGGACTGTGTGAGCCCTGTCTTTTAAAATGACCCTTCCAGACTAGTATGGTCTGACCAAGCTGGCTCTGATTATATGACCCCTACCTAACAAAACCAGTCAAAGATAGAAAAATGGGAGAAAGCATTTGAGCAAAGACAAATAGCGGAAACCCAAAAAGCCTGGAAAACTTTGGGGAATCGCCTATTCAGCTTGGGACAGACTCCCAGGTTTTGGTAGTTAATTGACCTGAAACCCAAATATTGCCGAAATAGCTAATTTCGGGTTTATTTTCGGTTCTGGTATATCGATATGCACAATTTTTTTGTCAGTATTTATGGGATTATAAAGTAAGAAACTGGTCTTATTCTATTGTAAATGAATTATGGATTGATGTACTAAACCTATTGACTTTCAAGATTAATTGGGCAGAGTATAATGAATGTGGTAATGGGGCAGACACAGGCTTCTTTTAGATCAGGAAAGGAATCTATACTTCTTGGAATTTTAAACATTGGGAAAAGTTTTCAAAGCTTTTCAAAGACCTATTTCAAGCCTATGAAATACATGAAGCAGAATCTGAATTTAGAATAAATTCTACCAATTTAACTTTAACCAACAGATCTGAAATACGGCTACAACAGCCCAGATTGTTGTCTCGGGCATTATTTTCATGAAGACAAAGTTTAGTTGGCAGATGTAATACCACCTCAACTTGTAGTTAAGCTGAAATAAATGGCTCCCAATCCATTGCTCACTGTGTGAGTCTACTGGTTACCTGCTCACTAGGGATGTGCATTTAGAAAATACAGAACCAAAATGCAACCCCAACTATACATCTTTAATGCTCCAAATCTGCTGGGAATTCCTTCTTTTACTTTGGAATAATTGTAAACCTTCCAGTCCCACGATTCTTCTGGCACCCCATTGTCTGATTTCATTTTACCAGCAGCAGGAGGCTGGGGGCGGGGGTGGCTTTAAAAGCACCTACAACTAAGTGAAACTAAAAGTTACTGTAGATCCTACTTATGTAATGATAATTCCAGAGAACTAACTGTGTTAGTCTGTTGTAGCTAAATTAGACAGAAGTCCAGTAGCATCTTAAAGACTAACAAAATTTATTCTAGCATAAGCTCCCATGCTGGTCCAGAGTGCGGTGGACTGGGTCCTCAGGGGGACCCCATGGAAAGTATATGTTTAACCAATGCTTTGCCTGCTGGACTGGCTCCCAGTTGGGTACTGGGTCAGGTTCAAGATTCTGATGTTGACCTTCAAAGCCCTAAATGGTCTGGGGCCATTGTACCTGTGAGACCATCTCTCCCAATAACACTCCCCCCCCCCAAAAAAAAAACATCACATTGTACAGTGAACAACTTGTTGGTGGTCTCTGGCCCAAAAAGTGTCTAACTGTCCTTGAAGAGAGCCAGACCTTCCAGGTGGAGTGCTCTGTCTAGTGAGACCAGGGCCCTGAGAAACCTGATGCAATTTCACAGGGTCTGCAAGACCGAGATGTTCCACCAGGCCTATGACTGAGGACAGCAACGGTTTCCATCTTGCTTGCTCTCCCTCGCTTTCCTCCCTTTCCTTTTTACCCTACCTTTTTTAGTTTATTAGTGCTGGTTTGCACCCACCACAGTAATCTAATGATTAAAGGGTGCCATTCGAATTTTTTAATGTTGAGATTTTAACTGTAATTGTGATGTTTTAAATTGTTACAACAATGTCACTTCCAGGTTGTTAATGAAAGTGATGTAATGCCATGTACCCCATGTCCCTCTCCCAGACTCCCACCAGTTGCCCGCCACTGGCTGGCAGCTCTACTCCCATGGCAGCTATTTTAGGATGGTATTCACCACTACCCCTTAAAATTCCAAAGGTGCCCACAGGCTCACAAGTGCTGGGGACCCATGATATAGGGAATATGGTTGTGGTTAATGTAAGTGAAATTAGATAAGTTTTCATTTCTTTGTTGTATACATTGTACTGTTGCTCTGTTTCTCTAATTTTGTGATCCAGCCTTGTTTAACTGTTATATTACTATACTGTAGTATTGTATGTAGCCTACATTTTAGAATACTGCTCGAATTTTGTCATTCCTGTTTTATTTCATTACTGATTGTATGTATTGCTCTTCTGTGATTGCATTGTTCTTTACAGTGCAATCCACCTGGAGTCAAAGATGGACTATAAATAAAGTAAATAAATAACAAACAAAAAAATCAGATGCATCTGATGAAGTGAGCTCTGACTCTCAAAAGATAATGCTGGAACAATGCTACTGTACTCTTTCTGACTCAACAAAGAAAACCATGGTCCTCCATTTGCAAGACTTGAGAAAGGCTGTTAATGATAGGTTGTTTTGGGGGTCATTAATTCATCTGGTTGCCATAGGTTAGTAGCAACTTGACAATACATAACACAAACACACTTTCTTATGTGGTTTCTTCTACAAGTGTGAAGGTGTTTTAAGTGTAGTTAAAGGTTGGGTTTTTTAATGTTCTGGGTTTAAATGCAAATTCATTTGGATTTCCGAGAACAGCCTTCTATGGATTATGTGTTTGTGGCTGACCCTAGAAGGAAGTAGAGCCTAGATGGTGAGACTCAGGGATGGGTGGGTTCTGGTTTTGATTTATTTGTATTAGAATTGCAGTTAATAAGTAAAATAACATCCTCACTATCCCTCCAAGAAACAATTGTTGTTCTTAGTACATTGGAGGAAAAGCATGGTAATTTTCATTTGAAACTAGAGACCATGCAACAAAAGACCAGTACAGAGATTAGGCATATTTTTAACTGACCAGTAGGGGAGGGGGTAGGCTCCTGGAAAAAAGAGGGGACTCAAAATTATGTAGAGGAGGTCTTTGGTGTTCTAATGTAAGGGCAGCTCTTCAAAATCAGAGATATCCTTTGAAATAAGGGACATCTGGCAATCCTAAATGTATCCCAGGATGGCTGGATGCTCTGTGATATGTAAATCAAACCAAAGATTACACCCCACCCCCCGTTTCCAAGCACACTTAAATTTAGTGTCTCAGAAGCATTTCATTTAGGCTTAATAAAAGTTATGATGTGTTGATTAAATACCAGCTGATGGTTGAAAGAGTATTCAGTAAAGTTTATAGGGCTGCTGGCTATAAATTTTGTTGCCACCTAATTATTTGGTCTGACTTTAGTATCCAGTAACAGAACCCAACACATGCATAAGGGGGGGAGTGAGGGGGGAGGATGACCTGGAATGCTTTACACTGTATTATAATCCACAAGTAAAGGATGCTGAAGACTTCATTCCCAGCAGGCGTGCAATGAAACTTTATTTTTGCCCTATTTATTAATGGGCAGGTGCAGATTATACTCTTAGAAGATCTCCAACAAGGTAAAGACTACAATCCTATACATCCTTATCTAGCACAATGTAACTTACTTTTGAGTAAATAGGCATAGAAGTGAGTTGTATGTTTGCACCTAATATCCTCATAAGGCGCAACAGATTCCATAGACTTCAGGGCCTCTTACACAACAGGTTCCAGCAACTAGTGCCTTCAGCTTGCCTGGATTGCTTCCCATCTGCTCCAACTTGTGGTGAGTTGGCCACACTTGCATACCACCAAGTGTTAGCCTAGAGTTAGACTCCTTTACAGGTCCAATCGGGACATTATTGTTTATTGTATTTATTTTAGACATTTGTACCCCACTTTTCCTCTCCAATGGGGACCCAAAGTGCCTTGCAACTTCATTCTTCTTTCTTCCATTTTATTCTCACAACAACTACCCTATGAGATAGCTTAGGGTGAGAGACAGCAACTGGCTTAGGCCACCCAACAAGCTTCTATGGCACAATGGAAATTGAAAGTTGAGTTTCCAGATCTTAGTCCAAAATTTAAACTCAGGAGTCTGCAACCTTTTACAATTAAAGAGTCAAACTACATCAAAATTCAGACCAAGAGAACATTAAAGAGCCAGTCTAAGTGCATATTTGCTTAACTGAAAACATACGGCTTAACATTACCGATCATTTACATGTTAATTAATAATTCATGTTTATGCAGTTCAGAACACTGGTTGTTGATGGTGCTTTATTAGGAAATGGCACACACTAGCAGTGCATTCCTGAAGAGAGTTACTCCAGTCTAAGCCCATTGAAATGAATGGGCTTAGACGGGAGTAACTCTCCTTAGGAATGCACTGTAGGTCTCATAGGAAGCAACAAATATCCACAGGAGCACCCTGCACAATTGCTTGAATGCACTGGCAGAAAACTATGCATGGTTCACACTTGGATTACTGGAAATTGTTCACCTCTTTCATTTCTCTTTCTGCAAAGCAGGAGCCCTTTAGTCCCATCAAAATCTTTGTCTGCCATTCCCTTACTGGCTATTCTAGCATCTAGGGTTGCCAACCTAACTGGAAATCTGCTGCTATTACAACTGATCTCCAGCCAATAGAGATCAGTTCACCTGGAGAAAATGGCCCCTTTGGCAATTGGACTCTATGGCATTGAAGTCCCTCCCCTCCCCAAACCCTCCCCTCCTCAGACTCTGCCCCAAAAACCTCCCACTGGTGGCAAAGAGGGACCTGGCAACCCTACTAGCATCCCACCTACACCTCCAATGTATCGCTCATTAACAAAGAAAATCAAACCTGTACGTTCATGAAGAGACATATTTGGTTCCATACTGAGCCTCATTTGACCCTAGAACCATAGGCTGCAGACCCCTAACTATTATGCCAGACAATATAGTATAAAGAGCTATAGTATAAAGAGTGCAGGAAGGAAACAATATTTCTTGACTAGCACAGCAGCCCACCCCCACCCCCCACCTGCAACAATGCCAAGGAATATTCTCCCTGCCTTTTGGAAGGACTTCTTCCATTTTTTGGTTTAGCAATAAATCACCACATCTGTTGTGCCATGCAGGGTGAGGGAGAAGTTCACAGGGGATACTGTTTACATGATAATTGTAACTGTCATGTGACTGAACATGTGAAACTATTGACAGTCAACATAGGCTTGATAAGAAGGAGGCCACAGTGGGGGGTGTTCCACTTTGTCTTCTGAACTAAAATCAAGACACTGGAAGGGGACAGAGAAAGGCTAACCTGTACAGGCAGCTGTCCTCATTTGCCATGCAAGAACCATCTCACCATTTGGGAATCCTTCATACAAATGGCAATTATAGCTACCGCCAGGAGAGCCAGCATGGTGTAGTGGTTAAGAGCGGTGATTTGGAGCGGTGGTTTGATTCCCCACACCTCCACATGAGCAACGGATGCTAATCTGGTGAACTGGATTTGTTTCCCCACTCTTCCACATGAAGCCAGCTGGGTGACCTTGGGCTAGTTAAACTCTCTCAGCCCCACCTACCTCACAGGGGGTCTGTTGTGGGAAGGGGAGGGGAAGGTGATTGTAAGCCGGTTTGATTCTTCCTTAAGTGGTAGAGAAAGTCGGCATATAAAAACCAATTTTTCCTCTTCTTCTTCCTCTGTTCTTACTTCAGTCTTGCAAATTGCCTTTGAAGTTTCAAAGAGCCTTCTGTTGCACTGTGAATGGTTCTTGAGGGTTTTGGTTGCCAAGTGAGCTCAGCAACTTTGCACAATTTTGGACACACACTGTGAACGTAGTGGACTAATGGGACATTCCTATGGGCATATTCCTGAGAACCATGACACAGCATCAATGTTTTCAGAAATATCACAATTTGTACACCCACCTCTAGTGTTTCCACTGCCCGTTCCCAGTTAATTAGTTCAATTGTCATTACCACCAAATTAAAATGAGCACACCAACACCTCCCTCCTGAAGTAACAGCAAAGACTCACTGGGAAATGGGTGCCCTTAGGTGAAAAGTGTAATGCGATCCACTCTGCTGTGTCAAGCCTTTCTACAACAGAACTCAAAATAATTGTGCTGTTGTTTGACAGGTAGCAAAATTCATGGTGGACCATTAAATCAATGGCAGTATAATGTGGAACACTGCAGATTAAAAAAAAAAAAGACCAGCTAGTGCACAAAGAGAAGCCATTGGCAAGGATCCCTCCAGAGTGCCTAATGGGTTTGATTTGTGGTAGGGAAGGCTGATGTGTGCAAAAAAGAATGGATATCAGGGAGACAAGAATGAAAGAGGGAAAGATCAGCGAAAGAGAATTAGTGAGAGAGAAGAAAGGGCTGAGTAGTAGAAAGAAAGAAGCTGACAACCAGCCTAGCAGTCTGCAGAGATACCCCAGAACCAGCTCTTTTAGTTGCTATTCTGGTGCTGTTTATCACCACACTGATGAACTGCCTCTAAATCAGGAAGAGGCATGGCTATTTCTATCAATTCAGAACACCACATATTGATTATTGCATTAAAAAGGTGAAATCTTGACCTTTCTATCTTTCATTTAACCATGATGCAAGGAAGGACCAATCTTGGATGTTTCCATTTTTAACTTTATGTCGTGCCTGAAGTAGACATATCCTAAGCAACCACCATGTTCTGCATTATAAGTTGAAATCTAAGGTGACTGGAAACCAAGGTCTAGCTTTGTAACTACCGTAATATACTGGAATCACTTAGGGTCTAGTGTTGAGGGTCCTGGTCTGCAGAGGGAACACATAAGGTCTGTGCATATCATATAAGTTGTATGTTGAAAATTTAAGAGGCCCTAAAATGGTGTAGACCTTGGGGCTCTCCCACAGTTGATGGATAGATTTCATTCAGCTCATGTTAGCTCTGTTGTAGGCAATTGATCACTTTGAGTTTATTTATGCATGCAGGAAATCTCCAAGGGGCTTCAGTCTCCTCCTCTTTCCCACTAGCTGGGGTCACTGATGGGCCAATGTGCACTTCTATGAATTGTGAATACTACCCAACTCTACTTACTCATGGCTTTCACTATGGTACTGACTATAAGGTTGTTTGTTCGTAGACAAAGTAAAACACAGGCAAGAACACCTGCTGGTGCAAGGCTTAAATTTAACTTGCTTCATCTTTAGATCACCCTTGAGCACATAAATCCAGGCTAAATTTTAAAGATTTATCAGACAAGCTATCCTGTATTTATAAAACAACCTCCAACATACCTCAAGTCACAGAAGTACAGAGAACTATTTCTAGTTTACCCTTCAAGTGATATTGTTTACCCCAATGAATTTTGGCTTGATTTTAGAAAGACATTCAGTTTAAATTTTAAAATTTTGAACACAATTCAGTATTTATTGCTAACACACTTAACAGATATTGGGTGCCCAGCAAAAACTGATATTTGCTTAACACATATGTTATCATAAACTGCAGGTTTATAGAGAAGACAGATCAAAGTGGCATGACCATGATGAATATATTAATTATACTGATTTTGTACAAGCAAAAGATCATATGGTTGAGTCGCTGGCAGCTTAGTCCTAGCCCTGTGACGCCAGCACCTTGCTGACACTGGCATAACCCTGTGGAAGCGTGACAGGAGGCAAGGAGGCAGCTTTTTTATCAGTGAAATATTACACAGGCACAAGAATCAGGAGATAGGCTGAAGGGTCTTAGGATACTGACTCAGCCCAGTTCCTCACCCATACACCTCCAGTACTATTTCTGGCCTCTTCACTGACACAGCTATGCTGTGGCCTGGTTAATACTGCTTTGGCATCAGGGGGTGCTATATCAGCCTACTTCCAGATAACCTGGTGTGTCTTTGAATTATAGTGATCTTTTCAAGCTATGCTGATGGTGTGGGGCTTAGTAACTACCTAAGACAGTGGTTCTCAACCTTTTTTGCTCCATTCCCCCTTTCACCATTGTTCAGAATATAATTCCCCCCTTCCCAAGATAGTCTAACTCAGGGGTCGGCAAACTCATTAGTCAAAACAGCCAAATATCAACAGTACAACGATTGAGATTTCTTTTGAGAGCCAAATTTCTTAAACTTAATATATATAGGTAGGTATACTGTTTATTAACTTAATAAACTTTAATTAAAGTTTTAAGTCTTAATTAAACTATAGGTACACTAAATAAAACTTGATATCATACTTAATAGTGATCGTATTTTTTGATAAAAAATAAATTGTAAGTCCCTGCCATTTCCCCCTCCCCGTCTGGTCCTCGTCTGGAGGCCTGGTCTACCGCCATAAAAGCCTATTGGTAGACCTGGCCTCCGGATGAGTCCCATTGGGAGGCCAGGTCTACCCATTGGCTTTCTTGGCAGTAGACCTGGCCTCCAGAGGCCCATAGAAGCCAATTGATAGACCTGGCCTCTGAAGGGGGACCGCCAGGCCTACCACCAAGAAAGCCAGTGGGTAGACATGGCCTCCCAATGGGACTCAGCCGGAGGCCAGGTCTACCAAAGAAGCCACCCTGCGGAAGCCCGCCCCGCCCAATAGCTGATAGGCGGGGGGGGGAACCACCGAGCCGCCCGCCCAGCAATCGCGCGGCTAGAGGGGAGGGGAGGCTTTAGCCTTCCAACCATTGAGGGCAAGGGAAAGGGGGACCTGGCCATTCTCCACAGCAGGGGGGGGGAGAGACAGCGCGCCCGCTCGCCTGCTCTCTCGCGCTCACTCACTCTCGCTCTCTCTCAGGCATGCCGGCTCAGCATGTTCGGAGAGCCGCACTCAACAGGCCAAAGAGCTGCATGCGGCTCGGGAGCCACAGTTTGCAGACCCCTGGTCTAACTCAAAAAAACAAACTACAATTTTACATATTGTACATAATCTACAGGACATCACACTTTGCTGAATAGCGGTCCGAATCCCCCCCTTGGAACCCTAAAATTCCCCCTGGGGGGGGGGATTCCCCTCTTGTTGAGAACTCCTGACCTAAGAGGTTTACAGGCTGGCCTTAGGATTATACCCTGAATCTATTAAAAATCTATTTATTTGTATCAGCTCCTGCCAATAGTATGCCAGATTTCCAAGTGTACCAAAAAATTAATTGGCACACTACCATGCTAACATTGCCAGTGACATTTTCTGCTAAAATTTTATATTTTTCTTCCTCGTCACTAATACTATTAAAAGCAGTAGAAAAGAGCAAGAGTCCAATAGCACCTTAAAGACTAACAAAACTTCTGGCAGGATATGAGCTTTTGTGAGTCACAGCTCACTTTTGCAGATACACTATTAAAAGCAAACAGCATTAAGTGAACAAAAGTTCCCTACTAGAAACAGCTCTGTGAAGTCTGAATAGGCACGTCCATTTAATTAATTAATAAACTAGTATTTTATCTTTAGGCTGATTATATTACAGAACTGTGCAGGTTACCCAGGGTTATGGATATTTTGCAACTCAGCTGTCACACCATACATGCATGAAGTTTGGAGTAGGCAAACAATTCAAAATCACGAGAGTCCCAACTTCCATTTATAAAAGAAAAAAAGCCAGTTACTTGTCCTCAGGGCTGCCCAAAAAGGATGGTGTCAGGTTGACAAGTGTTCAGTACCATGAACAGATCTTAGTTTTTTCCCTGATTAGCAAAAACAATTCAATAGGCAACATAATTTAATATATGAATATATATTCTATTTTTACAATTTATACAGGTCACATGATCCTCTTTTCTTAATGCGACATTTTGGTGTTTTTTTAACCAGGTCATAACAGATACACCAGATCTGCCAAATAAGAAAAATTGGGTCGGGGAGAAAGAAAGACATGTACTGTACTTTTCATCATATTAAAGTTCCACGTGCAACATTTGAACATTTCTTCTTGGCACATGACAGTGAGCACAGCTAGCAGAAGTGCCTCTTGCTTTAGAGAAAGGTTCCTCCATTAGTAGGGTTGCCAACCTCTAGGTACTACCTAGAGATCTTCTGCTATTACGACTGATCTCCAGCTGATGCAGATTGGTTCACCTGGAGAAAATGGCCGCTTTGGCAGTTGGACTCTGGTATTGAAGTCTCTCCCCTCCTCAAACCCCGCCCTCATCAGGCTCCACCCCCCCAAAAAAACCCCACCATTGGCAAGGAGGGACCTGGCAACCTTATCCGTTAGCAGATCACAAGGATCCAACCCATAATTCCGAATTAATGGAACTTTAGGATTGTACCCTCAGTTATTTCTTTACAGCTGTTAAATGGGAGGTGGGTTTTGGGGGGATAATTCAAAAGCAAAGGAAGAGTAAAATGGAATAGGCTACTCTGTACATACACTGTTTCGAGGAAAAGTGGTCTGCCTGCCTACGAGGCTAGCCCAAGTGATCGCCTAGAGCGCCAGATTTTAAGCAGCACAAAAAGGTGAGAGGAGCCTCCTTAACTGGCTTGAATGGAAGTTCGGCATCAACTGTCTTCTAGAATTTCCATATCTGTTGACTGATCTTCCAGAGCTGCCATGATAGAAGCCACTTTGAGACTCCTTAAAGGTAGAGAAAAGCTGGGCATAAACACCAACTCCTCCTCCTCCTCCTCCTCCTCCTCTTCTTCTTCTTCTTCTTCTAATGATCCCTACCATAGAAACTTTCTACCCTTACCCCAAGATACCTTCTCTAACTTGTCACCAGTAGTTTAGATCCCCTCAGTGCATATGTGTGTTTTTTTCACCAAAAAGTTGTTGTGGTAAGAGTGTTGCAGTAGGATCTGGAAGGCCCATGTTCAAATCCCCAGTCTGCCATGGAAACTTACTGGGTGACCTTGGGCCAGTCACACACTCTCAGTCTAACCTCTCTCTCTCTCTCTTTGTGTGTGTGTATGAAGTGCTGTCAAGTTGCTTCAGTCTAACCTACCTCACAGAATTGTGAGGATAAAATGGAGAAGGGAGAAATGTTGCAAGCCATTTGTGGAGAAAAGTGGAGCGTAAATGAACTAGATAAACAAATACTTACATTTCCCTCATTATTGTCCACTCACTCAATTTGGAGAAATGTTACGGGCGCTTTTCAAAATCCTTTTGATTTTTTACTGCCCTAAACAATTTAGTATCAGCTGTGAACACGGCCATGGCGCTGTTCACCCCACAGGTCCACAGAATGCCACTCCTCTGTTCCTCTCCCAGCAACTGACTCCATCAAGGTGGTCACAATTAGCCCATCTTTTAGTAAAGAATTCTGCTCCCTGGACTCAGCCAGGCAATTCCCTCTAGCTAGATATAAAGAGCCACAACTGGTATGATAAACAAGTTGTTGCCCGTATCCTCAGGCTGTGATGAATTAATTTCACCCAAGGAACTGGGATAACACTGGACTCTGATGACCTTGTCAGAATGATCCACAGAAATAATACAGTCCAAATCATTGCATAACCAAGCATATTCTGCAACGTGCAAAATGGTATTATTAATAATATTATGTTTATAATATTAATAATGATTGAATGTCCTCAGTATTGATCCTCTGTCCTGATCCTCAATTCTCTTTTCAGAGGACACAATCATATATTTGAAAAGATCCAGGCGATTAACACCCAAATCAGAAATATTGGAATCTGAGGCTGAACTTTAAAATTTGTTTAACATTTTCATTTTTCAGTTAATTCTCATTTAAGGATCTGATCTGAAAAATGAATATGTTCAGTTCTACCCTGAACTAAGTTTAGCTTTGCTTACCACAGGGGGAGGAGCCTAAATTTTCCTGTTTGGATTTTCAAACGAAATATACTCAGGCATCCACCCAAAAAGATCTGAGGTTTGCGCAACCATGTAAAAACCTAGTGGTTCCATCTACTATAAACACAAGGAATCGCCATAGCAACTGAGCATCATCTAAGAAGGCCAAAGTTACGTCTGGGCCCTCATAAGTGATTCACACAGCATGTGATGTGGGCACATGACTGCCATCCAGTGGCTCCTTACATCTGGTGAAAGAATCAAAGAAAATGGGAAGCTTTTCAGTGGAGTAACGCATGCATTTTAAGGCTGGACTACCTACTGGACTGAATCAAGTTTACTTTTAGCCTATCACAAGTTGCTGTGCTCTTAATGTCTTTCCTGTACTAAAAAGACATTCATGTGACAGAGTATGGTTGTTCCTTTTACTAATGATAACTGGGAATCAAGAGATTTACTGACCTTCTAAATGTTATCTTACTACAAGATAATGTTATCTTACTACTACTATAGACGTATTGGTTTATGAGTGCTATCAGTCATACTGGATATTTACTCACATCAACCTGTGCTGTTGGATTGCAACAAGGCCTGGAGGATTTGCTCTTAACAGGTCATGGTGGGATTTAACCATAAAAACACTAGGAAGAAAAATGGAACGCTGACTCACAGCCAAAGTCTTTTTGGTGGGAACAGAACTCATTAAGCCTATGCAGTTTTATAGCGCTTGCTACATCCCAGGGTAGCATTTACAAGTGACAATCACCTATGTGCTTTTCAATAAACTGTGAAAACACAAATTAATATCTACACGTTCAGGATCCGCCCACCTCTCTTCCCAGATGCCTCATTCTTTGTCAGGCACTTCTGTGCGGTTAATAGCTGTGCAAAAGGCATATTCAATTAGGCACAGCTTTCCCAGCACAGAGATTGTATGCCCTTTCAGCTTTCCTTGAATTCTGTGCAGGAGGTGTATGCTGGTCCTGCTTCCAGACTCTGCATGTTCAATTGAAAGTTGGAACACAGCCAACATGGGTACAGCTCTGTGATCATAAGCATTTTTTCTCCCTGTGCTGAAAGGATAAAGTTGTACTCATGTAGGCTATATTCTGACCTTCAAACGAACATGTGGAGACTGAGGCTGCTTCCACAAACCTACCCCCAACCCACACACACATCTCTGAACGTTCTTTGTACAAGGTTTATTGTCTGCACAGGAGTACATTTATAGCGCAACACTTCCCCTGCAGTATTTCTGCTGTCATGCCTTTATTCAAAGCACAGTTATCCCAGCTAGGAAAAAATGCTGCCAGTCCCAGTTCAAATCCCATGCCCACTTGGAGGATTGTTGTAGTTGTTCTTGTCGTCGTCATTATGGTATTGCGTTAAAGGACATTTTTAAAAAACTGAAAATGTCTCATTCGTTTAAAAAAATGTTACGGGTGATTATATTTATTTATTTTTATTTTATTTACATTGTTTATAGTCTGCCTTTCTCATTGGAACTCAAGGAGGATTACACAGAGTGTAATACAGTCAATAGGATGGAGCATTGAATAAACAATCAATAGTAGGATTAGTATTGCAGAAATCTGGAACCAACCAAATATCTAAAAACAGAACCGAAGCAAAGCATAAGTATTAACATGACACATTAAATAATGCGAGGGCAACAACGGACAAGGCACATACACGGGCAGTTGTTGATTTTGCCCATTTGCAGGTTGGCACATGCTGAAGGCCCTGCTCAGATAAGTAATACTGTTCTGGTGGAGCATAGAGGGAGAAACAGTCCTGTAGCTATGAGGGACCAAGGGCATGAAGAGCTTTGCATGCGACAGCCAATGCCTTAAATTGAGCACAGTAACTATGGGAAGCTAACTGCAGAGTGACTGCAGAATGGGAATGATATGCGTGCTCCATCTAGCTCCCAGTAATAGTTGAGCCACAGTGTTCTGCATCAACTGGAGTTTCTGAGCTGTATTCAGGGCCTTCAGTGCACTACAGTAGTCTAGTCTCAATGTTACTGTAGCATGGATCCAGGTGGCCAGATCAGCTGTATCAGCCCATCTTCTGGGTTAGACTGGGTTAGCGTTTTTAAATTTGTTTTCCAATGTTTAACTGGAAAGAAGTTCTGGATAGATTTTGGTTTGGAAAATTTAGACCAGTTTCAGAATTAAGGCTGTTGTTCCCTAAACTTTATAGAGGCTTTTGATGAAATGGTTGGGTGATCACAGCTATGTGGAGTTCCACTCATAGAATGGGGATTTCCCACTTGCCCCATCCTACAGCAGTTCCCTACGTATCACAAAAAAGCTGCTCTTTTGGGACCAGGGATCCCTCTGGATTGGTGTGGGAGGTGATGCAAGGGACTGTGTGAAGCGTTGCAGGAGAGCGCTGCATGGGCAAAAGTGTCTTCCATTTGCCCATGCAAATGTTTTTAGCCACATGCAGGAGGGACGAGCTAGTTACAATTAATTCTTTCAGCTCACATATAGCTCGTTGCAAGATAGTCTCATAATAATTCTCTTACAATAGCCAGATCACACATAATGAAAGTTGTGAGATTGTGTCTGGCATTTTTAAAAAAAATTGGGAGAGATGCATATTTTAGTGCTGCAGAAAATTCTTCAAAGAACTTAAAAAAACCATAGTACAGAAGTAGCAAGCCACTATTGAGAGAACAGGCTTGCTTGCTTTCACAACTTTCTGAAAGAGTTATATAAATACTCCCACACTTGAGGACTAAATATTTTTTTTAATCAATAAGGTTCACAAAATAGTGCATATATGGGTGGAGGGATCATTCATTACCAAAAAAGTGGCAGGCACTGTCCAATAGATGCCCATGACATTCCTGCATAAACCTATTTTAGAGTTTAGAAACAAGCTTAGATCAATCAGATTAAAATCTTTAAGGCTCATTAAACTTCCTTCTATGGTTTCTAAAGCCTAAAAATTGGAAAGTTGTCTGTACTGTGAAGAATGTGAAATGTAAATGACATGCCTCTGAAACAGCTGAATTAGATTGTTTGTTTTGGTAGAATTGTTGATATTGTGTGATGCTGACTGGAGAAGAAACCATGATATATGGCAGAGTTTCCAAGAGCTTTCTTTTATTTAATATTTTTTCCATACTTAATATTCACATTCTGTAATATCTCCTGTATCATATAGTCTATAAATGTCACACATACCCCACAGGTATGGATGAAAAATAATCTCTCAGTAAACTAGTTTCTCACCAGCCTATTACCTTTTTCCCACAAACCAGCGGGATTTAAAAAGACCTGGGACAGAACTTCCTGTGACACAAAAAGGCCCAGGTGTGTCAAACATGGGATGCTGCAAAGAAGGAGGTGCGGGAAATGTTCAAGCAGCAGATTGATCTTGAAATGACCCACCCTCATCCTGCTATTTTCCCCTGCAACTCCTTCCATCAAGATGCTTTTTCTCAGCCTGGCTCCAAGAACAGCAGTGAGCATGGATAGGAAAGTACTGGGTGAACAGATTCAGCTCTTCTTGTTTGAAAATGAACCACTGTCTTCTATCCAAATACACATACATGCTATCAAAGTTTGGTGGTGACCTACATTTGAAGACATGGGTCGGCAGCCATCACTTTTATCTCCACTATCACATTCTTGGGGGAAATGCTTAGGAAACAACTTCAAAAGACTCAGAAACATTATAAAATTCACCTCTGTGTGTCAATAACAATGCAGTGAAAGCCATGCCATTTTCCATGACCATCCTAAGATCCTGAGGTAAACTTTGCAATGGCAGGTATTAGCATCTGGGAATAGGGTTGTGCAAAAAAAAAAAAAAGGGGTAAATTTTGGGTTCAGGTTTATTGGCCCTGGTTTTTTGGGGTAAATCTGGAATAAACCAAATACCCATACCGGTAAATATCGGTATTCGGCTTATTACTGGGTTTACTGAAAAATTCGGGTCCATTATAGTCTATGGGAATTTTTTTTCAAAGCTCCTGTGAGGGCATTTTTGGAGGTAGAGTCACCAAATTTGCAGTGTGGCTGCAAGGGACTCTCCTTAGATGGTCACTGAAGTTTGGTGATCTTTGGGACATGGGGTCCAATTTTATGGGCCCACAAATGGGTCACCCCCGTCCTCCAGGCATTTGCAAGCTGAGCTGTCCATCCTTTTCAGGTTCAGAAGGTCAGCGTTGCCAAGGACTGGCGGAAAGAGCTGATTGACAGGCTGGCACCTCAAAGTCTGGGGGCTCCATTCATATCTGAGGCACAAAGCATGATGTCCATACAAATTAGCTTCCAAACGGAGGAAAACACCTTAAATGCAAGAAAAATAAGGCATGGAAAACATTTATTTTGGTGGCAAATGACATCCTGTGAACAGTCCTTTATTATGGTCATCAAAAATCTGATTTCAACAGATGGTCGTGGTGTGAAGAAATGAAGCCTCTACTCAAGGCGACCTTAAGTTTCAGAGAAGGTTTTTTGGGGGGTGATATCTGAGCCAGCTGAGCTGAAGTCTTGACCACAGGGGCTGTCTGATGAGGAAGTCTCCTTCAGAAGCCTGGTGGTAGCAGCAGTCAAATCTGGCACTTTTCAGTTGGAGGGTATATCCCTCTGGACGGGATTTGGAGATCCACCTTTTTAAAAACCCTTATGCTTGATCCATATCAACCCACTGAATGGTTGGTCAGACCAAGTTCGCTCCGATTACATGACCCCTACCTCAAAAGGGCCCAAACTATGGGACCCTAACAAAACCAGTAAAAAAAAAAAAAAAAATAGGAGAAAGCACAGCCGTGCATCTGAGCAAAGGTGAATAACAGAACCCAAAAATTATGGCTTTTTTTATTATTCGATTTTTTCAGGAATCGCCTGTTTGGTTTCAGGGAGATCCCCAGGTTTTGGTGTTCAGTAAACATGGAACCCGAAAATTACCAAAACGGCTAATTGTGGGTTTATTTTTGGATCAGGTTTATCGATATGCACAACCTTATTTGGGAATGCTGGAGGTAGCAGCCCCTTCTTTTTGATTTTCTGTAATATCTCTTCCTCTTATTTCTTGTATAGCAGGGGTTATTTTCACAGTGGAACTCTCCCCTTTTCTGAAATTGTCGGTTTCAAATTCATTCCAGTGCTGTTCTCACCCTGAAAAATGACCTAAGAGGCATCAACACACTACAGCACTCAAACCAGGAAACCTGGGAGTCAAGGATCAGCTTCACTATTGTTGCACCACCAGGACAGCTGGTTGCTTTGGAAAGTGAATGGTCTTCAGAAAGGGCAAACGCCTATAGGCAGTGAGGAAATGGAAAGAAATGTGGGTTTTGCTCTGTTGTGTCATGAAGTTGTGCGCTTTTCCTGGTTGCAGGTATCATTCTGCTCACTCACATGGAGTAGTAATTTAATATTGATTTGTCTAAGTTAGATCTTAGTGCAAAAACTGCACATTTGTAGAGTATGAACACAATCAGAGACAATATGTGGTTTAAAAATATTGTCGAAGGCTTTCACAGTCAGAGTTCATTGGTTCTTGTAGGTTATCCAGGCTGTGTGACCATGGTCTTGGTATTTTCTTTCCTGGTGTTTCGCCAGCAGCTGTGGCAGGCATCTTCAGAGGAGTAACACTGAAGGACAGTGTCTCTCAGTGTCAAGTCTGTAGGAAGAGTAATATATAGTCAGAAGGGGGTTGGGTTTGAACTGAGTCATTGTCCTGCAAAAAGTATCAAAGGTAATGTGCTAATCATTGTCCTGTAAGTATCAAGATAATGTGCTAATGAGGGTGTGGTATGTTAATGTGGAACCATTGTATCCTGAAGTGATCTGTTAACATGTGGAATCCAAAACTAATCCGCATGGCTATTGTGGACTGTAGTCTTTGTTAGTCTGGAGGTTTTCAGGACAGGAAGCCAATCCTTATTCATTCAGTCATTGACTTTTTCATTGGAATCATTGGAACCAAGGAACAATACTTTTAGAATAACCAGCTGTTGAACTTTGTGTGATGAATCATGCATTTAGGAGGGTTTTTGATCATCAAGAAAATATGTGGTTTGTTTTCTATTTTTATTGTGCAGATGAGTAGTGTCCTGCCAGCCCCATGCACACCAGCCACCATTGATTACCTTGGACACAAGGTATGGGTTGCCCATGTACTCACTTCATCACATAAACAGAAGAATGACCACATCTGGAATAGTTTTACCTTACAATTCAGAGGAAGATATAATGGACTGAATCCAACGGCTTCTGTCCACTGTGTCAGAGTGAGGCTTATTCAGTTGGAAATATACTCTTAGCAGAAGGGAGTCATTGGAATCGAGGAACAATACTTTTAGAATAACCAGCTGTTGAACTTTGTGTAATGAATCATGCATTTAGGAGGGTTTTTGATCATCAAGAAAAGTGAACACACCCGCTTGTAGGAATCCAAGAAATTTTAGAGCACGGGCAATCCAGTGCTGCATTTGCTGTGGTAAACGAGTAAAGCTTTGCATTGTCAACAGCTACTGAGACATGCTGCAAGGGTGGGGTGGAGGATAGGGCGGGCAGGACGAGCGTACTCAGCTTGCTTTCCAAAAATAACAGAAAACCTTTACAAAAGGCATAGAGGATAAAATCGGGATCTTTGGTACTAAATTCATTCTACATTTCTGTTGGGACAGTTTTATGCAGACTTTTGGGGTACATTTAGCAAAATGAGCTGTAATTCAGAGAGGTATGCATGCTGGTTCCACACCCTCCCCCCCCATTTCTTTTGTAAAGAGGAAATTAAGGGGAAATTGTATGAATGTACCAATAATATTTATCCTTGAAAAGCCTGTGATGCCATCTCCTTCAATATTTGAGTAAACATTTGGAAGCTTTAAAGTTTAAAGAGCAGTTTTGGGGTTCTGAGGACACTTCTTGGTCCCTTCTAGACTGTAGCCATCATTAGGAGGCAGTTGAGTCCCGAGCAACAAAATTTAGAGATCTAGCAAATGAATGTGTATTTTGTCCTTGGCTTCCTACAGCTCTGAATTATCTTGCTTTAAACATTACTGTTGTCAGCTGAAAATTTGTAATCTACCCTCAGTGTCCTTTCACTACCTATAAAATATGACTCATATAATGAACTCAGGTATTTCAGTGGTAATTAAAATCCAAAAGCAATTAGCCTTTTGTTTATTTCACTGGGGGAATTTGATTCAAAGCTAAACGACTACCAAGAAACAGAATCCAAGCGCAGGCAGAGGTCCAGATGTCTGAATCATGTCCTAATTAAGCGGTTCAACAACACAGCCAAACAGCTTTCCTTATATATGTACTTTATTATGAGTTCTTCTGTACTGCCAGTCCTTGTAATTAGTTTCGAAGATCAGAACATGTGGTAATTAGGGATGGAAAACAGCTCAGGAAAAGAAAAACTTGGCCTGAAACTTTGCAGGGAGCTCAGAACAAACTGAGCTGTTTGTCCACGGTGCGGCAGTTTAACAGATAGCAACACGTCAAACCAGCAATGAAATCCAGACACAGTTCTTCTTCAGAATTCCTCAGCGGTGAATGTCCTTGCTCTGCAACAGCTATAGCTGGAGAGTTCCTGCTAGCAACTGCCAGCTCCCACCTGCTGCTCAATAGGATGGCAAGGGGGGAAATGCCAGGAAAATCAGTGACACTCCAACAGAGTGACATCACTTATGGTGCAATCCTGGAAGTGATGTCACACCACTGGAACAACAGCAATTTGCATTTCCCCACCCCCAAGAGCCTCCTGCTAGTTGCCAGTGCTCAGATGGCAACCCCTACTGAGCCATAGCATCTTCACTTTTGAACTTCTTGATAATATCACAATACATGGTTCTACATTCATAAATGTAAGTGTATTTTGGACAGGTAATACCTGGGCAAACAGTATTGCTCCAGATTCTACAGTTTGTGCCAAATGATCTCCAAAGGTTTTCTAGAAAACATCATAGAAAGATGCACAGTTATTTCCTTCAAAAGAAACCATTGAAATGGACCCATTTCAATCTAGCTTCAGGCCTGAGTTGAACTAGTGAGCAACATTCACTGGGAAATTGACAGGGTTTGTCCTTGCTCTTCTGGACCACTGAATGACCTTTGCTACTGTTGACTCTAATCTTTTTCTGCATGCCTTACAACGTTAAAATAGGCACATGATTGCAATACCCCATGATTTCTGAATCCTCAACTGTGACCATACTATGGATTTACTCTCCAACAGCCAACCCTCAAAGCCAAGAAGATGATTGCTGTTTTGATTACTAAGATGTAGTGAGACAATTATCCTACACTATATTCTCAGCAGTTGAGAAGATATCTCATCAGCTTCAGTATGTCGATTGGCAAAACCATGTACTTTACTAGGTCTTAGTGTTCACGCACATTTTTTTTTAATGATTTGCATTAGGGGTAAGGTGCATCCATTCCTGAGTTAGAGACTGAATCTCCAGAGATCCTGGGGTAGGGTTGCCAACTCAGGGTTAGGAAATTCTTGGAGATTTGAGGGTGGAGCCTGGGGAGGGTGGGGTTTGGGGAAAGGAGGGACCTCAGGGGATATAATGTCATAAGAGTCCACCCTCCCAAGCAGCCATTTTCTTCAGGGTGATCAGTTGTAATTCCTGGAGATTTCCAAGCCTCCCTTGGAGGTTGGCAACCCTATGGACTGGAGAGGGAGCTGGATCTTGAAGGATAACAGCCCTAAGAATGCACATGAATGGAATTTTAACTAGGCCTCTCAAATAGTCAAAAATAGGAACAAAATAGAGGTGGCTTCATAGTTTGCCTTCAGTCTGCACTATTGTTTAGTGAGCAGCTGGTCATTTTGACATTAGGTACTGTGGATGGTGATCGACTGTTGGTTCAGGGCCAGGAAGGAAGATTTTACTGGGGTACTACCATATTGGGATCAGCAACCCCATTTTATTTTTGTTTTTAGCCTTCCCCAAATTGCTTCTTTGAACTATTTTCTACCAAAACTGCTTTGCTTCAGGCAAGATTTCAGCCTAAGCGGGCAACTGAGTCAGGAATCTCATGTGTAATGTTTGGGGAGTTTGCTTAAGAGGAAACCAGTCGAGCAGGATCAGTTCTCTGCCTATACCATTGTTCCACAAACTCCTTCCTCAGGTGGACTGGAGGTTTTCCATTGAAGTCTCCATCCTCATGTGCCAAATTACTTGAGGTTGGGATTGTCAGTAGAGTTGTGGTCTGAAATTCCCTCAACGGTTGTATGTTGGTTTCTTTCTGTTTTTCCTTTCCCAGTCCAGACCCAAATGAAAATATAGAAGCTCTGGACTCTGGCACACTATTTTTGCTAGCATTTCCATGCCGTCATGCCCTGTCCTTTTCTATTTGCTCCAGTTTTGGGCATCCCTGAAACACTCATTTTATACTTCACTTTGATGAAACAACAAGTTTATCCTGTGAAAGGGATAAAGAAAAATAGAGAAAGCAAATATAAATAAAATCCATAACAAGCCAGTCTCAAATCTCCACCCTCTAGAAAGGATAAAATGATTTCAGTTTACTTGTGTTTCAGTCTCTTCCCCCGCCCTTCTCTGCCTAGGTGTACAGACAAATCTGTATAGTTATAGAGGGGTTATTTTTATTATTTAGTTAATATGAATTACAGGCCTCAAGCTCCCTCCCTTCTAAATCCAAAATGAGGAAGCTTTCTCTTTTCTCTCTCTTTTTTCCCCCTCTTCTTTCCCCCTTCACCAACACGATTTACATTCTCAATGTAATGTATTAAAAAGTTGACAGGGCCGAAAGGATTCACATGATGTCGGCTAAGAAACCCAATTTCCATGATGAATTGCCCGGAGCCCCTGAATCACAAACCATTTTTTCCGCTGCTCAGAAGTTGATTTTTTTTTTAAATCTTCTTAAAGCCTCTCTCCTAATCTTCGGCTAGAAGAGATGGGTGAAAGGATTTTTTTTTCTAAACTAAGGAAAGTATTAGCATCTTGGTTGTTGTGCATCAAATTTGAAAATGCAAGGTTAGTAATATTTCAAATCGGCTACGGTCCAAGCCACTTGATAAGTATTCTCTCTCTCTCTCTCTCTCTCTCTCTCTCTCTCTCTCTCTCTCTCTCTAAGTTTCTGCTGGCAGGAGTGCAGAGCCATTGCTGTGGTTCTGTGCACATATCAGGGGTGGGTGGGGGAAGAGAGTGATTCAGATAGCCAATCACCTGCCTCCTTGTTCTTTTATAGATGGATGATTTCAAGTATTAAAAAAAAGGCCACAATAACTGCTCACTTGGATGATTAGATGAATTAAAACTGAGCAAGCAGATGAGGTATCTGAGCCAACTACTAGTTTATTTCGAGGCAAGCACTTGGGAAATTTGGCCTCTGCTCTTTTACCTGGTTTGGTTTTGCTGCTGCTGCTGCTGTTGCTAAAGCAATTAATTAAACTTTAAGACCTGCTCAATGTGCTTTAAAAATATCTAAATTTTTCCACCAAGAATTACTAGCAAAAATACACAAAACAGGACTCATCATTTACTTGGCCTGCTCAACCAATTGCATTCTCCTTTATTTTATTTTATTTTTATTGCCAAGCCTGCCTGCCTGGCTTCTGCAGTGCATCAGTACAAGCACAAAACAAATGGGACACCAGACATGGACTTAACATGAAAGTTTTCTTTCCTGATTTTGGAACTATTGACCCAATATATTAGCAACTGGACAACTCTGTGGTTTATCATATAGGGGTGCAAAACATAAAATGTTTAAACTATCAAACAATAAGGGTCTGTTCATGGTTTATATATTGCTTTTCAAACATTCTCCAATATTTGGAAAGCTGGCAAAAGCTTACCTGTGCCTTCCAGGATCACCTGTGCTTGTAGAACATGTGTTTTCCAATGCTGGCCTTACCCTTAATTCTCTGTGCACAAAACTGATACTGGAGCATGTTAAAATGTTAACTTTTCTTAACAAAAATCAGTAGCAGAGCTGACGATATGTAAGAATGTGCATTTGGACTAGATAGACTGCTTGTTAATATTTAAATAGTGATTTTGACAGTCTGAATGGTTTTGTATTAAACAAAATGCATTTATCTTCGCAAAAAATGTACCAGGTTAGCAGGAGCTAGATTCTGGAGAAAATGTTTTACCATATCAAGTTTAAATTAAGCATTCTTTGGATGAAGCTGCTGCTGAATGTTCAGAAACCATCTTTGAACTAAGTCTTCGATGAAGGACAAGAAGATTACTATTATTATTTTAATATTTGTAAGGTGTTCCTCATGTATATGTGCTATCAACAGACGTCATCATACTTGCTGTCAAGGGAATCTGATGGTATCCACAATGGGTACAACACAGGCCCAACAAAGTCCACATTTTCAAAATGTCTTATTCACCTTTTTGGCCTTTGCAGTGCAACCCTTAACAGAGTTATACCCTTCTAAGCCCATTGACTTCATGGGACTAAGAAGGATGCAATTCTGCTTAGGAGTGTAGTGTGTGTGTGTGTGTGTGTGTGTGTGTGTGTGTGTGTGTGTGTGTGTGTGTGAAGTGCCATCAAGTCACTTCCAACTCAAGGCAACCCTATGAGTCAATGTCCTCCAAAACATCCTGTCGTTAACAGCCATGCTCAGGTCTTGCAAACTGAGGGGTGTGTCTTCCTTTATAGAATGAATCCATCTCATGTTGTGTCTCCCTTTTTAAAAAACAAGCCAAATATAAATAAGGGTCTAAAACACAAATAAGGGTCTAAAACACAAAGTCTGCCTAGTAAACGTTGGAATGTGACGTTACCCCATGGGTCAGGAATGACCCGGTGCTTGCATAGGGGATCTTTACCTTTTTAAAACACAAATTACTAAATAGATCAATGACAAAATATACAAGCTCAAATTAACTGCACACTCTGGACCAAAAAAAAATCAGTTTTTAAAACTTTTTGCACTTTTGGCCGTCTAGTAGACATGTTGGGTCGGAAGGGACTTGATGGCGCTTAACGCACACATTCAGGGCCGCAGTAACCCTGATAAGAGCAGAAAGGCAAGGTATAATGTTTGTAATTAAATAAATTGGCTTAGGTAGTTTGTGCCCCGTACTGTTAATCAAATTACAACAGGCCAAACTCTTCTCTGCTTCTGGTCATTGTGAGATTATGAAAGACTGGAGCTGGTCTTCACCAACTTAACAACATCCCCAAACCCCATATTTTTTCCTCCAACACCAAGTGACTCCTTACACAGACTGAACAAAGGATGAAACTGCTACAATATCTTTGGCCACCTGTGAGCTGAATCAGTGGAGAATAAAGGTGGCTACCCTGGGGAATGCTCAAAGCAGAGGGGACCTAATGCCCTTATCAGAGCACATCACAAGTCAGTAGTGCAGGCATCAGGGTGCTACTTCAACACTGCACAGATGGATGGTTTGAAGCACCTACTGAGGTCCAAGACGTTACTCCAGCAGCTTGCCATGAGTACTGCTAGCCACTCAACAGCTGCATGCCTGTACAAGTGCAGAGTAAGTAGTCACTATCGTGCCTCTACTGGCAACCAGGCAACATCTTCTGGTAAGGAAGCAAGTGGCTATAGAGACAGTGGCTGCCTTTAAACTTGCAGGGAACTACCACATGAGCCACTGCTGTGAAACATTTTATAAAACGATAAGTGATCACTCTATCTATGAAGCAGGTCAATCCTTCATGTATACCACCCTGTTGCTTTCTAGGGTCCTGATCTAGCAACTGCTTTGCTTTCCTTCCGACTTACAGTACAATCCTAAGAAGAGTTATATCCATTGACTTCAATGGATTTAGAAGGCAGTAACGGTGCTTCAGATGGCAATGTAAGTCCCACAAGTACCTCCTTCTCAATAGAGGCATATGGCTCCCTCTTTTCACATCTTCATTAAACTTCTCAGACTTTATGGATCCTACCAGTTCTCAGTGTGTCTGAGCATGTACAGAATTTCTGAACCACACCCCCTGCACACACTTTGCAGGTACTGGATAATGCTCACAGAGTTTAAATACTGACTAAACTCCCCCCACCCATGTTTGCAGTTTTCAGCATTGGGCTACACCTCTCAAATTGCTAAATGCTAAATTCTCTGTATTCTCCCTGAATGCTCCCTTCAGGTCTCTTCATTGAACGTGTAAGATGACATTTGCAGTAGTCCAACTCTAGGGCCAACAGGGCAATAACTTCCTCCTACAGAATGCCCAGAGGTAGATTTGCTTCGAGAGATAGCTAGTCTCATGTTTGCCATTTTGTTCAGGGGAAAAATATAAGATTGTTGCCCTGAAAAGAAAAAAATTATGTCAGGCTTTGTCATTTCCAGGTGCCAAGTCGCCTGAATGGCCTAAAGCTCTGGTGGCCAGCCCTCAGCTTGTAAACTCTGTTACAGAGCTTAAATGGAGGAGGAAAGGGAGAGTCAGTCCTTAAAAGGAATGCCATGCAAAACTTCTAGCGCAGAGCTAATTTGTTGCTAGGATGTGAGCTCTGCTGCCAACATTTTTCTTCAGGCTAGTTGGCAACTGCATTTACAGCTTAGAGGCAACATTACACTTGCTTAATATAAAAGAGGGAAAATCTATTAGGTATGGATGAGTCTGGGCTCCTTAATTTTAGGGCTGGTTGGTGGGTCCAAAGAAAATTTTTCAAGGCCTGGTATACTGAATTCAAATATTGAGTAAGTAAAAGGCACAGAAAGAGCAGAAAGCTGTGTAAGAAGACGCCTTGCCAAAGTTTGCTGAAGTTATGTCATCACTATTTTTTAGGGCTGCTTAAGTGCTTCGGTGCCATCAGATGGGCTTTTTAAATGACCACAAAATATGAGGCATCAGCCTGGAGGTGTGTCATTTTCACCAGCAGTCTCAGAGCCACTATCCAACCAGTGCGGCTGTGCGACCACTTTCCACATGGTAATAATCGCTGCATATATTTAATTTAATTAGCGCATTTTTATTCTTCCCTTCCTCCAAAGATCTCAGAGTGATGTACATAATTCTTCCTTCTTCCACTTTATCTTCACAACAAGACTGCAAGGTAGGTTTGGCTGAAAAAGAGTGACTGGCCAGCCTAAAGGGCATTTTGCTGTCCTATCAAAACCACCAGCTTGAGAAATCTTCTTGCTCCCCTGTCAATGCTATGCATATAACAGCAGCACAATTACTGTGTGTGTATGTGTGGGGGGGAATAAACCAGAAAAACCCTTTTGTTTCTAGTCATTGTCCCTGTATATATTTTGTTGGTTCCTATAAGCTCCCCTTATCACTGATTTATACTCACTGCCATTAACTGCCTCCTTTTCCAAGTTTTATATATTGATTTTTTATTTTTTATTGCTGCTTTCACGTCATCTTTAAACCGGGGTGGCTTTTTCACCAATGCAACTTAAGCATGCATTGATCTCTTAAATGATGTTTATAAATCCCTGATCAGTTACAAATAGTCTTCATTGCTTGCCGGTTAGCACATAATGTGCAAGCACACTTTATTTATCTTGCTCTTCACAAATGCACTTCTAGGGCTTAGTACAAGTCAGCAGAACTTTGCTGTTGACTTAGCAGCTATAGCAGCTCCTCTGAGCAGGCTGGAACTGCAATGATCAATCCACTGGCTTCAGAACAATACAATGGAAGCCTAGGCTTGCCAGGTGACTATTAATGGTGGGCAACTGCCAGCCAATTAACAGGCCTGCCCACTGCCCCTCAGCTAGCTGCCCCCGCGCACGGTGGTGTGCAGCCAAATAATGTCCCTTCCAGGTTTACCCCAGAAGTGACAGGGACATTCTAGTATGTCTCTAACAAAAACTCTATGGAAACCATAGAGTTTTTGGAGGAATGTGCTAGAGTGACCCCGTCACTTCCGGGGTGAACCAGGAAGCGACGGGGTTTCCTCCAAAACCTCTATGCTTTCCATAGAGTTTTTTTAGGGATGTGCTTCCAGGATATACCTGGAAGGGATGTTTTGCCTGTGCGTGCTATGCGTGTGCGAATCCCACCCCAAAGGGGGCCTGCCAACCCTATGGAAGCCAGTGGCACTCCACTGCAGCTAAGCAGCTGGAAGATTTTGTAGCATATGTTAAATTTGGTCAATTTTCTACATAATTGCATTTAAGAGACATCCTGTTTCTGTGGTTCTTCTGTTTAAATAAAAAATATTTTTATTTGAAATTCCATTACGATTACAAACCTTCAGGTGGGGCCTGAAATTCTTTCAGAATTACAACAGATCTCCAGAGATCAGTTTCTCTGGAAAAATTGTCACTTCAAAGCTTCAAAACATGGTCTCTATGGTATACTATAGAGTTTACGATTAACTGATGTCCCTCCCCCAGCACCACCCATCATCATCCTAATCTCCAGGAATTTCCCAAACCAAGATGGCATAAACATTTGGCCCAGTGAGCTTTGTATGGAAGATTTGTATGGAAGAAGGCATTATTTTATAACTTCTTTGTATGGATACTTGTGAAGTGTCTCATTTTCTTTTCTATTCCATCTCTACAAAGAATATTTCTTCTTTCCGTATAGTACCATCTCTTCTTTCTTTTGACTTTGATCCTATGGCTTCCTCCCTCACATCCAATATATCCAACTATTTGCACTCAGCCTTTGTTTTGTAAGCTTTATGCAATAAAATATTGGATCCATGGTGAGAATACTGTAGGCCTCGATCTCAACAAGCAGTGGTGTCTTTAGGTTCTGGTCTTTGAAATCTCTCCAGTTCACGCAGAGAACGCTACCACAACTACTCTAAGAAAACCGAGAGAGCAATCCAGTGATAGCTTAGAGAAGAAGCTATGAATCAGAAAGAACCAGGGTAATTATAAGCAAGCAACGATTATTCATCCTCAGCTCCTCTCGGCCTGTTGGCAATATACAGACCAGCCTATTTTACAGGGTTGTTATGAGCATTAGAACATAAGAACATAAGAAAAGTCATGCTGGATCAGACCAAGGCCCATCAAGTCGAGCAGTCTGTTCACACAGTGGCCAACCAGGTGCCTCTAGGAAGCCCACAAACAAGACAACTGACTAGTAGCCATGGATAGCCCTCTCCTCCATGAACATGTCCACTCCCCTCTTAAAGCTTTCCAAGTTGGCAGCCATCACCACATCCTGGGGCAGAGGGTTCCACAATTTAGCTATGCTGAAGTAATTATGTGATTGCTGAAGGAATTATATGGTGCACTTTGAACACTCAGAAAGTGTGGTAGAAACATTAATCATTAATATTCTTGCTGATATCCTGGAAGATCTTGTGCTGGTTTTCTCCTGATTCCACTCATTTCAGGCCTCTTTGCTCATCAGCAGCTTCCAACAAGATCCTAGTAGCCAGATACCACTATCGTACCATTTTGCACCAAAGGCAATCTGCAGCCACTGCCTGGCACACTGAGCCCAGCTTGGCCACCGATTGGCCGGGGAAGGAGAATGCTGCTTACTGACGGTTATGCTGCTTACTGACGCCCCGAATTGGCCGGATTTATTCGTGAACTCCCGAACTCGCTGAATTCGGCTCCCCCGGTTGCCCTTCATTTTTGAGTTCGGTTCGTCCCGAACTAAAAACCACCGAATCAGGGGAAATTCGGCTGTTTTTCAGTTCGGGCCGAACCGAATCAACAGCCCTAGCCTCAGGGACACCCACCATCTAGGCTGCAGTATCAGTTCTGCCAGCTCAGCTGACCTCTAAGGCCAGTCCTTGCTCGCCAGATCATAGGGGCTGTGGCTCAGTGGGAGGGGCTGTGGCTCTATGGTAGAGCATCTGTTTGGCATGCAGAAGGTCCCAGGTTCAATCCCTGGCATTTCCAGTTTTAAAAGTCAGGTAGGAGGTGATGTGAAAGACCTCTGCCTGAGACCCTGGAGAGCTGCTACCAGTCTGAGTAGACAATACTGACTTGGATGGACCAATGGTCTGATTCAGTATAAGGCAGTGTCATGTTTGTTCATCTGTGTTCCTATATAGCTGTAGACTCAGAGCATGCTTCTCAGTCCAAGCAGGTATGTTTATAATATGATATAGTATAGTATAATATAAGCAGGTATATATATAAACTGCTGGGATCCTAAGTCTTCTTTCTGCTTGAGCCATTCTTTGTCTGTTGCAGAGGCAGTCCTCTGCTGTAGACTACATTCCAGTAGCATTTGGCACAAGGTGATTCCAAGAGCTACCTATGTCTCTTCGGGTTTTATTGGAAGTGCTGTAGCACCACAGCTGGCATCGTGCTCCCCCATATCCCCACCCACAACCTTCCCACTGGTTGCCAGGCACTCTCTGGCAAGTGGGATGATCCCCTAGCCACCAGATCCAGCCACCTGAGTACAGTACATCACTAGGGGGGGGGGGATGAGCTCCAGTGTCAAGAAGGACAGAGACACCATTCTGATGGTTTTGTCAGGCCTTTTATGCAGGGACTTTCCACCTCAGTCGCCTCGCTCTCCCTACGCATTTTGCCAGCATTTTCCAGATTCTGGTGACACCCCTGCATAAAAGGCCTATGTCTAAGAGTAAAGGGTAAACATCCTACCTTCCATCCTTGTAGTGTCAGCCAGCCTCTGCTTGGAAATCCCACACCAGCTCTGCTAATACATTTTTATTTTCCTATTCATCTTTTCACTTCCTATGGCCACACATCTTGTTTTATAAACTACCCACCCTTCTTTCTCCAGTTAGTCTGGCCAGCTGTCCTACTTTATCTACTTTATCTGTGATGGGAGGAGGAAGAACTAGGGATGATCCTGAGTTTAGTAACAACTCTGTTTCAGTTTGAAAGTCCATTTGTTTGATGGTTTCTCCGCCCTTGAGATGAAACCGAGGTTGTCTTTTTTCCAAACCATATTAACAGAATTCAACAGAAATATTGTCATTAAAACTAATGCCTGGCCTTGCATCAGTTATGTATAAATAGTGTTAACAGTGTCATGTGGCATAGAAATAGCATTAAAATGCAGTGAAAATGCCATAAAAGAAACAAATGGGAAGTTGGCCAAAGAAAAGACACAAGATGAAAATGGCCCTCCCAAACATGGACAAACAACTTAATACACATTCACACTTACCTATGGAAAACAGATCTTCTAGCTAGCCCTCTGTTGCTTCTCCGTTCTCTGTGCAGGGCGATCCTTCCTCCTTGAATGATGCACCTGGAAGGTGAGCCTCTGGCTGCTCAACAAATGCTATAGCAGCCCCTAGCGGCCAGCAGGAAAACTGAAGCAGCTCATATCAATGCCACCCTGTAGAACTGGAGTGCCAAGGCTCAGTCATGTTGTCCCCAAGGATTTTCCAACGCAGGATGGGAGTGCTCTGTCTGTCATGAGTGTTTCAGTAGTCCGGGCTGCAAAGTGCATAAAGCCTCTTAACCGATGCATATATTCGTCCTATATTCTTCAGATACTTTACATCTTAAGAAACCTATACACCGGGGGTGGGAGTGTGGGGGGGTTAGAAATTCAGGCTACACTTGGCTACTCAGTTCACTTTCCCATAACAAAATAATGTTAATTCCTTGCAAGATTTGCTGGTAGCATTTTTAACAAATTTAAAAGCAGTAATCATGTTTAGTTTGCATTATTTTCTTAACCTGCGAATAATGTTTATATTTTACAAGTAGGGCCCTTCTATTAAACTGGGCCTGTGTTTATATAGGTGGAATTCCATATGTACAAAGTTGATACAACAGACCGCTTAACGTTTAAGCAGTTCTTTTAGTACTCCAGCTAAAATTTGCAATGATGTCTGTAATAGACTGGTAATATTTGCTGGCTTAGCTTGCATTTCCCTGTTTTTGTGGGTTTGAATGTTCAAAACTAATCTACGTGCCAACTTTAATTCTTAATAAAATTGAGATTTATGTCAGCTAATATGGCATAGTAATGATGGGTCCTCGGTGAGATCCACTCAGGGCATTAGGCATTCATCCATTTTATTTCCACATTAAATCCCCACTTTGCCTTCTTTATTATTATTATTTTTTAATTTCTATCCAGCCCATCTCTCAAGCTCAAAGTAAGTGACAACCATTCTAAAATAGCAAACAAAAATACTTCAGAAATCAACTCAAGCATGACTGTAAGAAACAAGAATACTTGGCTAGATTTTGGATTGGACAAGAATTTTGCCACGTAATCTGAAAAAGGTGACATTGTTTTCCCCAAAATGTGCATGTTGCATCATGCTTATAAGAGGCATATTTTTTTCAGTTGCCCAAAATGTCTTAAATATGCAAATAATGTATATATTTTCAATATTCCCAGTAAAATTGCCTTTACTAAAACTCCACCAGACCCTCGTAGTCTACAAAAGGCCTCCAGAAGTCCAGCTCGCCTGGTCAGACTACTGCTACAGCTGCTAGAAATGGTGACTCTTCCAGGAAGGAACCATACAGGGCTCCCCTTGGAAATGTTTGTGTCACCACTCTTGACTGGCTGTGAGTGCTAAGATGGAACATTTATTTCCAGAGAGGCCATGAGGATACAGTGGATTCCACTTAAAATGAGACCTGTTCCTCCATAACAACCTGGGAAACAATTAGGGTTGCCAACCTTCAGGCGGGGCCACGAGATCTTCTGGAATTACAACTGATCTCCAGACTACAAAAATCAGTTCCCCTGGAGAAAATGACAGTGTCAAAGGGTGGAATCTATGACATTATGCCCCTCTGAGGCCTCTCCCCTCCCTCAACCCCACCCTCCCCATGTTCTACCACCACCCCAAATCTCCAGGAATTTCCCTATTTGGAGTTGACAACTGTAGCAACAATTCTGGCAAAATAGTAAATGGCTTGTTTTTTACTAAAATCTATATGGTGGACTTGGGGTTCTGCCTACCATGAACAGGCATCCACTACTGCAATCTGAACACATGAACCAACCTAATACTGAATCTATCAAGGCCAGAATTGCCTTCTCTGACTGGCAGCTGCTCTCCAGGATCTCAGGCAGAGGTCCTTAATATCACCTACAACGTCCACTATGATTGTGGATGTTTAAACATTATTCCTTTCCATAGATTAATCCCAAATTCACATCTGAGTTGTTTCCCCAGTGACATACCCCTGTTATTAGAAGGAAAAGAATTTATCTCCCATAGCTAAAACAGGAAATAAGTTGTGCATCCTCAGTATAAAGAAACCTGAATATGGGAGCTTTTCAAAATGGCATCCTTGACTCCAGCCTCCCTTTTGTGATGACTGGCGGAATAAGTTTTGCCAGGCAAAGGACAGCATAAAAATACCAATGCATATCCGTAGGAAGGTTAAACACAATACCCTCACTCTGCCTCAGAGCCAACAGAAGCCTTCCTGTGAAATCACCACCTTCATTCAAGAGTAAAAGGACTGTGTCAGCAGGGCTCAGACAAAACATGCAACATTTTCTGGTGTATTAAATTCCATTGAAAAAACAGTAAACACGTCGCCTTAATGCTGCTTTCTGTAGAGCTGATGATTCAATTCCTCCCAATATTTGCACAACTGTACACTTTATTTGCATTATTATATTAATAAGCCATAAATATTTCTTCACCCGACTATAGGGGTGTTTGGCTACATTGTAAAAGTAATTAGTGTCCTGAGGTACTCGGTGTATTGCTAACAAGCTATAAATTCCCAAAGGAGAAATGACTGCAGGGGGAAAACATTCCCATGAGCACTTTAGAAAATGGAAGATAATTGCCAGTTGACACGAGTGGTTTTTAATGAATAAGACACTTTCTTACAGCTGCACGCTAGTCTATAATGACCATCTTCTGTTATGCTGCCATAGACTCTCAGAAGGGTCACTTCCCACATGACATGTGCTAGGGGTTAACTAGAGAAAGCTTTACAGTACACCTAAAAATGTACTGGGTGAATAACATGTTGGAACCACACATGTCACAGGGGGACATTTATCAAAAGGCCAGGATTGGCTGAGGTTCTCTTTTGAGTGTATGGGCGGAGGGTGTTCACCCTGGGCTTGGTTCTAAGTAATGTGTGGTTTAATTGTGCATGTCAGGTGAAAAGCATATGCATAATGTCTTCACTGACTTACTGAAGGCCAGAGTAGATAGGATAGTGGTAGCCATGTTCATCATCCACATGTCTGACCATTCACATATAAAGCAATTGGGGGGGGTGTTGAGTAAGAGGAATTGAGCACTTCCTCCTCCCTTCCCTTCGTCTCCACACTTGGTCACTTCAAACACTTCACCAGGTTGGGAAAAAAGACCTCGGAGAGTGGCAGGCTTCAGGGAGGTCAGGTGGGATGTGGGGTTCAGTTCTCCTTACCCACATGCCCCCTTTTGTGTTAAAATTAGACACACATCCCGTCCTCTGCTTCTGATGTGAATGAAGAAAATATGCAAATAAAACCTTGGCTGCTGCCATCATAGGTATTGACTTGGAACCTGAGATCTTTCCAGCCTTCCAAGATTTCGTTGATATTAACTGAAAAGCATTCCTTGTCCTTTAGGGCACACATTCCACAAAGGGAATCTCAGATATACAGCCCTTCCACAAGGACCTGTAGTCAGTCATATGGGTGTGTTATTCACAGTCACCCTTTACTTGTATCTTAGGGGCTAGCTGCACATTATGTGCATTTAAAATCTAGTGTGGGGGTAGGCTGGGGTAGAAAGCCACTTGGAAGGGTAATTTGGAGTGAGAGAACAGCAGATGGAGAAAGGGTTGTGCACCTACTTTCCTCCATGCCCCCCCCCCCCCCGCACTCTCAATCTCCCCCTCTGACTCTGTTTTTCTTTCCTTTTTTTAACTGGAGCTTTGTACAAATTTAAGTGTAACATGTAATATTTAACACCAAAAAAGTGAAAAGTGGGAAGTGACCCTTATTTGCACGCTGATTAAAATCTCTGCTCAAAGTGTCCTGCTCTCCTAAAAAAACAAGAAGACTCTTCCATGTTACCATCAACCTTCACTGGCTTTTGCTCTGTACACATTGGCCCGGTGAACAACCAGGGAGGGGCTCAGGCAGGATGACATGCTGCCACCCTTGTTGCCACTACCCTTCCCACTGCCCTGCCCTGCCAAGAAGCTGGAGCAGATACTGCTCCTCGCTTTCTCATTCCTTTAAAGAAAGTGTGGCAAATTGCACATTCCCAACAGGGCTTCCTGAATGCTCACATTTCACACCCATTTCAAAATCCCTATTGGATATGTGCAGGTTTCTATGCTGTGTTGAACGTTGCTTGGGGAAGGAGGAGAGGGGGAGCATTATGCGCTCCAGGGTCCTGGGTGGGGGTGCAGGCAGGACCGAGGCAGTGGCAGAGTGGAAGTTGCTGCCCCACGACCAACACCTCACCTTACTTCATTGTAGAGATGGCCATGGGAACCCTGTGTAGTTTTAAAAGCTCATTTTTGGTCTTTTTCTATGCCATTTAATTGGACTAAAGGATTTTTTTTTTTTTTGCATCTGAACTTTTTACAACTTAGCCTGTATTAAATATCTTCAATGTCATTTTTTCCCTCTCTTTTAACTCACATTTAACTCACTGACCACATTTCCAGTCATGTAGATTGCCATAGTATCTCTGGCTTGTGAACAGCCTGAAGTAGCAGTCTCAACTATTAGTACCTTATAAAATAGCTATCTGTCCTTTGGCATAACGAGTGGGAACTTTCCCTGTACAGCTTCCAATGAAAATCCCTGCTGATTTTTTTTTAATACTTATGTGCAGTCTTTAGTAGAATTGCTGATGATACATTTTCTTAAACACGCACATTACACAAAAGGAGATTATACTTTAGCCTCTTTTACAGACTATAAAAATCTGATTCACCCTAATGAAACAGCAAATAAAAAGGCTTTCTCCTTTTCTTTTTCAATCTTTTGGCAGTTTTCCTCTTGTGGTTTTATTATGTTCTCCCCCCACTCTCACTCATATTATCAGTGTTCCTCGCTCATTTCAACTTGGTGACATGTTGCTGGGACAACTAAGTCTGTTAACCTTCTTAACTCTGCCATTGTTATTGCCTGGTGTGTACTTAGAGGGAGTGTTCTAATTTCTTACAAAATACGCTGTGTGCCAACCCCAGTGGAAAGATATTAGAAATCAAGAAAAGGGAGACAAAAAAATATCTTGTCGTCTTTAAAGGCATGCTATTCTAATAATCTTTCTTTTTCTATTTCTTTTAAATCCATCATTTGTATGCAGCAGGTTACCACTTTAAAGCCACTTTTCCATTGCTGAAAGGAATGCTTTGTATAATGACATCAGCCACATTCAGACTGCTTTCTGTTTCTGACTCTTCTGAGGTGAAGTGTTTCCATTGACACAGAAAGCCATGTGTCTGTTTTGCCTCCTCTTAGTTTCCTGGGGGGGGGGGGAAGACGTTCATGCGACAGGTCAAACACACTTCCAAAGATCTTTTGCACATTCTTCTTTGAACAAAAAAAATGCATCATCTAGCTACAGTCCTCCTCACCTTTATTTCCCAGAGAAGATCCAAGTTTATGCTAGCAATAGTTACAGTACTACTGTTCTGTAAGTACTTTGCTTTCTCTGACACTTCCCTGTGCTATCCTTTTGATAGTGATGAATTAATGGCTATCCCACAAATTCTGGTCATGGATGGGAGAAAGGGAGAAAGAGGAAAGGTCAATCTTCTTTCATTTGGTATCCAGGCGTAAAGAAATAATCAAATTGTGTCCTCCGACAATCAGCCCTGCAAGGAAATGACCCTTGGTTTAAAAATGGCTGCTTTGCTACGAGCAAAACAGAATCCCACCACCGTGCTGGTAACACGTTTTCAAAATATCCAAACAGCTGATCACAAAGGCATGATTGAAATCAACATGGTGGGAAATAATGCAACCAATCGTGTAACAGGGAAAGCTACTTCCTCTAATGTACCAGTACGGTTTCTCTAGTGCTCAGGCATAGGGTTTTTTAAGTGACATGACAATCCCACATCACTACTCATGTTTCATGGGAAATAACAGGGGGTTTTTCAGCGCAGTATTGCTAGAGCGCATGGGCAAAGAAAAAACAGGGGGTGAGATGGAGCTAGGATGCCACCTACCATGACATGGGTGATGCATAGTGACCTCCCCAGAAACTCCTGATTATTTGACCATAAGCAGAAACATAAACTGAAGGCACAATGGAAAGTACTACGAAGAGAAAGTTGATGTGCAGAATGACACGGTGAAACTGAATCCGATACGTGTGGATCAACAGCTGAGAAAACCGGGAGTAAGCAGAGCATGCGTAATAGGCCAATGTCAACTTGATGTCTCCCTGACATGCTTATTGTACCTGGACCAGTGTTCTTTTTAACAACTAATTGATCTTTTATTAACATATAATAATTCACTTATTAAACATAAATTAAAGACTTAATTGAGATGCGTAATCTGGAGTGCCTCTGTATATCATCCTTATAAGTATAATGTATAATTTAATTAATTGAAACAGCTGATAACAGCTTGTCATCTGTCACTATATTCACTGACCTAGGAGCCAGTTCTCCATCTGAGGAGTTTGCTTGAATACAGCTGAGGGTCTGAAGGCCCATATATTCATGAATAAAATAAATTGTCTGTGTTCTAATAGAGGATGTGATAATAGCAACTTGATCCACAGCCCAGTCAAGGGAAGGACATAGATTTAAACTTTAAATATGATATGCAGTCTCAGAAATGAATGGAATAAGGAGCTATTTTTCCAAAGCAACAGGATATGGTCTTAAAGTTTTACCTGCTCTCTCTATCAATCTTAAATTTAGCAAAAACTTCAGACTCATTCAGCCAATAACCATGTTTAGGATATACGGGAGACCACAGTAATTCTTTAGCAAAGGACACTTTAGCAAAGTGTCTAACTGTTGGTGTTGCAACTCACAGGATGCGTTCCTTAAACATATGCTTTGGGCATGTCCAGTAATTTGTTTTTGGGGGGAAGATGCGATTATTCAGATCAATTTTGTATTAGAATGTTCGTTGATTTTTGAGGATTCTTATGTACTTTTAAACTATCTGCTCATCTCTTGGAGGCTAATCGATGGTCAATGAAAATGTACCCTCCATGCCCTTACTACAGCTTACTACAATGTTGTATTACAACATTGGAAAGATAAAAGCCCACCTCTGGTAAATCAGTGGATTGAGGACCTTAAAACTCTATCAGTATTTGAATGCATGGCATATAGATAACAATTTGCATATGGACATTTTTAGATATTTGGAAACCTTTTATAGAAACTTATGTGTACATCTGCCACCACTGTTGTTATATTTTTGTCTCTATGTATTTTCCCCCTTTAAGTCTATTTAGCTTCTGGATTTTGAGTTTTCCCCTTATTTCTTTCTAGGTTTGTTTGTTCATTTCTTTGAAAGAACACAATTTTAAAAAACCTTGTTTAGCTCAACTGATTTCAGGGTAGGGATACCAATCTCCATCTGGAGGACCTGGAGATCTCCCAGTATTACAACAGATCTCCAGGCAATGGAAAGCAGTTCCCCTGGAGAAAATGGCTGTTTTGGAAGGTGGACTCTATGGCATTGGGCTCCTCCTCTTCCCAAACTCCATGCTACCCAGGTTCCATCCCCAAATCTCCAGGAATTTCCCAACCCAAAGTTAGTAATCATGTTTCAGGGGAAGAAAAACAACCTAAATCTGGAAACAGACACACCAAAAGTAGCTTTGAGTTGACTTGTGTCATTATGAAAGTTAAGCTCTTTCCCCAGCAAACTTCCTCCAAAACATTTCCCCAATTTGAAATGTCCCCTTGAGTAGAAAGGCAGCTCCTGAATCTGCAACTCAGAGAAGCTGGAGAAGGAACACAATTTGCCACAGTAACAGATGGATGAGCCAAATAGCATGAGGCTGCTTTCTTTGTGATGCATTTAGGGAAGGGGGATGAAGCCTATATAAGAGCAGACCTCAGACTGACCCCCTCTCTCTTTGACCATTGGCGAGGGAGACAGATGCAGGACAGCAAGAAGAAGAAAACAAAGGCCCCACATGCAGGATAAATAGGAGGGTACTCAACACTCTCATCTTCTATTTTACTGCACCTCCAGGCACAGGCTTGGGGGGATCAGTTGCTTGTGCCCCTAAGTCCTCTTTCAGCACCAACAAAGTACATTTGAAATGCCCCCCTTGAGTAGGAAAAAAGATTTCTGCTGATTTCCCCTTTCTACTGCAGTTCTTACACACCAGGCTTGAGGGTCTTCTGAGACTCAACAGCAGTGTGGGGAGGATAGGGTTGCCAACCTCCAGGTACTAGCTGGATATCTCCTGCTATTACAACTGTTCTCCAGCCGATAGAGATCAATTCGCCTGGAGAAAATGGCTGCTTTGGCAATTGGACTCTATGGCATTGAAGTCCCTCCCCTCCCCAAACCCTCCCCTCCTCAGGCTCCCCCCCAAAAAACTCCCGGTGGTGAAGAGGGACCTGGCAGCCCTAGGGGAGGAGGGTGCAGTTGGCTGCAGCAGGAAGAGAGAGAGAGTTGGCTGGATCAGTGTGCCATAGTTTGAATTGACTGCTCACTTAAGAAAAAAATTGGAATCCACTGGTTCTAGTAAACAAAAGGAATATAACTTTTAGCGCTTGTTCTCCTGATACACCTGTGGCAGAAGTAACAGACCAATTCATTGCACAGAATGGAAAGATTCAGGACTTGGGACAGAGAGAAGGGGAAAACTGTTGCACCTGTAGACAGAACTATTCTCCCATTTTTCTTCTATTTCCAAGACTTGGGGGGGGGGGCAAACTAGGACCCTCTTTTCCTTCACTGCCAAGTTGTTGAGCAACATTGAAATAGAGCTAAGTGCCTTTGTTTCCTTTGGAAATATAATTACTCTGAGGTTACTGAATTTCACAATTCTGTGTATGCCATGTATATTCTCCTTCTCTTTCTGCAAAGCATCATTATCTCTCACCAATGAAGTTGTCACAGCATGCAAAGAGACCGTTTTTGTTCTTATTCCACTGCGGCACAGATAATGTTTTAATAATGTTTTCGGTATGCTCCTTCAACAGTTTGAATATTTAAAATATACCAATGAGTAATCACTTTGGATGTGACTCACGCTTCAAATATCATTATGGAAGCTATGCATTGACTGTAGGTTCTCCAGGTACAAAGATTTACCAATGAATGAATACACAGATTCCCTCCTCCATTTTGGATAGTATCACATGATTTGGTAACTTGCACTGCATGTCAACAGCAGCAGAACAGTTTCAGTGCCATCGTAAGCAAAGTTACTCCTATTAAGTCCACTGAAATTAGTGGGACTTGGAAGGCTATAACTCTATTTATGATGGCAGTGTTTGGGTCTGCTTCTTCAAGATGTGGGTTAATCAAATCTTTATCCACAGGAATTCTGCAGATTGATCATTTATAGCATTACTCTAACAGAAAATGACAAGCAACACTGCTGTAAGGGCTGCCTGGAGGGGGGGAAATCCAGGTTCGATGGGATGTTATTTACCGTGTGATGTCATTTACCTCCATGCCATGAAAAGATTCAGCTTCACATTAAGCCTCTATTACAGAGTCAGGACATTTCCCCCCAGGCCTGTTGGTAACCCTAAGCACCACCGATACGAGGGTTTGCACATCTATATGGGTTGATGTTGAAGTTGTCATGGGTTGACTTAGCTGTAAAACCAAACAAAGAATTTCTGGGAAGAAATCAACCTCTGGCCTAGGAAACTCTTTAAAGGACACAGCTGGGGTCCATATTGCATGAATACTGGGGAAGTGAGTGCTGCTATAGTGTATAGTGAGCCGTAAACCAGATTTGTCTCTTCTGAGACAAATGTATTCACTTGGTGTTTCTAGGCAAACATAAACTCTTGGTTTCATATATCTTCAAATCTATAATCTGGATATGAGGAAGAGGTTCAATATAAAAGCATGAGCTTTCTGTGCAGAAGGTCCCAGTTTCAGTCAGTAATTAAAGGCTCCCAAGTAGCAGATGAAGGAAAAGATATTCCTGTTTTTGAGACCCTGGAGAGCCATGGCAGGTCAGAATAAACTAGTTGGACCACTGGTCTGACTTGGATTGCATCCAATGTCATTAGATATTGTACTACTGCAATATACAATCATAGGTGTGGACCCTACCTTAATAAAAAAGATAGACAGACAATGCCTTACCTAATTGTTTTAACCAAGATAATGTATGTGAAACATTCCATGGTTAGGTTCATACTTACACCTTTCCTGTATCATCAGCACTGACAATAATGCATCAACAGCCTGGATGCCTCGTCAATTAAGAAAAGCTTGGACACCAATTGGAGACTGTGCCATTGTCACTACCCCTGTTTATGCATGGCTGAGCCAAGTCTCACAGACAGCTGATGTGCTAGTTATGACTTTGCCTCTCCCCTCCATTAGAGACACCGGCCAACTGCAATTTAAGAAGGCTCTGTCTCTAATAGGACTTATGGCATTATAGACCATTGTGTGAATCAGCCTGAAGACTCACAAGGCTGCAGAGCAGTGTGAATGCAGCATCCCAAAAGGAAGTTCAGGTATACCTGCTTGAAGTCTGCAAGCCATATACTCTGGGAATGTCCTGCATCCTTCAAGGAACACTTGCGAAACAACTGTAGAGGAAGTGGTTTGGGGAATGAGCTTTATGCATGGCTTGCTCTGAGTGTTCTGAGTAAACTATTAGAAAGGGGCATTTGTCTCCAAGTGCCAAAAGTTAGAACTGGACTGCTTAGTGAATGGTTTGGGGCAATGAATCTTGGAGTTAACTCTGTAGTCTTCTTCATGATGAGGTGTGTGTCAATGGATTTCAAACCATGGCGATGGCCATGCTGTAGCAGAGAGCAGTGGGTGCCTGATCTCACATGCAGAGACTCAGCAACTTCCTTATTATTTTATATGGGATAAAGTCATGTCCTTAGTGCCTATGCCCAGGTGTGAGTATTCTCGCTCACACCATCCACAACTTGGCAATAAAGAAATTCATTTTAAGAACTGAAAGATTTAATTTTCAAACATAAAATAGGAAACCAAGTGTGGTTTTAATAAAAATATAATGGTAAAGAGATGATGTTAGGAACAAAATGTTCTAGAAGAAAGCAGTTCCCTCAGGGGCTCTTTTTCTTTAAGTTTTGCATATTACCATCTGAATTTTTTTAATAAAAAAATCCCCATTTTATATTCACACCAGTTGCCTGAATTTAAATATCTCTCTCACCTGAGATTAATACAGGCTTCACCCTGAATTACTTCCCAGCTCTGAAGTACAGTTTCGAAGAGCAGAGCTCTCCACAAATTCACTTCTCTTTTAGAGACATAAAAGCTTATAAAATATATGAAATATTAAAATTTTGTGTGCGCGCGCATGCATGCACATGGGTGTATCAAGGGGGAGAGAGTGAAAGAAAGTAGAAGCACTAGGATGGTTATTTGCCTTTGATATAAAAACACACTTCTACTTAAGAACAATTGTATATCCATTACTTCAGGATCAGGTAACATCAAATTAGATTTCTTCCTTTAGGTACGCATGTACAAGGGCTGCAGCTTAATCCAATTCCTATTCTCTTGGAAGTGAGACTCACTGAATCCAGTGGGCCTTACTCTCAAGCACAGGATCATGTCCTCCTGATGTTTAATTGTAAGGAAGATCCAGGGCAATGTTATGTGCATTATTGTCCCCATAGTAAAGGAGGCTTTCGTTTTATATAATGGAAAATATTACATTTCTCAGAAGCAAAACAAGATATTCACAACAAATTAGGTTAGAAACACAAATGAGAGTGCTGTATCTTCATTAAGCTAAGTCAGTATTAACAATTTACAAAACCCACCTGGTGGGAAGAAAATGTCATGGGTTTTTGTTTTGTTTGTTTTCCCCTCAACCAGGAACCATTAGTTAATTGCTATATATGCAACCCAACATTTTATGGTACTATTTAACTCTTTTTAAAGCTATTTTGTTTTTTGTTTTGTTTTATAAAAAAAAAAAAGCAAAAGAATTAATCTACACTAACCCTCTCCCCTTACCCCCGAAGTGAGTTGAAAAAGGGTTGATAGTATTTCCTGGTATTTACTGCTTAGAAACTAGAACTGTCTGACCTCCCACGGGATTAATGGCTGTTTTTTATTTATTATTTCAGAGTTTAGATTCTAATAGGAATGGAGCAAAATCATGGAGAATGTGTTTTGCACTAAGCCCAATGTTTGTTTAAAACCCAGCCCTTCTTACAGTGAAAATAAAACCTCTGTGCAAATCAAAATCATTTAGCTTCATTTGATAAAAACTAAGGGCAGTTAAGGAATTCTTAAGTCCCCTTAGGTAAGCCAGTAGAGACTCTTTAAGCCGGGGGAGAATCACACAAAGAGATGGCTACCATTTTATTTGTTAACCTTTGAAATTCACAGTGCAATCCTATGCAGTTACTCCATTCTAAGCCCATTGAAATCAACGGGCTTAGACTGGAGTAACTTTTCTTAGGAAAAGTTAGGAAATCTTAGAACTGAGTGAGGTCTTTCCCCCTACCTTTTGTGAACTTTAGCTGCTGCTATTAGAACACATAGCTAGCTCTAATCAAAAGCCTCCACATCTCCTAGGGTTGCCAACCTTCAGGTACTAACTGGAGATCTCCTGCTATTACAACTGATCTCCAGCCAATAGAGATCAGTTCCCCTGGAGAAAATGGCTGCTTTGGCAATTGGACTCTATAGCATTGAAGTCCCTCCCCTCCCCAAACCCCACCTTCCTCAGGCTCCACCCCAAAAACCTCCCGCCGGTGGTGAAGAGGGACCTGGCAATCCCAATCTTGTCTTCCTGGCCCAAAAGTGAACATTCTTGAACCTCAGCCAGAGCAGTGAGCAGAAGATTGAGAGGATCACAACTCAACTGCGGCATCAGGATTTTCACAGGGGAGAAGGTAGATTCTGGTCTCTGGTCTAGAGAGGGACAGCAAAATGAAAGCAAATTCCTGAAAATTTTGTAGGCATAATTTGTACAGGAACAGAGCTGTGGTGCGACATATGTAGACCAGTGGCTAAAATTCGTAGGTACCAAGAACACATTTCATTAAGGGCTCCCCCAACAATAATTTGGGTGGCTAAGGAGTGGTCTACACCACACTTCTCCATGAAGAGGCGGAAGTCAACCGTCTCTGTTCAGTGAATGATCTGTATTAATGGTTGTAATGTCTAGACAGGAGTAGCTCTCTATCGGAGAATCTCCATGCTTTCTCACTAGCTACTCCCAGCAGTAGTGTGCAGGTTCCCCATCAGATGGTCACAGCAGTTTCCATGTGAAGAGTATAACATTTTGTAAAGTTTGGGATTGATGAGAAAGTCTCTTCTATATGGTTAGAACTTTGTGTTGCCATATTCCTTGAAGGGGTGCTCAAAGCTGCAGCAGGTTTTGAGCTCAGAAACATCAGCCTCTGTCATACACACAAATTTGTGATTCTCGTGAACATTTTTGTGAACACTCTGGTGGCTTAAAATAATTAAATAAATACAATCCATCCCCTGCTACCTGAGATCTACACTGAGTCCAGTGGCAGAAGAGTGTCCTGCAAACAGGACCTCAAAGTTATGAGCCCTTTAATGCCAAGGCTTAGCACTAAATTGATTTATTGCAACTGTACAACGGCTTTTTTTTCCTAGCTGAGAATGGTGCATAAATGTTATTCATTCTCTGTGTCGTCCCAGTGTGCTGTTTAAGTACGCCTTTCTCCTCTTAGAATCTGGGGATGTTTCAGCCTTGTTCATGGAGAGAGTATGGCCTGGATCTTCAATTTCCATATGCAAAGCAAATGCGACTCCTGACCTACCAGCCTGGCAGACATAAGATTCTGGCTCAGTTGTGTGTGTTTTTTTCAAGCGCTCTGTGGTTCTTAAGCAGGCAGTGGAATTAACTGGAGAGCTACGTCTTGTAATAATTTGTTTATGATCAATGGTGGACTTTGTCATGGTCTTCTCACTTTTGCATCTGTGTTTTATATGTAAAATATGTATATGTGTATATATATTCACTAAAAAGGTATCTGCCGTTGGGGAAGAAGGCCATCCCACATCTGCTCAATTCTTCTAGCTGCAATAAATTTCTCAGCTAGCAGTGCTCATCTGAATCAAATATAGTTTATTTCATTTTAAAGAAGTAGGGTTTTTTTCCCCATTTCAGGAAAATGAATGTTACAGCCAGATAAGAAACTATAGTCTGCTTTCAAGAAGGTTACAAGAAAACTGCATCTTGCATTACTAATCCTTTATCTTTCATGTTAACAAAAAGATTACTGACATATTTTTGAATCAAAGAAAAATAAAATAGCAAATGCATCTAAAGGACTGTGTAACTTTCATGCAACACACAAATCAGTTGTTAAACGTGGCTAAAAAAGAGAAGGGAATGAAGGAAAATTCATAATACATTTTCCTTTGTAAAGTGAGCAAACCAACTTTGTGCAAGAGCAGAAACTACTGGAGGGAGGGAGGAGGCGTCTTTCATGTCATAAACTAAGGATGAATTTATTTCTAACATAGAAGGTTAGGCTGATTGTAATAGAGCTATTGTATAAATGCATGATAGGACCTGAAAGGAACAGATGGCTTCCCAAGAGCAAGGCAGTCTGCTTCATTCTGCCCAGCCATGATTCCCATAGAGAGATCCAGAGTTTCCTAAGGAGAAGGGGATGCTTAAGGAAGACTGACTGCCACCCACTATCGAACCAGTGCTATCCAGTGATTGATGAATGACAGGCTCCTAAGTTCCTCCACTCCTTCTACTATTGATGGACATTAACAGTGCATTCCTGAGAGGAATGCCTGCTCTGGGCTTAGGAGGCAATGTGGCTGCGCTGCCTCCAAAGGAGATTTCGGCCCTGCCGAAACCTCCTCCCAGCCCCAAACATCCGTGCAACCCTCACAGGGAGATCAGTTGTAATTCGGAGATCAGTTGTAATTCTGGGAGAACTCCAGGCCCCATCTGGAAGTGACTCAATTTCCAGAATCCATTCAGAAGCTCCAATCCACTTGGCAGTTTTGTTGCAAGATTCAGTCCATTCTCTGTCAAAGCTTTATGCAGTTGCCTGGTGGGTATTTGGGAGCCATTTTGGCAATATTGTTGTACTCAGGGTCCCTTCATATGGTGATTTTTATGAGAGAGGTTGTTGCTTCTGACCTGAAAGACCAACAATCAAAATAAAAGGCGAGAGACAGTAGGCAGGTAAAACAGGTGCAGAGTATGTGTGGTAATGGGAATAGTTAAGATTTGTACTGATCATGGAATTGCTGCTCACTCAATGATGAATAGCGATTTCAGACTTTCTGCAGGGAGCTCCCCTTAGATTCCACACACATCTGAGTACTGTGTATTTGGGAGCTTGAAAACAAGGGCACTTTCACACAGCCCAAATAATGCACTTTCAATCCACTTTGAAGGTGGATTTTACTGTGTGAACTGGCAAAATCCACTTGCAAACGATCGTTAAGGTCCATTGAAAGTGGATTGAAAGTGCATTATTTGGGCTGTGTGAAAGTGCCCTTGGAGACTTCGAGTATGAGTGCTTAAAAGGCAAAAACAGGCCTTAATGTCTTCAGTCACAGCAGCAGTAGACCAGTTCCACGTTCCTCAATAGGTGCCATGTTGAAGGAGTCTTGAAGCAGTGTCCTTGGCTCCCTCCTTCCCATCATCTTTGCCTCCATGTCCTTCTGTGCCACATCCCAATAGTGCAGTCCTTGTCACCCTTATACCTGCATACAGAAGAGTAATCACAGTGTTTTAAAAAGGCATAGCTCCTGACAGTCTTGTGCATAATACAGGTATGGCAGTGCCTGCTCATAAAGAAACATGGTGTCTTGGAATACAAATAGCTCCTGGGATTAGCAGGTTCAGGCAATGCCTGGTGAGGCTAATGTCACAGAAAACTGAGTAACTCTGGCCTAGGTCTAAAAGGTTCCTCAGTCTCTAAATCTCTCGGTCTAGGACAGGGATCAATTGGTCTATCACTATTTTTACTTCAATATTGACTAGAATCATGGACTGCTCTTTCATAAATGCTACATGCAGATGAAAACACAGCAAGAAATGTTTCAGCAGCCCCTTCCAGAATCCATGTAAGTCCAAAGACTTCTCCTTTTCTATTATTTTTATGTTGGTGGGAAGGCCACATGGTATAGCCTGATCTCATCAGATCTTGGAAGCTAAGCAGGGTCGGATCTTGGAAGGGATACCTCCAAGGAAGATTCTGCAGAGGAAGGCAATGGCAAACCACCTCTGCTTAAGTGCTTGCCTTGAAAGCCCCTTGCTAGGGTCGCCATAAGTCAGCTGTGACTTGATGTTACTTTATACACATGTGATTTTTATGAACAACTTTTGTAGATAGTAGACAGCCTTCCCCCCCCTCCATACACACACACACTATTGCATATCCTGAAACAACATGTGAACTTCTTGAATAAGCTCGTTATTGGGAGGTTTAAACCTACAAAGGCATAAATAGTTCCATGTAGTTAGCAAAAGCCAGCCCCAAACAGTTTTGAGCACTTCCCTGGTCAAGCATTTGCCTGTACTGACCATTTATGGAAGATTCCTCTTTTACATATACCCTGCTAACTATAGGCCACAAAACCCACCGCTCCCTCTTTCCACAGGAGGTTATCTTGCCTGAATAGCAAACAGTGGCTCTCCATAACTGAATTCCCTGGCCATGCAATTCCTAAACCTCTTTGATCAGAATTAGTTAATTACATTGGGACTAGTGTATTCTGATACACATTTTGCTATGTCCCCCAGATATGTGGCTACACATTCCCTCCATATTGTATTCTTTGAAATCCATTTATGAGCCTTTGAAGCTCTTTCTCCTTAACAATGTATTGTTCATTAATATGTTGCCTGTAACATTTCACTATTAGGAAATAGCTGTCCGTGACTCACTTTGGGTGGAATAAGTAATAATCCAAAGGTAATTGATAATGCTATAGAGTAATGGGGAAATGTGTTGCCCTGTTCTTCATTCCAGCCCATTTCTCCAGTTACCTTAAGAACACCATAAATGAATCTTTTTTTTTCTGCCCATGTGTATCACTTGATATACCCAGAATGTGTTTACACAGTCTCCAAGCCAAAAAAAGAAGTTTGTGCTTCTCACACATCTTCCTCCAACTATTTGCTTTCATCAGAACACCCTTCAAATTATTGTCATCATTCTGATATTCAGAAGCTATTAAGAAGGAGGATAACTTGATAAGTGAGACCAATCGTGAAATCTGGCATTAGCTATATTAACCTAATATTATTACATTTAAAACATGCCATAAATCAGGGTGCTGTACATGGAGGGACTGATTAACCAACTGATCTTGCACATCAATATAGCTCATTCTCAGTGTGGCCCATCTGTAAGTAGTTAAATCTGGAGGCTGGAGCCATAAAAAGACAAGACAGGTCTTTCTACGGTCATTTAAAAAAAAAACTTGCTCTCCTTCCCTGGAGGTTTTTAAGCAGAGGCTAGATGGCCATCTGTCAGCAATGCTGATTCTATGACCTTAGGAAGATCATGCGAGGGAGGGCAACTCAGCCATCTTCTGGACAGGGAGTATGGGTCACTAGGGGTGTGGGGGGGGGAGTGAGTTGTGAATTTCCTGCATTGTGCAGGGGGTTGAACTAGATGACCCTGGTGGTCCCTTCCAACTCTATGATTCTATGATTCTAAGGAAGCTGCTTAGTCCATGTCCTTCACTCTTTGTACTGTCACTAAACTAAATAAACCAGTTGTTGTATTATCAAACATCACAATCCAAGTAGTGAAGACAATTGCAGGCTCACCTAGGCTTTGCAGAAAAAACGTGTAGAGGCAGAAGAAACATCTTTGTTGCCATAATGTTGTATCATGCAACAGAGTACAAGTTCAAAACAAGTTTTATTGGAGATCTTAAACAAGTGTAACTGCAGCATCACTCAGTAAACCAGACTAGGCCCAAGCCAAATCTCCTTTCTACTTCCTGTTTCCAGTCCTACTATACTGCACCTGCCAGCAGGCTCTGTCATTCTTAGCCACTACTGTATCTAGGAACACCACACCATCCATTGCCATCCAAAAGTTGTCTCAAATGCCAGACAAGAAACAGTTACCTTGTAGGGGACAATGGAGCCTGTAAACATTCCCTCTAGCCATTCTGGCTACCAACTTCAAGGTGGAGCCTAGAGTTCTTCTAGAATAGCAAATGATCTACAGAGATCAGTTCCCCTGGATGAAATAGCACTGTGGAGAGCAGACTCTATGGCATCCCATTAGGGCTGCCAACCACCAAATACTGGGGGGAGAAAAACGGCACCTCTGTACTCGTACCAAAAGGTTTAGAAAAACAGTACAGGAAACTGTATATACACAAAGTGCAAATATTTATAAGCTACTGAGGTGAAACATAGACCATATACGTGACATATATACAACACAATTATATACAATATGTACAGTTCACACAAAAAATGTAGAGAAATTTCCAAAGGTCTCAACTGAGTACCATAAATATATAGAAGAAGTTCCAAAGGTCTCAACTGAGTACCAAATGAATGCTAATATTGTAATCCTTGTGTAAAGTTCATATAGAGCCACAATCTTCGATGGATACGGCCGTTTCAGATCCACAGCAGTGGAAATCTTTCTTCAGTCCTTAATACAAAAGTGCTGTTACATATTCATCATTCCTTCCCACACAGGGTAAGTATGAGCAATCATAGCTGCACTATGTGATGTACTTTACTGACGTCTGATTGCTCATACTTACCCTGTGTGGGAAGGAATGATGAATATGTAACAGCACTTTTGTATTAAGGACTGAAGAAAGATTTCCACTGCTGTGGATCTGAAACGGCCGTATCCATCGAAGATTGTGGCTCTATATGAACTTTACACAAGGATTACAATATTAGCATTCATTTGGTACTCAGTTGAGACCTTTGGAACTTCTTCTATATATTTATGGTACTCAGTTGAGACCTTTGGAAATTTCTCTACATTTTTTGTGTGAACTGTACATATTGTATATAATTGTGTTGTATATATGTCACGTATATGGTCTATGTTTCACCTTATAAATATTTGCACTTTGTGTATATACAGTTTCCTGTACTGTTTTTCTAAATCACCAAATACTAGCTGGTGATCTCCTGTTATTACAACTGATCTCCGGCTGATAGAGATCAGTTCACCTGGAGAAAATGGCCGCTTTGACAACTGGACTCTATGGCATTGAAGTCCCTCCCCTCCCCAAACCCTGCCCTCCTCAGGCCCCACCCCAAAAATCTCCAGGTATTTCCCAACCCGGAGCTGGTAACCCTACATCCCATCCACTCTGAGCTTACTTCCCTCCCCAAACAACTCCTTCTCCAGCTACTACCCCAAAATCTTCAGGAATTTCCCAAGCTGAAGATGACAGTGCTACTCACCCTAGCTACTGGAATATGGTAACTTTTTTGTTCATTAAAATATTAATATTCCACCCTTTTTCACAACCATACAATAAGTACAGAGATCCCAATGAAACAGGCCAGTCACTCTCTCACACAGCATTTTTGTGATGCTAAAATGCAGGAGGGGGCCAGCATGGTGTAGTTGTTAAGAGCATGAGCGTACTTTAAACTGGAGAACTGGGTTTTTCCCCACTCCTCCTCATGAAGCCTGCTGGGTGACCTTGGGCCAGTCACAGTTCTCTCAGAACTCACTGAGCCCACGTGAAGGCAGGCAATGGCAAACCACCTCTGAAGTTCTCTTGCCTTGAAAACCCTACAGGGTTGCCATAAGTCAGCTGTGACTTGACAACAAAATCACACACACAAAATGCAGGAGGGGAGAACCAGATCGCTCTGACCACAAGCAACAGAGATTTTAGAACGGGTAGCCAGGTTAGCAACACTTCTGACAACATTGCTTTGTGCTCCCAGTAGTCCTGCCATGCTAACTGAATCACATTGCCTGTCAGCATGGCATCTCCCAAATTTGCATTGAATATATTAAAACAACAGAAATATTAAAAGCAAACCCTAAATGCCAGTTCAGTTTGTGAATACTCTTCTGTTTAATCAGCATCTTTTTGTTTGTTCATCTCAAAGTGAGGCAAAAAGTAGCGGTGCCGCCATGTGGAATTTTGTGGAATGAAATTATAGCGCAGATTTCCAAGGCATTATCAAAATGAATCACTTTAATTGCATAGCGTCATTTACAATATCCCTATTCAAACTGTATATCCACATGGAACGAGCGTATGAAGGGGGGGTTTCAAGATCACACTCACTGCCTCCCATTCATTCATTTTATCTTCTGGACAAACTGTTTGTGCAATCTGTATCTGTAAAAGTCTTTAAAAAGAAAAAAGAAAAACAGGCACCAAGGTCAAACTTAAAGTGAATACTTTGACTGAATTGTGCTCTTTGGTACAAGTTAAGCCATACAGTGAATGCATACTATCCTAGTTACCACTGGACACAGGCTTTCTTCCCTTTGCAAATCGACACGGAATTGTTTACTCATCTTTTACCTTACTTTCCTGAAGAAGAGCTCTGTGAACTTTGAAACTTTGTACATTTTCTCCAGTATATATTGCTACAATAAAGGAGTAACCTTTATAGATTTCTCCTTTCTTGGTGTGTGTGTGTGTAGTGGTGCTCACAAATATTGCCAATTAAGAGAATGCTTATCAAATCAAGGCAAGACCAGTGGGATTTTGAGCAGCATTTGTGGACTACATCATTTTAATTGGGGGATGCAGGTAGCTAGTAATAAAGCATGCTCCCTTGTATTCCTATCTGGGGGTGGATCAGGGATTTAAGAAGGACTCTGGTGCCCTCCACTGGAAGTTTAAAATAGAGACATTTTTAAGCTGTGGAGGGAAGGCAGCATGGTATAGCCTGATCTCGCCAGACCTTGGAAGCTAAGCAGGGGTAGGCCTTGGTTAATATTTAGATGGGAGACCATCAAGGAATACCAGGGTTGCTATGCAAGGCAGGCAATGGCAAACCACCTCTGTTAGTCTCTTGCCTTGAAAACCTCATAAGAGGTTGCTATAAGTTGGCTGTAACTTAATGACACTTTATACACACACACACAATTTAGGCTGTAACTAAGACTTCTGTGATGTGCTTCTGTGCACAGGGTTCAAGTGGGCCCATAGAATCATAGAGTTGGGACCACCAGGGTCATCTAGTCCAACCCTCTGCACTATGCAGGAAAATCACAACTACCTCCTATACTCACTGCTATACCATCCTATACTCACTGCTGACATCCAGTACCAGAAGAGAATTAACACGCATTTACATCCAGCAATGCAAACCTGGCATCCATCTAAAAGCTGCTTCATATCTCACAACAGCTTCCATTGAGCTATTGCTCCACATAACGAGCCATTCAGGTGTACCAGCTCATCAGGTGGATTGGCTACCATGGGCTAGTTTCTGTCCAGGAGGCCGTCAAATGGCTTGCAATATCACCGAAGTAAATTGCATTGTGGGAGCCATTACAAATAAGAAGGCAGTACAGGTGAATGGCTCACCATGGGAAGAAGCTGCCATTTTAAGCAACTTATGTTGGGCAGACATTTTGTTAGGAGCATCCATTTGGAACATTTTTTTCCAAAGTAAGTTTTCCTCCTGCACACTTATATTCTCCTTCCTCCCTCCACTGACTTTTTACCTGCCCCTCTCATTGTGAGCTGCATCAGAACGCTGGCAAGCCTGGTTTACAATGGTTTCTAAGCATTAGTGGAACATCATGGGAAATAATTACCGTAAAACTGTCCTTCCTTCCATCCCCTCCATTTAGAATTTTCTCCTTGCAGTTTCTTTCATTATTAATTAAGGTTGCTGCAGAAGAAAGGGAGTAAGACTTGTGTACTTTGGAAGAGAATGTGCATGCTTGATGAGAAATTATATAGGTTTACATGCCTGTCTTTGTGTGCATAGTATATAACTATACATCATTGTATATTATGGTATGATCATGTTATAGTGTTCGTTCACAACTGGATCTTGCTAGATTTTCTCTCCAAGAAGCTAAAATCAATGCAGATTGCGGCCCAACCATCTTCAGGAACTGAGAACCATCGAGTTTAGATGTGCCAGGCTATGAACATCTACACTACAACACTATATCAGTTTTATACCTGTATAACTGTCATGGCTTCCCCACACAGAAAACTGGGACTTGTAGTCTAGTGAGGGTACTGTTAGAGGCCTTTCTTACAGAACTACCTTTCACGGAGATCCCTAAGAGGAGAAAATGACTCTTAAACCTATTTAAGTCTGTGATGTAGACATGCCCAGTGGGTTTTGTTTTCTAATGATTGTTTTCTACAGCCACTCATGCAGGAATAGGGTTGCCAGGCCTCTCTTCGCCACCGGCAGGAGGTTTTTGGGGCGGAGCCTGAAGAGGGCGGGGTTTGGGGAGGGGAGGGACTTCAATGCCATAGAGTCCAATTGCCCAAGCGGCCATTTTTCTCCAGGTGATCTGATCTCTATCGGCTGGAGATCAGTTGAATTATCAGGAGATCTCCTGCTATTACCTGGCAATTGGCAGCCCTATGCAGGAAGCATGGGTTCTGACTCATCTAAGAGCCCCATTTGCAGGCCTGTGCCTGTGGGGTGCAGTGGAGCTGGTGTGGGGCCATGGGGGCGGTAAGGGGCCAGGGAGGCAAGCGCAGGGGCCAGGGGAATCCTCGTGGTTGGGCCGGCTGCGGTAAAATGGCAGCTGCCCTTGGCCGGGAGGGGAAACAGCTGTGATGTTCCTGCAGCCACGGGGACACACGGATTCTGACTGCCTCTAATTCAAACGGGCCAATCAGGGCCCAGGGTTGCAGGGGGCGGGCCTGGATGGGAAGTCGGACCTGGGTTTTCCACTAAGGTCCGATTCCCCAGCATAAAAGAGGCCTTGCTTGGCCCAGAGCTTCAGTCGGCTCCGAGCTGTTCTTCACACCGTAGTGCTTATACCAGAATTTTTAGAAGACAAGCATTCAACCCATAATCATGAAGGTTAGCTACTAAATGGTGCCATACTGTATTAGCTTCCCTGATACATACTGGCAACTAGAATCTAGTGGCTGTTATAACTTTCTTTCTAGGAAAAAAAATTGTGCATGTTCTGCTGGGACCATGCATCGCTCTCTGAGAGACCAGACAAGACATCTGCATGCTGATCCCTACTTTCAAAGATAACCATGCCCCTTACTAAGCAGTCACCAGGTGTCTCAGAAAAGTTACAAATTGACAACATTCTGAGGAATATTCTCCATTCCCAAGCATATCACTTGCGCCCTCTGGCACAAAGCACCTCCTGTCTTATTAATATCTCCTACGTTTCCTAGTAAGGAAGCTTAGGTGAAAAACAGAATGGGGAAAGGAGGGAAGGGAAGAGAGATGAGCTGTGTCCTTTAGAAAAGAGGAAGAATAGAGCCACGGAGATTCATTGTTGTCTCAGCAATAAAAGTCCCACTATTTTTCAGCATATAAGATGCAAGTGGGAATGACCAAACAAAAACAGCATGCCGCTATTCTGCTTCTATCTAAACTCCAGGTACAGAGAAAGTAGAGATGGCATCGGCTAAGGTTTTCAAGAGGCTTAAACGATGGGGAATTTTTAATTTTTTTTGCCTTTTTCGTGCATTTTGGCTCTCCCCATCGCCTTCCATCTTGCTAGCTGCTTCATCTTCTGAACCTCCTTGGACCCCTTAATTATTATGATAAAAAGATGCGGATGCTTAACACTCAAGGAGGCCCTGACCGCCAAGCAAACATTCTTTTTCTGGGAACAAAAACAAATTTCTCGAACTGCAGGCTGAGAGGAATTTCCTTGATGGAGACAAACTGGCAGGATGAAGATGGCCAATTGCACACCTGCCAAGAAGGAACAAGACAGATGGCTATTTGGATATCCTAAATTGGGCCATAAAGGTTTGGGAGGTTTGCCTGAATTTGATTGCAGAAAAGGTACACAGGGGGATCCAGTCCCAAATTCATGATAAGGTAAAGTGCAGCTCTCCCTGCTGGGTCAGGTAGGGTGTTGTTGTTGTTTTTCTCCAAATCAAATGACCTTTATTGGCATATTCTCAGAAATATAGCATAGACAGTACACAACAATTCTCATTTCATACATTTCCCATATAGATATGATTTAAGCTTTGATCCTAGACTTGATAACTTCCGTCAAAAATTCCACCACCTTAAAAGTGACTTCAGGGATAGAGTCGTTCATTAAATACCGGCATATGGCAGTTTCATGGCTAGATTTCATTTTATCCATCAAGGGTACAAATTGTTTTCTTATGAGGGCCATCATGCAGAAGACAATTTATAATTATATGCTGAAGTGTATCATGTTGACTCAAACCGCATAAACATATTCTCTTTTCAAAGGGGATATTTTTAAACCTGCCCTTTAATACCTCCGAGGGGAGGGCATTAAGTCTGGGTCAGGTAGGGTTAAAAGGCCTGGACGCCCTGTCAGAAGCGTGCAAGCCTAAGTCCAGGGAACAGGAAGAAATGGAGTGAAGTCTGTCTGAGTAGCTTCTAATTTTCAAGTCTCCAGTGGGCTTGTGTCTATTCCAGGGAAGGGAATGCCAAGGTAACACCAGTTAGATTTGAGTCCTGTCGCACCTTAGAGACCAACAAGACATTTGGGGTATATGCTTTCAACAGTTAAAGTGTTACCTTCCTACTCATATTCAATGAAACAGTTCAGGGGTGATTTCTAGTCAGGAAAAGACATGGTGAAACGGCAACCACCCCAACACATGGCCCCAGTTCACATTGGACCCCTCTGGTTGCTTTTAAATAAAACTTGAGGGAAGCCAGTCACGAGTCTCCCATGTCTTGACTGTGTCCTCGGTTTATCTGTCAGCGCTTTTCACTGGAGCCAAGCTTCCCTTAGTGCGAAGGCCTCACTAACTCCTTCAACATTCCCCTCAGTCACCACATCAGGTTTCAGAACACACTGTTAGCACAGCAGCATTGATGTCATTGAGGGTATGCAAACAGCGCACAATCCCAGCTCCAATCCCAAGAGGTTCCTCTTTCTCTGAAAGCATCAGCACTTTCGAAGCATACCACTCACCGTATTGCCTCTCTGGATTTCAACACACAGGCTGCCAGCCTGGGACGTTTCCTCAGAATTCCTCAGAGAAGCTGCTTTACATTACAGGCTTGATCTTCTTCCCCTCTCCCTGAGCCTTACTCAGTCTTTTTCAGGCTCACCAATATATTATGAGCTGTTCTCCTTGCATGCATCCGGTGGTGTGATTAGATATTCAAGGGCAAATGCTAAGAACCATTCTGGAAAGTCTAAAAGAAGAGAAGGGATACTGTTAAATCTTTGGCTCATGGTCATATACATACTGTAGTCAAAGCAACAGGACATCTTCAGAAGTGCCAGTACTTGAGAAGAGGCAAGAAAATCAGCAGAGAGGGGGTCCATTTCTTTTGTGACCTTCTGTTTTAATAGCAGAGCTCCTTGAATGGACTTTTCTGAACGGGAATCAAAAGCAAAGACAGAAGCTTTCTTGTAAGGGTAGAACAAAAGATGGGCAAAAGATTTCAAAGGTGTTCTCAGCCATTTCCAAATCAATCTCTGTGTCAGATTTCAATGAAATATGAACTCAGACGACTTGATATTAACCCTAGTCCAATAGAGATGTCAGGACTACAGTCTTCAGTTCAAAAGCAGAAAAGCAACAGAGGCAGGAAATCATCAGCCAGCAGACTTGACGGTAAAAGCAATTGACATCTTTAGTACAACAGAACTGGCAGGGCAATTCTGTGTGGAAAGAAAAGTAGAAACCAGTGGAGACACAGAACTGCTGGTGAGATACCTAAAAAGGAGGGAATCTCAAATGACCCCATCACTGACTGGAGAAGGGCTTTCAGAACATGCAGATGTAAGAAGAGCCTTGTTGTATCAGACTAGTGGTCCATCTAGTCCAGCATCGTGCTTCACACAGTGGCTACGCAGTTTCCTTGGATGGCCAACAAAGAAGGCCAATGCCTTCAGCTGATGTTGCCTCCTAGCACTGGCTTTATTCTTCTCTAATGGAAGAAAGAAGTAGAGAATAGGTGTAGGAATACTGCTGGTGAAATGTAGGAGTCCAGGATGACCCTGGTTCAAATCTCATCTCAACCATGAATTGACTAAGAATCTTTGGGCAAATCACCATCTCTTGGACTTTACACCCCATCTGCAATACAGAGGTAATAATACTCTCCTACCATGCAGGGCTAGTGCAAGGATTATTGAGATAATGTATGTGAAGTGTTTTGGATGCTCTACAAATTGCTATGAAAATGCTATGAATTAAGACTGAGTTAGGAAAATTTAGAGACTCACAGACTATCCTTGTGATTTGTAAATGATGTTAGCAGTTCTGTAAAATTCCAACTCTAATCAAGATTACAAACCACATAGAGGCACAAAGTCATCTAGAGCAGTGAACCATCATACAGTGGTCAATGTTTTGCTGCAGATACTAGCAATAAAGCTATTTAAAATTAAGAAGAACATATAAGAATGGCAAATATTTTGAAAGTCTAGACTTCTTGCCAATCATTTTGTACTACCAAGGGAAAATCTATTGACAATGAAAGAGAAAATGGCCATGTGCATCAAGTTCTGAATCATTTAGAAACAATCAATATTCTTGAAACCCAGTTATAGTGTCTAAAAAAAATAATTTCACCTTCCTGGACTGAATCAAACTAGCAAGGAAGAGCTGAGATAGGAAGTGAGATGAAGGACAAACGTGCAGTCAGAGCCCAGTGTGAAAAACACTGTTAAACGGTAGCATCTTATCAACAGCTTTTGCAAGTGGGACTCTATAATGGCATGAAATTATATTTGGGATGAAAATGATGGACTTCATTAATTTTTCTCTCAAATATTATTTCACTTCTGTATAGTGTTCCAAGTGCAAAAGCTGTTGTTCTACCAAGGTATTAGAAAACTAGTCCTATTCGAAATGTAAAGCAAGATTCTATGAATAGAATCCAGACGCTCTTTCCTTCTATTTTTCATACTATTGGTGGCTGTAAGATTCTGTTCCACTATTGGCAGAACCTTTCTCCAGCACAAGGAGACTCACTTTGGCAAAAGAGCCCTGTTCTGCTGGTGGAAGGGCCCTCCTTATGCTAGTGAAAGGCCCCATGCGTTAGAGTAGGGTTGCCAGGTCCCTCTTCGCCACCGGTGGGAGGTTTTTGGGACAGAGCCTGAGGAAGGCGGGGTTTGGGGAGGGGAGGGACTTCAATGCCATAGAGTCTAATTGCCAAACTGGCCATTTTCTCCAGGCAAACTGATCGCTATCTGCTGGTGATCAGTTGTAATAGCAGGAGATCTCCAGCTAGTACCTGGAGGTTGGCAACCCTATGTTAGAGGAAGGCTCCACTATTAGTGCATCCAGCTAATGATGTTCTGCTCAGCTGCGTGCCTCCTTTCTTTCCAAACCCATACTTAAAACTGCATGCTACCAATGGCAGTGACTTTTAATCTATGCCCCTGTAACTGCTTCCTCTGATCCAATTGGTTGCAGAAGTGTACATTTTGCCAGTGATCAAAACAAAAGCATTTGGTTTGAGCAAATCGGAGCACAAGGTCAACATTTGTATTTGGCGAGCATGTAAAAAAAATACCATTCATCGTAAAGACAGGTCATCCTTTATTACATTTGCTAAATTTGCAGCAAGTTTCCACAGGCTGAATCTACGTACTGAATGGATAGACACAGAGCTGCGTGACGACTTGATCCAGCCATTCACCTTCCTTTAGTCATTAAAATGTAAGCCAGAAGCCGCTTCATCAGATGCTTGAAGCTAGCTGAAAACAACAATGTTTTTAATTAGAAAATGTCCTTGAAATGGCAAGTCATCGCTACAAAAAAAAATTGCTTTATATAACTTTGATTTCCTTTCTAAAAGGCAACATGAATGTTTGTGCAAATAGTTGAATGTGATCCCATCCTTTCACATATTAACAATAAACAGCAATATACTTTCTAAATTAAAAACAGCTTCAAAATTGGTCTAGCCATGGGGGTGGGGATAATGTTTCACTTATCCTGAACACTGTCCAAGAGGCCTCTGTGACAATAATGCCAAAGTGCTCACGCACCTTTTATAGCAGAGCAGATTTTTCTTCTGAGGGCTCCTTTTGGTGTTTCCTAGGGTTGCCAGGTCCCTCTTCGCCACCTGCGGAAGGTTTGGGGGGCAGAGCCTGAGGAGGGCAGGGTTTGGGGAGCGGAGGGACTTCAATGCCATAAAGTCCAATTGCCAAAGCGGCCATTTTCTCCAGGTGAACTGATCTCTATCGGCTGGAGATCAATGTAATAGCAGGAAATCTCCAGCTAGTACCTGGAGGTTGGCAACCCTTGTGTTTCCAGTATACAACCCAAGAGTGGATTGAATCACACATGAATCAAAAACTACTGGATGGTTGTAAGATGGTAAATCAGCCTCCTATGTGACCTTCAATCAGATCAGAAACCTGATACAAATGTATTGAAACAATTTTTCTTGTTCTTTTTCTTTCTTTTTTTTCATGTGTTCACATCACCAGCAAGAGAAGGGCTGGAAAGTGCTTCAAGTGGGAAATGTCAATTTACTCGTTCAGTTAGAAGAGACCAGTTTAAAAGCAGGGGAGGTTACGTTGGATCAAGCAGACAAAATGTGTAGAAATGCATTTTCAAAATGGTAACAGAAGCAATGTGGGACCTGATTCTGATGGGGGCCACATGTCTCCCCTTGTACGGTTATTAGCCCTCAATGAAAAAAGCTCAGCAAAAGACAAGATGCCAGCCTATTTTCTTTTCTTTGTGGGCTAATAGCAGTATGGAGTGGCCAATCTCCATTGACAAAACCACACAGGGGCAAGAGTTAAACCCCCTCTTCCCCTCATAGCCACAATCTGAATTACCCTCTCCCCCCACAACAAAACACAGCATCCAATAACATTCACACGATCTCTCATCTTCTCATCTAGTGTGACCCATAATTGATTTGCCCTAGTTTAAGTGGTATGCGTGAATGTGGCAAAATGTTATGAAAATGTACTAAACCAACGTGGCTGGAGGCCATGGCAGGACACAAAAAGGGAATATCAATGAAGGCACAACTGTGCTGCCTTCAGGGTGCTACTAAACTAAGTTGCCCCAGCCCAAGTTGGAAGAGCCACTATATAAACAACCATTTAGACAAAGTAGAGGGAACAAATGCGTGTTCAGATTTCTGCCAGGCTTGAAGAGCTCCCTGCTTGCCCTGTGGATTAAGGATGATGGAGGAAAAGAATTAATTCCTTTAGTGTAATTAACAACTGGACCAGTTCTGGAGGATCTTGGGCTGGTAATGAACCATGGCACCACTTTAATTTCTTCCTTGCCCCACCGTCTTGTTATTAAAACCAAGAATAGGTTCCATCAAATATCCCTTAAAGGGGAAAAGGATAGAGAGAGAGGAAGGGCACCGGATTTGTCTCAATGGAACATGATAAATTAGACTTTGCAGGATAAAGAGAGAAGGGGCGAAGAGGAGGGCACAGACTGTGAATTTTTATATACAATCTATGTAGAGTGTGTGTGTATATATATACCCACATATATTCTCTTTTGGAATGACCTCCTTATGCCCCATCCATCAGCCTGGGGTTGGCTTATTCTAACTAGAAGATTCTTTTCTTCTGTCTAACAGGCCCATCAGACACAATCTGCATGCCAATTACTGGAACAGACCCCCTGATACTGAAAAATGGAAATTAGCTGTCAAGGCAAGGCATCAGCTGAGCAGTTCCGATTGCTGGCTCTCGGTCTGTGGCTCATATCCATATGCACTCTGTTCTGTGTGCCGCTCTAACAGGGGAGCCCCCACTGGAAAAAGTAATCTAAAAAATTTTTTCCCTCTCAAACACCTACCACATTTTATTGTTATTCGTATTAGTTGCCAACATTGGGGCACAATGTGAAATTCACCAGAGGGCAAGAGCCGTTTGGAGGGGAGAGAAAGGAATTCTGATAATTGCATTTTTTGGTGCTAGGCAGATCAAGCAATCCAATAAAAGGGCACTCAAAGGAAATGCTAATGTGGGACAAGCGGAACAAGCAAGCAAAATGGCTTCCGCCCTCTAATCTTACACGGCTTTCCCATTGACATTTACTTGCCCGGTCCACCCATCTAGACACACATCTTGTGCAGTGCATGGCCATGTAAACATGTGTCCATATTGTTCTAACAGAAGCACTCAACTGAGAATTATTGGGCTGTTCTGGTTCACAGAGTAGACATAGCAGATGTAATGGTATATTTGCATATGTTCTCATCCTTGATTGTTCTGAATTTGATATTGTACTTTACTATCCTGTTTTACTTAACTCTCCCTGGACATTAACTGGTTTGTTATGATGGTGATGATGGTTACTGAGTGTTGGTGTAACTAAATGTATGATCCGGGCAAAAGTGCCATGTTTTTTATTCCATTCCTAGGTACAACAGATGGTCTAGAATAAGAGATATGCTTAAGCATGAGCTCACTGGATTACTACCTCATGTACAAAGATTGTGGCTATACTTTCTGGAAGAGCAGAGTCCTTATATAACCTTGACATGTGATTGTGAGTAAGTATAAGCAAATGGACAGTGGCCAGATCTTCTGCTTGGAAATATACTACTGGACTTTTCAGCAAACCTTGAAATCAATCCAAATTAGCTACTCTCAGAGCAGCACATAGCACCTCTGTCAGTAAATTGTTCTTCTTCAACCTATCCAAATAGCAAGGATCATAGGATCAGTGCAGTCACACATATCCTTCCTTTTGGGGTTGATGATTGATATCCTTTTGCCCAATGATGAAAGTGGGAACACTTTTTTTTAGACCTCCTGCAAACAGAAAACCAACAGTGAGGTTCCCCACTTTAGTACCCATGACCCTACGAACAATAAGGATCAGAGATGCATGCAGATAGATGCATTACACTGATGTTCTCGCTAGACCATGGAGCTGGTCAGGAAGTAGAAGCAGGACTGGGCCTACTCCAGGGCTCTCTTAAAAAGTGATTCTCTGACTTGCACCAGTCATAGTTCAGTCCGGCCAAGTGGTGTGTGGAGTGTTAGGGAGGAAGGCTTTCTCTTTCTCAATAATAGATTATGTGGTTGGTAGAGGGTCACAGGGCACTGAAAGACTCGCAATACCTGTCTGAGACAGATCAGACACATTTGGTACCTTTATTACAATAAAAATGAAAAGAAAGTCTGGACATGCTAAACAGCCTTCCAGTACTCAACTGTTTAGAGTACAAGAGCTCCCCAAAGGCTAGAAGTTTGCAGTTGGCGTCCACATACACCATAGTTGGCTCCCAATAAATTAACATTTTGAACTGTAGCTCTGTAAAGGTTTGGTTTAACAAAGGATTTTCAGTACTTTTGTAAAACTACAAACACCAACAATTTGTGGGTGAGATATTATATTTTAAGTGAGAGGTCACAGCATGCCTCAGGCGTGGGATAGCCCTGACTCCTCCCACCTTCACAACTAGGGTTGCCAACCTCCAGGTACTAGCTGGAGATCTCCTGCTATTACAACTGATCTCCAGCCGATTGGACTCTATGGCATTGAAGTCCCTCCCCTCCCCAAACCCTGTCCTCCAGGCTCTGCCCCAAAAACGTCCCACCAGTGGCAGAGAGAGAGACCTGGCAACCCTACTCACTAGGGCTGTTGAAAAAAAAATTCGGTACAGTTCGGCTTCGGCAAAATTTGGCCCTTTTAAATTCGGGCCGTGCCGAAGTCCAAACTGCCCCGCTTTGGATCCCCAAAATTCGGGCGAGATCTGGAGTTCGGGGGAAAATTCGCCCCCCCGCGGGCCTACATGGGGCTTCCCTGAAGGCCCGCGGGGGGGGGGTGGAACAGACCTGTGCCTCCCGGCCAGGAGGCACAAGTCTGTTTAAAGGGCCCCCCGTGAGCCTTCAGGGAAACCCCCTGAAGGTGCACCGGGGGTGGCTGAACAGATCTGTGCCTCCCAGCTGGGAGGCACAGATCTGTTTAAAGGGCCTCCCCGTGCCTTCAGGGGGCTTCCCTGAAGGCATGCGGGGGGGCCTTTAAACAGATCTGCGCCTAACAGCTGTTAGGCGTAGATCTGTTTAAAGTGCCCCCACACGCCTTCAGGGAAGCCCAGCCGGGAGGCACAGCCGGGAGGCACAGATCTGTTTAAAGGGCCCCCCGCGCGCCTTCAGGGAAGCCCCCTGAAGGCGCGCGTGGGGTGCCAAAGCCCGAATTTGCCGAATTTATTTGCCGAATCCCCCAAGTCGGTGAATTCGGCTCCCCCATTTCCCGCCTTTTTAAAATTCGGTTTGTCCCAAACCAGAAACCGCCAAAACAGGGGAAATTCTACGTTTTTTTGGTTCGGAACGAACCGAATCGACAGCCCTACTACTCACAACTGAAATGTTAGGGTGAATACTAGAAAAGTCATGCACGTGCATCTGCCTGTTTTCCTTCCATCTGGTGGCTGTCGGTCTTTTTAAAAATAAAAACCACCACATGTGCCTTTTATGCAGCGGAGGGGATTGTGGGAAGATGGCCGCCAGTGGTGTTAGATCCAGGCTGAGCAAAGGACTCTTCACTTTCAGCCTGTGGCCTTGAATGACCATCTTGGTGGATACCAGACCCCAATGTTTCTAGTACCATCCTAAGAACACTTTCCTATGAGCAAGAAAGCACCATTGAGTAGACCTGAGTAGGATTCTGAGTAGAACTAATCAGGATTGCTCTCTTCATGTACCTTTTGTTTTTTTCTGGTTATTTATGCTGGTGTTTTGTTTTGTTTTGCTTTGTTTTGTAAGTTGCTTTGGGTCCCCATTGCAGAGAAAGGTAAGAAACATTCTGAATTGGGTTGATCATTACTTTATTATTAATTAGGCTTTTTTTAAAAAAAAAAAAAAGAAGTGAATAACTGCACTGGGGATTTTTGGGAGGGAGTAATTGGTGGTGTATAGGTGCTAGCCATTCAACACTGCACCAACCACTTCTGGTGCAAACTTCTAAAACCAGCTGGACTGGACATGAGTAGGGAATTTGAGCTGGTGCTTCTAGTTCAGTCCCACCCCTCTGTTACATCTGTCTTCTCTGTATGATCATGGGGGCCCTCTCCCCACATCATCCATTCCCCTCCCCAATCAGTGGTCCTCTTCCCCATTTCATTCACCGAAGGCCCTTTTCCATCCCCCACTGCTGCGCCCCCACACCCAAACCATCCTACCGTATTTCCATTGATTCCTCCCCACCCCGACAAAGCCAAAGCATAGCTCCTCTTTCTCTCGGACACACACACACACTCACACACACACCAGGGGCAGGGAGTCTTTCCTGCTGGGCTAGTACCTAATTAATACTGTATTCACAGGGGCTGTATTATTGTAGCTGCTGACAAGCATCACATACCCTGCATCATTGCTACATAATAACCTCATATATCATACTGGAAGAGACTGTGGGGTCCTTGCTAGGAGAGTACACACTTTATAAACCCAGTATCATTATCCTAAGTCCCCCATTCCCTTGCTTGATATGCAAAAAATTCCTGGATTCCCCAGAGTACCCAGCAGAAAAAATGTCCAATAAAATGGACATTTGTTATTTCCTAAGACTTGAGGCATAACATAATAGAATGTGGGGGGGGGGAGTTTACCCAGAGAGTTCTTGATATTATGGTAGGTGAGCAGAAAGAAGAGAAAGGCTGACATCTGGTGGCTAAGTGGGGAAGTAGATTTGTTCTGGGCAGAGAAGAATCAGCAATCACAGAGAGAAGGAAGGAACTGGGAATTTCGTTATCCTGTAGGAATTCCGCAGAAGTTAAGCATGATTAAAATGTTATTGATTGCTATGGGATGCAGCAATGGTTAACTTTCCGAAGATTGCACCTATTTAACTGCAGGCAGGACAAAGAGTGCTGGTTTACAATATTCCTTTAAAATGAACGTGAGCGTGTATGTGCCGTCAAGTCACAGTGTCCGGTGATTTAAAGCAAAGGCGCGAGAGATGCCTTTGCAGATGGCCCTATGAATTAATTCAAATTAATAAGAAGGAATATAGTGTTACAGGCTTCAGTTCTGATTATGGTAGCTCAATCTATGCTGCGTTACAAATGGGATGGAAATTAATCACAATGGCTGTAATCTCCTCAATGGGCCATAAATTCCAAGAAAGAGCTCAAGCCAAGTTCCCATCAGAGCTTGGAAAAAACTAATTCCCCTTCCTTCTATGAAGAGAGAGGGCTGATGGGGGAGTCTATGTGACAAGAAAACGGCATTTAGATTGTGGCGGAGGAGGAAAAAGAAGCAGATGCACTGCTGGGACTTGGCTGAAATACCCATAAACTGCAGGGTCTCTCTCTCTCTCTCTCTGAGATCTGATGTGGGGCAGCAGATCTACTGCTCTGCAGGACTAGGGCTGTTACTGCACTAGGAATTCCCAGCGATGCATCAAGCGTTTGGAAATGTTATAAAAAACATCACTTTAAAAGGGTTTTTGGATGCCACGGCTAAAAAATGGTTGGAAGACGTCTTCACAGCTAAAGGGGCCAAACAAAGTGCGAACAGTATTTTTTATAACATTTCCAAACTCTTAATACATCGCTGGGAATACCTAGTGCGGTAACAGTCTTTGCTTCCTTCCGCACCCTTCTGGTACATTTGCATATGAAGTGAACACTTTAAGAACACCATAAGTGCTCTTCTCCAAAGAGAACCATCTCAGGTAAGCGCTGCTTCTGTGACTTATCATTGTTCAAAGAAGTAGCCTTGGGGTGCACATAACAATCATATTTGTACAGCTAACACCACCTCACAATGTATAGGGGGAATCTCTTGTGTGAAAGAATTCCTCTCTTCTCTCTCTCTCTCTCTCACTCACACACACACACACACGAACACACCCTTCCTTGCATATGGAAAACTAACTGAAGCCCACAGTCTACCTGGAAGCACATGATCATTGCTGAAGTTAAGGAGATTTGGATCTGGTCAGGGCTTGAGTAGGGAACCAACGAGAGTTACCTCAGCCCCTCCCGCTGACAAGATTCCCTCTGTGGCCCCTCTCTCATCACCAAAACCTACCCTAAATGTAATGAAAACAAATACCAGGAATTTCCTGCATGTGGGCCTCCAAGATGACCAGAGCCCCCAAAATCGTACCCCCTCTCTTAGCAGCCACAGCTATGTGAGAATATTACATAGGCCTTGGAATCCTACATACATCACCCTAAGTTGTATGATAAAAAGCACCAAGACTTTAGGCAGGAGAGTTTGTGTCTCAGATGACACCTCTATCTAGCCAGACCACTACCTTGTTCTTTTTCCCAGAGTGCCTTATATCTTCCCAGACCAATATAAAACCTGGAAAAAAAATCAGCCTGTAATTACTCAAAGTAATTTGGAATACTAACTGGGATCAGGGCATGGATACCTCACGAATACTGTACAGATCTCGGAGTAGGGCTAGAAGCTTCCCATGTGCAGAAAGACTTTGATTATGGGGGTGATTTCAAATAAGACCTGTGTCATGTGCAGAATGCTTCAAGCTGCACAGATTCCTGTGAGTCGACATGGCTGACAGTAACCAGCAAGTGACCAATGAGGACTGTGCAGTTCACATAGTTGGGTTCCCAAGACAGAGGCTGAAAAGGTATCCCAGGGAAAAGGAGCGCCCCCTTCCCCTGGACATCTCTTGCCTAAGAAACAAACAAACAAACAAAAAAACTGGCAAGCTGCCATTTGGGCAAGCCCCAAGAAGATTCCAGAGCTTACAGAAAGTGATTCTGCATGCCTTTATTGCTACAGTATCCTAGTAATAGGGGTAGCATGAGAGGTTAAACCACCTCTCTTGAAGAAAAGAGTGCATTGCATTCAGATGCACAACTGCTACAAATAATGACCAGCAGCATCAAGCCCTCACATACTTTATTTATGCATCAAGCCAGCTTTCACATCAGTTGCACACACCATGCTGTCCATTACTCAACAACACGCCGGAAGGACTGGACCACTGGGGAGGTCGCCCCCCACTCGACAGGCTTGTTGTACTCTCCTCTCTCCAGAAGGTATTGCCGGCCGCGGAAGTTGGGATGTTCGTAGAAAACCCAGGCTCCCTCCAGGACTTTGCAGGAATGGATTTCCCGCATGTGGAACTGATCCATGACAGAAGGGCAGTCATCCATGAATTCATGCATCTGGCCACTAAACTCACCCTTCTCAAAGAGCTGGATCTGGTGTTTGCCTCCGCTGAGCTGGAACAGGGAAAGAGAGAGCACAGGTTACTGAGAATCTGTACAGAGGGATGTATTTGCAGCACATGGCTTCACTCTACATAGTGTTGAAAAATGGCTGTGAAGCATCAGCACAAAGAATGCACTGAGGTTGTGGATGCATCCCCAAGGCCAGCTAACACCCACAAATACACCTAAAGCCTTTTGGTGTGTGTGCTTTCAAGTGCATGCTTCTAGCTCTTCTGGCCTTTGTCACCTTGTAATACGCCAGAAATACCTGATATTGACTGCATGTGTGATGGTTGCATGTGCACCTTCTGACAGAATATGCAAGTCTGTTCATATTAGCAATGACAGGTGGTTTTAGATTCAGGGAATCTAAGTGTCAAGCTAAGCTGATGCAATAACCTGGAAAGCCCCTAGAAGGCCTGAGACTGAGTTAATGAGTTGCACCTGTAGGGTGACTCAGCCTGAAGGTAATGAGTTGCACCTGGAGAGTGACTCAGCCAAGTAACACTAATTACTGCCTGGAGATGGCATCTGTATATAAGTGTAAGACTCTGTGAGTCTGCGTCGGGAGACAGTGGAGGAAGAGTGTGTTTATAGCACTGTGAATAAACAACTGCATTTTCTACAAGCTCTACTGGTACTGGTGGTTATTCCTGGGCGTTGGCACAATCCGCCAGCTCCCGCAACAGGGTTATGGGCCCAGTTTGCTATTCCCATCAGAGCTCAACCCTCTAAAGGTACCTAATCAGGACCTTCTGCCATGGATTTTACAAACCCCTTTGGGTCTGCAAGAAATAGGGCAGGGTGCTGAAATTCCACTGTCCCCTACAAGCTTCCCCTAACAAGGGTAACCCCTCCCAGTTAAGTGCCAACATCTGAGAGGCTGACTGGGTGCATGTTCCTAATGCACAGATATTAGACGCTTAAACGGAAGCTTATGCCACCTTATTCAATATATATTTCTTCTTAACATATAACCTTGGGGGCTAAAAACAGGAGGGGATTAAATGCATTATGTGTGGGAAAGGGCAATCATAATTCTAAAATAAACAAGAATCCTGCAGCAGCCTCAAGACAAACAAGTTTTTATTCTATGATGAAGTGGACTCTAATCCACAAAGGTTTATGGTGGAATGAAACTTAGTAGTCTTCAGGATGCAGCAGGAATCCTATTTATTTTTGCAGCAACAGAATATCATGACTAACCCTCGGGAATTGTAAATTTATGCTCTGAGAACAGAAATAAGTGTGTGTGAGTTATTCCAAGTAAATTAACGTGAAATAACATTCTGGGGTCTTCTGCATGCAACAAGAAAGGAAATTGACAAATGTATCCTGCTGTTCAGACTTTGCATGATCTTGATTACAAATGTCCCAGGCCTTGCGGAAGGGGCCTGAGAAGCTGTGGCTCAGTGGTAGAGCATCTGCTTTGCATGCAGAAGGTTCCAGGTTCAATTCTTGCCATCTCCAGGTAAAAGAACCAAAACGTAGGTGACACAAAGGACCTGGAGAGCCACTGCCAGTCAGAGTAGATGATACTGACTTTCACAGACCAATGGTCTGACTCAATTCAAGGCAGCGTCACGTGTTCAAGATCAGAAGGGAAAGAAAAGACACACTTACTAGCTGAACGGTTTTGCATGAGCTGATGCGGTCGTTAAGGCCCATCCAGCGTTGGTATTCAGGATAATCCCCATGGGTCAGCACATACATGTTCCCTGCAAAGTTTGGTCGCTCATATATAACCCAGGCACCTCCGTCCACACGGATGGAATTGCAACGGCTCAGCTCATTGTGGAAATCCGAATTGTCCCGGTCACACTCATAGCGGCGGCCCTGGAAATTCTTCCCTTCGTAGAAGGTGATCTGAAACACACGCAAAGCATTGAAGAAGGCAATACAGTTTCTGCTAGACACAGTGCAGCTTGGCTGAGTTAACTGGCATCTTCTCTTGCGCTGAAGCACTACAACATCCCACACTTGCAACCACATTACAATGTGCTGAGACATGGCGCTGAGACATTGTCCCAATTGACAGAGCCCCCAGACATTTTTTTTAGGCAAAAATACCAACCACTGATTATCCACATGAGTCTCAACAAGTATTTAGAGATATGGTAGGGTGGATAGAGATATGGTAGCAGCCAGCGTGGCACAGTGGTGAAGAGTGGCAGACTCTAATCTGGAGAAGTGGGTTCTATTTCCCACTCCTCCACATGAAGTCTTCTGGGTGACCTTGGGCCAATCACAGTTCTCTCAGAACTCTCTCAGCCTACATGGAGGCAGGCAATGGCAAACCACCTCTGAGCGTCTCTTGCCTTGAGAACCCTACGGGGTTGCCATAAATCAGCTGTGATTCGACAGCACACACACACACACACACACAGGAAGTGAGGACTCGCTATTGCAGAAAGTGACAGTGATGGATGATATTTTATTTTTGCATCCCTTCTGTGTCACAGTCAATGACTACCTGCCCTTGTATCTGGGCTGGCTTTGTTTATAGCCTCCTCTTCCCCACCCCTAAAATCTGTGTGTTGGCAGAGCAAAGTGGTGCCATTAAATGGCAGCAGCTGTGTAGGATGCTCTTACTTCCATTTCTCTGTGCAGGCCCTTCACCCTGAGCTAAAACCCAAGCACAGGCTTTGCCCACTGCATGTGCCAGGGCCAGCTACTGAAGCAAACAAAGTTTTGGCTATCAACTGCAGAGTTCAATAAGCTCCACCTCCTGGCCCCACTCAGATGCCAGCGTTCTCAATATCAGTAGCTAGCAATTGAAGTGGCAGAAAATGTTTCCCATTTGATGAATCCTCTTCTTTTGAATCAGAAGCACAACCTTCTGCCCAACCCCCTTGCTTCTAGTAGGTCTCTAAACTCTCCACAGACTGAAAATTTCTATATATCTCAAAGTGTCTAGCAGGGGTGGGGGGAGGGTTTAGTGATTCTGGGGCCCTTGACAAAAGGCCAGGGTGGGGCCCCAGAATCACTGCCAACACCACTCACCAGGGCCAAACTAGGGACAGCCTTTGCCCCATGTGAGGCAAGGGATGCCAGCCATGATGAAACAGCCACCGCCCTCAACCGTAGGCCTGGCGGAACATCTCAGTTCAATTCTGCAGGGCTTGCAAGACCAAGTCCTGCAGGGCCCGGGTCTCATTTGACAGAGTTTCACCAGGCTGGAGCCACACTGGAAAAAGCTCTGGCTCTGGTTGAGGACAGCCGGATACGTCTCGGGCCAGGGACTACTAATAGGTTGTTACTAGATGAGCGTAATGTTCTTTGAGGGGTGTATCAGGAGAGGCAGGCCTGTATGTACGAAGGTCCTAGACTGTTTAAGGGTTTGAAGGTCAATACCAGAACCTTAAACCTGACCTGGTACTCAACCTGGAGCCAGTGCACAGGTTGAATATGTACTCTCCAAGGGGGACCCATAAGGACCCTTGCCACTGCATTCTGGACCAGTTGGAGTTTCCAGAGCAGTCTTTAAGGGTAGCCCTGTGTAGAGAAAGTTACAGTAGCCCAGCCTGCATGTGACCATTGCATGGATCACTGTAGCTACTTCAGGGCAAGACAGGTAGGGCATCAGCTGCTTAGCCTGGCAGAGATGAGAATTCTGGCAGAGATTCTGGCTACATTAGTGGCCTGTGCCTCCATTGAAAGAGAGGCGTTCAGCATCACACCCAGACTCTTAATGGTCGGTGCAGGTGTTAATTGCAACCTGTCAAGAGTCGGGAACAGATGCCCCATCTCTGCGCCCCCCCCCCCAGCCCAGCCACAGGACTTCCGTCTTTGATGGATTTAGTTTCAACCAACTTTGTTTCAACCATTTCACCACGGCCTCCAGGCACCTGGCCAAAGTATCTGGGATTGCATCTGGCCGGCCGGCCATCAACAGATATAGCTGAGTGTCATCAGCATACTGGTGACAACCCAGCCCGAAACTCCGGACTAGCTGGGCGAGAGGGCGCATATAGATGTTAAACAGCATCAGAGAGAGAATCACCCACTGGGGGACCCCACACACCAAAGGGTGTCAAGGTGCGACTCTCTCCCCTAGTGCCACTCTCTGTCCCCAATCTCGGAGAAATAAGAGCAGCCACTGAAGGGCTGTCCCACATATCCAAACATCGGCGAGGTGGTGGGTCAACAGGTCATAGTCGATCGTGTCGTATGCTGCTGTAAGGTCTAATAGTAACAGCAGCGCCGACCCGCCTCAATCCAGCTGCCTGCAGAGATTGTCCATGAGGATGACCAATGCCATCTCCATCCCATGCCCAGATTGGAAGACAAACTGAAATGGGTCCAGAGTCGAAATGAGTCCATAACAAAGGAGTAACAAATGCACATTTATTGCACTGATCAAGCGGAAAGGCTATAAGAGATGAAGATCAGTGTTCAAGGCAACTCAGAGGTAACCTATGTATAAATTAATGACAACATCCTATCAGGTTTGTAGCCCATTCAAGATGTAGATGAGGGTTGCATATTTCAACACTGCCCTTCACAAATGTAGACAGCTAGCACATCAGGATGAATACTAGACTAGCACCTTTCTTCCCAACTGAGGTATCCTTTTATTAAAATGATAACAACAACACATGGAACAGCACTCCACTTATGGTCCTAGATAGTTCGTCCCAACATGGCAGTACCAAATTATTGCTCAGAAAGTCTAGGTCAGTGCAGTCCTATGCATATCTAAGTCCCTCTAGTTCACTATCACAGTCAAGTAACTGTGCATAGGACTGCAATCTCAACGAATCAATGCAGCCATAGAGGCATAAGCAAAACCTCTTTGATTGGTCCTCATATCATATAATCCTATGGTGAAAAATCATGAGCTACCCATTGAGGTTCTAATCCGGAATCTGTTCCAGCTGATGAAACAATTGCAACTTCGTTTGTTAGTGTGGAAGTAATCATTGTGCCAATGTGGCATTCCAAATTCCACGGCTACCCTAGTGTGCATCCTTATACCTTGTAAATAAATAGATACAATTACAGAGACCATCAGGAGGTATTGCCAAAATGAAGGGTCTCGATTTATTTTTGCAAGCTTGTTGCTCCAGGAGCAAGAAATAACCTGCAATTAAAAATCACCCCAGTAGCTCAAACTTCATCTTCCTTGTCTTTTTTACAGAACAAACACACAAGCAAAAGAAAGATGGATGTATCTGTCTGAAGTCATTGTTTCAAAATACTGACCTTGATGTAACATAATTTAGTATTTTCTAAGGCACTGCACCTTCTTACATAAAGTGCAGTAAAATTTGTGAACGGTTTTAGGCATTTAGGCATTTATTTCTAATTTCTCAAAGTGAAATTTCTCTTCACAAGTCCAGTTCACATTTTATTAAGGTACCAGGGTACCAGAATCTGGAGCAAATCTTGACCAGGTTTTAGGATTGGCACTGGGTAAACTGGCTAGGCAAGTTGCTATGAAGGACTCTAGTGAGCTGTGCATCCCTTCCTTCCTTTGTCCTAAAGTTTTATTTTGTTACTTTTTGTTCCCTGAGGATATTCCTTGGTGGTTACGGCATCTTACGCTTGGAAGGAGCCAGCTGCCTCTGATCAAGAGAGCCAAACTCCCCACTATCCTAATTCTCTCACCCCCACCCCACCCCCCGCTGGAGGCCAGGGGGGCAACCCAACGCCAAGCTTGCAAGCCAGTCAAGACTTTTGCCTTTTTCCAGACAGAGAGAAAGAGCAGAGGCTAGAAGCATACTTACCCTCATTCCTGATTTAGACATCGTCAATGCTAGGAGTGATACCTTGGTGGAGGAGGAGATCTAGAAGCAGCTGCAAGAGCCAGGAGCGGGAAGCCTCATTTTATAGTGAGCTCATTTTTAGACCAGGCATTCGCTTTGTCATGAGAATGGGATCCAAAAATTGAGTCAGGGATTCTGAGCCTATTCATGAGTTCTAGAAAAGCAAACGGGATTAGAAAATAAAGGCAGGCTTCATTGCCCCCTTTATGTTCCAGCGTAGCTTTTGAATGCTTTGCTGAGTCAGAACACCAAGACTGTGTTTGAAATAAATAAAGTAAAAAAGAAGTGCTTGCTATCTCGGTGGTGTGGGGCAACATGGTTCCCTGCCCCTACTTTTAATATTATATAAAAAAAATTTAAATGATGAGTTCAGCTATAGCCGTTTACAGAAGAGCTTGAAACTAGAAAACAATTCCTCCCATTGCCTGTGTGAGAAGCAGCGGGGGGAACAACCTACGAATAACGATACAAGGAATAGTTTGGGGGGAGTGAAACTATCTACCATTGGCTAAAATGTGTTCTCTGTTTTGCATATTTACAGATTTCAGCTTCCCAGACTTGCCAAGAATGGAAGCTTAAACTATACTGAGGCATTCTGGCTGTGCTCCTGAGCTGACCTGTCAAAATTATTCTTGAGTGGCTCCACAATTTGTTTGTAGACAGCATGCTGGAGGCTCTTCTATGGAAACACAGCAGGAAACTTGGGTTTGTGAACATATGAACACTTGCCAGGAAATCATCACCCGTTTCAGTTTTCTAATAAGGGTACCACCTGCCAGTTGAACTTGTTCTATTGTCTACAAGCACTTCCTTGTCACACATGTGCTTTTTGATGTTTTTAGATATACACTTTTAAAAAATGTAAGATGTGAAGTGACCCTAACTCAGTGGTCCCCAACATGGCAGCCACCAATAGTTTTCTAGTACCCATTGGCTTCTTCAATAGAGCAGATCTTCCCAAAAGCAGAGTTAGTCTCAGCTTTCTTCTACCTCCATGAAGTAGGAGGTGCTTCACACATCAACACACAGAAAGCTGCCTTATACTGCATCAGACCCTCGGTCCATCAAAGTCAGTATTGTCTACTCAGATCGGCAGCGGCTCTCCAGGATCTCAGGCAGAGGTCTTTCACATCACCTACTTGCCTAGTCCCTTTAACTGGAGAGGCCGGGGATTGAACCTGGGACCTTCTGCATGCCAAGCAGATGCTCTACCACTGAGCCACAGCCCCTCCCCTGAGCTACAGCCTGGGACCATTGCATCTGAAGGGAGCACCCGTTCAGAAAAAGTGGTCTGCACCATAGGAGGAAGTTTGACATTCAGCCTCCTAACATCTTGTGGCTGCTCCCTGCACCCCATGCTAGACATCTTGTGGTGACACCTGCCCGGAATGCCATGAGTGCTCACAGACTGAACAATACTGGGGACCCTGTCTAAAATTATGGAGTTTTAATTAACCACATTTGACAACCTGCGTCCTACCAACAGTATTTTACTAGGATGGTAGGTGGGGATGGGAAAATGTAACCTCCTGAAAGTATGAAGAGGCCAAGCTATGTGCAATATCCTCCCCACACATATACACCGTTACTGCTATGCAGCGTTTCAGTGTGGTACTCTTAAAAACAGTTGTTTATTTATCAAGTTTTGAGAGCAATCCTAAGCAGGCCTACTCAGAATCCTATGTAAGTGTACTCAAAGGGGCTCACTCCCAGGAAAGTAATGTTAGAATTGTAGTATTTGAGTTTTTTTTGTTTTGTGGGAAGATGTACATTAGAATTAGTAAAGCTAAAAAAAACAAAACTCCTTCGTTTCAATGGCTACATGCACTTTAACAATGAAATCCCATTTAACAATGAAATCCCAAAATGGATATATTTGCAGGAAATAGGAGAGAGAAAATACTTCAAAAAGGCTCACAACAGCTGAGAAATCTCTGGTCCAAGGTAATCTAGTTCAAAGTTCACTACTCGCAGCTTCAATTTCATTTGAGATAGGGAAAATATTAAGCAGTTTGGGGAAGGTGATAGAATGGAAAAGCCCCAGGCCCCCAGCATTAAACTCTTCAATCTTTTTTCCCTGATTGAGTAAATTACATATGAAGATGAATTTTATGCAGGCTTACTCAGAATCGCTAGTAATTTACTCTCAGGTAAAGGTACCTAATCCACAGCCTAGAAAAATTTCAGACATGGCACTTGTCTTATCATCTAGAAAACTCATTCTATAAAAAGCGAACTTTTAAACACGTGCTGCATGACTTCCTAGCTTTGTGTAAAAAAAGTCAGACCTATACAAACTCGTTTCTAGAATTGTACCAGGGTAAAAAAAAAAAAAAAAAAGGTGTAAAGCATTGTTTGTAAAGAATGCCCTCCTCATTGGCTCACTTACTTGATCCACCTCCCATTCAACCTAGAGAACATTCCTTCTAGATAAACTCAGCTGCAACCATCTACTTCTAATCCTTTCCATTTTCTTGTACTGCAGTAGTTTTCATGTCCTTTTCATGTTTCCAGATTCCAACAGGCTGAACAGGAAAGTTATTTGAAACAGACAGGACTGCTTTTAGCAGAAGCTCTACCCTGCTTCCTGAATTCATGTCCTTACTTGGAACTCCAAGTCACGCACTTCCTTCTAGACCCTTAAATGGCTGCATATCTGCAGCCTGTCTTCTCTCTCACTACTAAATGTATTCGCTTTTCAACAATGGAGACTCAGTCACACTAACAAAACAGAAAGCAAACTTTTTGCTAGAGCAGGCATTTAGAATTTGTTTCATTGCAAATGATTACAACCCAATCTGAGATTCCTGGATAGGGCATGCAAAGCTTCTAAAGTTGGAACTGCCCCATTAATCAGATTCTAGTGAAAACAGTTTTAGTCTGTGCGTGGTTGGAGTAATTATTCTGTACTGTAATCTTGAGTTAACACATTCAAATCATGGAATTAGCTAAGTAGATTTTAAAATTGTGAACACTGGCCTCTATATGCCTGTCTTGTGTAAAACACAAGATGTACACAGATACAGCAATATCACACCAACATAACTCTGCAACAATTTAGTCTATACGTGTGTATGAAACCATCTTTCAGAAATGTAGAATTACTCAGCATTATGTAAGCAGGAAAGGCACCTGGTTGGCCACTGTGTGAATAGACCGCTGGAATTGATGGGCCTTGTTCTGATCCAGAATGGCTTTTCTTACGCTCTTATGCTTCATCACTTTAAAGACATGTGAGTTTGTAAGTGGAAAGTTTTAAGATACTTCTTCCAACACCATGAATCCAGAGTATTAATGACAGCTGACAGTTGTAGTAGTAGACTAATTAGGCATGCATGCTTTGAAATCAGTATGGATGGAAAAAGTAACAAAAAAAAACAACACTTCTAGTTACTGGGATTTCGAAGACATCCAGCTTTAAATAATACTTCTGCAGAATTATTTCTCCCTTTGCAACTGATTTTGATAATTTTTGCTTCTGTATCTGCAGGTACCTAAAAGCCTGTACTTAGCCAGAGGTGTGAAAATGGATGGGAGCTGGGAACATCCAGCTGCAGCTGAATAAGACCTAGGCTGAGCATCTGCCCCTTCTCCCTTTTTGCCAGTAGCTTGAAGCCAGAGCTTGGCTAGAGATAGGAGCCAAAAGGCTTTCAAGCCTGTGGCTCTGTGAGAACCACCGCAGCAGAATCAGCACCAGCAGGGGTGGGGCTCATCATCTGTTTTGTTTTCTAATGCAGATTTGTATTGGTTAAATGTGATTGTGCTTCTTCAAAGCCCCAATGTGGGAGAACAGTGGTGTAAAAATATTTAAAGCAACATCTTTCATTAGAAAAAGCAATATAATTTCCAAAAAAAGTATTATTTAATTTTTTTTATATGAAGGAGTCAGTCATGTGTGTTCAGATTTACACAATACCGAAGTCACTTGTTTTTTGCTTGCACACACACAGTGACATTCCAAGGTGTAAACATCACGAGAAGCAGTAAAATAGAGAGCGATTTCCCATTCATAAGGGGTAATGAGAAACACCTCATGAAATGCTGGCTTGAGTCTCATGAAGGATTGCCCATAGATGGCAGGGAAATGCTGTGAAAGTTGTCCCCTCAATACTAGTCCTGTGATCCCCTCTCCCCCAGAAGCAGTATTTCAGCTGGTACTTCATGCTGCAGCAGGAGATGGAGAAGTCATGCTCTGTGGATGGGAATGACGTTTGGCCATCCAGGGTACTGTGAACACACTAGCTTTGTAACTGTCAAGACTGCAGAGTTTCCAAAGATAAACTAGAGATATGTTGCTTTGTTTCCTCAGCCAGTGATACAGAATCCTTTACCAGGGCCAGTGCACTAGCTACCTGGGTGGCTCTTCAGGAAAGAGCAAGACAAGACAAATGAACTATGGACTAGAAAAGTACATATCTGTCAGGAAAGATTAATTTTTTGAGCCTAGAACAGTGCTCTATGTTATATCTGTAGGGTGCTTTTAGGGGGATGAGGGATGAGACAGAGAGAGAGATGTCTACATACTGGAAGAGCATTTTCCTGAAGTGTAAAGAGGGTGCTTATTTTAAGAAAATAACAGTCTTGTCTGAGAATTTCATTCAAGAAATCTGAAAGACATTGAACAAAAAAATCATACCCATTTAATTAATTACATTTCATAGTGCTAAATAACTGGTATAAAAATACATCTAGTGAGTTTTATACAAAGATCAGTGTTCAGTTAATGAGAGGAAAAGGTTCATTCAGCAGCTGGTACCTTGCTCTTCTTTTCAGAAAGAGTGATTCCTTTTCCAGGCACCTATACACATGCTGCAAATTTTTCCAGCCACCTATACACATGCTGCAAATTTAAATATTGTTCTCAGTCATTTTAACAGAAGAGGCAACAGGCAGGTCCTGACTAATTCTGGCTTCCTGAGAAAAGTTCAGGCAAAGGATAATGCCTTGACAGCTGGAATGGAAGGAGAAAGTCCATCATCTTCTTGACAATGACACCAGCCACATTCATTACCGCCGCCACAAAATCTTTTAAACATCTTGGCCCCAGTCAATTGAGGGGAAAACACCTTCAATTTGGCATGATGAATCACCAGAACTATAACAAAACAAACAGACAAAATCTGTTGAATGCACTCAATCAACACTCCCCTCCCTCATAGTAATAATTGGGTGATAGTATTCAAAACATAAAGTTTCCATGGCGTCACGGAAAAAGCATCCAACTTAGTTACAAACAGTTGGGAAAATTAAAGAATCATTTCCCTGAAACACTGATGTTCCCAATGCATGGTATCAGCTTTGATAAAGCCCTGCTCAGAGGTCCCAGCAACACAATGCTGAACTTTGGAGGCACACCAAAGCAGTAGCATTTGCAAATACTTCCAAAATTCAGACCCACCCCATCCCAAATCAAGGACAACCAAAATTTTTGAGTAGCTACTTAGACCAGCAGCCAAACTTTTGGAGACCCCTGCTTTGAAATAGACATATTTTTAAGTTGGAACACAGGGAAGAAATGGGGAAAGTCCCTTACAGAACACTGAGGAGGTTTGAAGAGACCATTTATACCAGAAATTAATACATGTGTTTAGTTATAGATCTTCGTAACCAGATTTTTTTTTAATTTTAACATTTGGAAGCAAGGGCTAGGCACATGAAAGCCTTGCCTTTGGGACATCAATTTTCTTTGGAGAACAGAACCCAGTTAAACCATACTAGGTTCAATAGCACATTACTAATTCTGTGTAACATGACAACTTAGGAAAGGTTTGGCCAGAGTTAAATAAAAATATTTGAAACAGTGAAAAGCTTAACCTAATTTGCCTACCAGTTAGAACTTGCAGGCTTACTGAACTACCCAATACTGAGAAAAATCAACAGAGAAATCATCATCATCGTGTCCTGCCTTCTGCACGTCCACAGGCATCTGGCTAGTCACTGTAGGCAACATAATGATAGGCTAGATGCATCACTTGTGTATCCAACATGGCAGTTATGCACACAGTGTGGTGTCGTGGTTAAGTGCGGTGGACTCTGATCTGGAGAACCAGGTTTGATTCCCCACTTCTCCACATAAGCAGCGGACCCTAATCTGGTGAACTGGATTGGTTTCCCCACTCCTACACATGAAGCCAGCTGGGTGACCTTGGGCTAGTCACAGCTCTGATAGAGCTCTCTCAGCCCCACCTACCTCACAGGGTGTCTGTTGTGGGGAGGGGAAGGGAAGGTGATTGTAAGCTGGTTTGATTCTTCCTTAAGTGGTAGAGAAAGTCGGCATATAAAAAACCAACTCTTCTTCTTCAAATATGCAGTCTTTCTACATGAAGCAGCAGGAAAGATATGATCATAGTTTCAACTCACTTATCCGTGATGCTGTTTCAAAAGTTCCGCTATCCTGCTTCCTGTTTAGAACCTGCAGCAGGAAGCACCAGACTGTCAAGCTGCTGACGACTGCCAGTGTGAACCAGCCATTCGTAGAACTTGCTCTCCACCAACACCTGGAATGTCTTCCTCTGATCCCTGAAATGCATCAAAACAGTGGCCCTGGAGCACGTGGAATACAATTATAAACATATTCATAACATTTGAGTCCAATGCCTAACAGGGAACTTTTCATCCACAGTGAATACAAGACCAAGCAATGAAGGCATCTGCTCACACATAAACATGCTTTCACTTAGTGCATGCAGTTTTCATCAAATGAGACAATTGCCCATTTTATGTTTTTTTAAACCAGCAGCTTGTCTTGGGCCAAACCCTCAGGGTAGCTTACAATGATAAAAAACAAAGAAATATTGATGAAGTGCCTAACAGCTAGACACTGCACAAAATGTAAATTAAAAGAGACAAGCCCTGCTTCCATGCCTACAATGTTAAGAGGATAACACAAGGGGGGTATTCTAAAGTGAAATGGCTACAAGCCAATACAAAACCAAGTAGAGTATCCTTCTCAGATAAAAAGGAATCCATTCATAATTCCCAAACAAAAGAAAAAGGCTATTCTAAAATATACAACAGAGCAAACCTGACAATCTTCTGTGGGAAAACCATTCCAAAGAAGTTTTGATCAAGAGTCCAGAACAGGAAGAATGGGTACATACTCTTAAGGAAAACTGAAACCCTCCCTCATTCAGAGAAACATCACCAAAAAGAACCATCTCCATTCTTTTTCAGGTTGCTTATACCACCGGGGGTTGCTCAGAGACACATACATTTATTAAAAGAAAAGTTCCATGGAGCCTTCAATTCTAGTTCCAATTGGAATCCTCCATATACAGAGCCAGAGTGGTAGAAATACATAAGTAAAAGGCAGGGTTATAAACTCCCTTTGCTTGCAGTTCTTTGAAATCAGTTATGTCCTCTACTCAAAAATGCTCTTTTGCTCACTTAACAAGCCTGCTTCCTTATCAGCTGTTGGGTTAGGACTTTGGAGCTTTTAAAAAGAAAAAAGGTAGTTGAGCAATTGGTGAAGAATGGAACAGAACAGAGAAGTCCTATTTTTGTTTATGCAAATTACGAAGAATGTGAGTTTTGGAAACTTATTCCAGCTTCTTCTCAATCCAAATGTTACCATTCACCTGGCAGAAAGTAACAGTTCACTCCTTATTCAAATTATTAAAAAGTGCCTGAGACAGGAGAAAAATGAAACTGGGTACCGGTAGTTAGAACAAAAAGCAAAAAGAGAAATACTTGGGATGGGATGTGTGCAGGGAGAGAGGCCCATGTTACAAGTTTATACTGAGCTTGTAACTCAGTATGGTTGGAACCTGTTAGCGGTGCAGCAAAAGCACCATGATACCAAGTTCAGTTGATGAAGCTTCATTGCTGCATCCCTATTTATTGAATTTCCACTTACAGGAAGCATTCATACACAGGAACCTTCTAAGCAAAAAAGATGTGAATCTTAGCAAGAAAACACTGATATTATCTGAAGGGAATTATTACTTCAGAGCACTACAGTGAAAGGAAGCCTCTAACCCCCAGTTTTTACATTCATTCCTGTGTATTACCTGACATATTAAGGACTCTACCAATTGCTACTGAGGATCAAAAGTTCTGCTACAGAACAATAAGGTTTTAGCCCCTTTATAGCATCCTCTCAAGGATGCTACTTTTCATGGTATTAGCTTCCCCAGCATTCCACTAAATTACTATAGTCTCCATAGACAAAAATTGTAAATAGCATGTTGATCCATGGACTATGTTCCCCATATGATTTCACTAACTTTGATGCTCCAGTAAAAACAAGGCAGGGAAAATATAATCACTACAGGAGGCACACAGTCAGCCACAGTCTCACACAGTGAGATTCTGTGATTTGTAAACAATAAATGTGCGGTAATCCTTTGTTTGCAAGACTTGCTCCTTCACACATACTACTGTCATATTACTGAACTGGCTCCAAATCTCTGTGCAGCAGGTTATGTGTGTGTGTTTTAAGAGAAATTTAAGATCATCAGATTAAGAAAAAGAAATCCATATGTATCAGGAGGCTTATACTACATACTAAACGGGCAAAATCAACCGCATCCCATACACATGCATTATTGGTTGTGGCCCTCCCCTTATGAAATGGTCTGCCTGATGAGGTCAGGAAGGCTCCCACCTTCCTGGCTTTCCGCAAGCTATGCAAAGCTGAATTGTTCAAGAGGGCTTTTTGCACAGATAATAAAGCTGAACGGTAACAATATGGTTCAGATAAAGGACTGGGGTGGAGGGTTAGGGACTGTGGACTACACCATTGTGTATAGTTTATACTGTCTGTTGCTGTAAGTCAGTTTGTTTTAATGTGTCATGTTGATACTTATACTGCACTTCACCTCTGGCTGGTTTTTCAGATCTCTACAAGTCAAATCCTACTGCACTGCCTTTTGGAGGTCCCACTTAGTTGATTGTACTGATTTATTCTATGTAAGCAGCCTTGAGTCCCAGCGACAAAGGCAGACTATAAACAACATAAATAAAATAAAAAATAAAATAAGTACTTCATGTGAAAACATCATTACGATAGGAAGGCGAAAATTGTGCCTTTCCTTACTGGGGAACTTCTTTAGACCAAGGGTTCCCTGGAAAGTACCCTGGTAACCAGCTGCCACCGCTCAGGACATCCTGAGAACATCTCGACTGATCCACTAAGCAATATTAGAGCAACAGCAAAAAAACTTTAAACCAACCTGGTAGTAAGAAAAAGGCAAAACAAAATACAGGGGAAAGCAGCACACAGCAGCAACAACACAGAGATATTAGAATGAAAAGCGATACAGTTGAACTAACCAGGCTAAACATGTTACTTATGCTGCGGCTGGTTCCTCAAAGCATGTGTAGAGTTCCTTGTGGTAACAAGAAGTTGGAAGAGTCCTTAATTCCTACCAACTTCCTGTGGAGCCAGTTTCCACTGAAGACAATTCCCATGAAAACCCTCATCTCTGATGTCAGAGCCTACTTTTAACAATCAGAGCCATATACAATATAGTCCTACCTCCATCAAGCACCTAGAAATGGTTCTGAATGTCCATGACAAATACGTGGTCTGGTCCAAACCTTTGTCCAAAAGGGATTAAGTCTGCCAGCATGGTCCAATGTGGAATGGAAGTAAACAGCTCATTCTGAAGGAATCTCTAGGGGTCTCCCAGATGCTCTAGGTGGCACTCTTGAGCCTAATAGGTTTTAGGGTTTCTGTCACTCACGTTATCACAAAGTTCTTTGTTCTAATGTTTTAAAGTCAAGATGTGGGTTTTCCAATTATATTTTCAATTTTAGATAATAGTTCAGTGCAACAGCTTGTGGCATTTAAGTGGTCCTACCCTCTACCACTTTGCACAACAAAACAGAACCATTAATCTTTAGCCAATGACCGTGCCTGCCCAACAAAGTCCACTTTTAGCTCATTCAGACAGATCAACTTAAAAATTGATAAAAGACCAAAGAAAGAAAATAAGGTAGTAAATTATCTCCAAAAGCAATTTACTATCCGTAGCACAGTAAAAATGAATTGTCTGCATATTACTTTTGGGAATAAAGTACCCAAGGGGTGTCGAATTGTTACAAGGACCGGATAGGACATAAGTGCCACTTGGTCGGGCCGGGTTATGCCTTGCCAGTCCAGATCGAAAGTAGGGGGGGGGGTGACTGCCTAGACTTGCTTGCGGGCTCTCAAGGAGCTCTCAAGGAGACAGACTGCGGTCCTTATGTTTGACACCCCTGAAGAACCCTATATGCTTCAGAAACAGTAACAGGCTTTACAGCGTGTTGCTTCATTTAAAAAGGTAAAGGTCCCCTGTGCAAGCATCGGGTCATTCCTGACCCATGGGGTGACGTCACATCCCAACGTTTACTAAGCAGACTTTGTTTACGGGGTGGTTTGCCAGTGCCTTCCCCAGTCATCTTCCCTTTACCCCCAGCAAGCTGGGTACTCATTTTACCGGCCTCAGAAGGATGGAAGGCTGAGTCAACCTTGAGCCAGCTACCTGAAACCAACTTCTGTCGGGATCGAACTCAGGTCGTGAGAAGAGTTTGGCTGCAGTACTGCAGCTTACCACTCTGCGCCACGGGGCTCCTTTTACCAACTAGATATTTACCAACTATTTTTCTGTACAATTTAGAAAAGCTAACAAAATAGTTCATAGATGCTCATGCCACAATGCTGAACTATGTCTATGAACATAGCTACATTGTGCTCTCAATCTACTACATGCAGCTAAACCTTCTCTCTTGGAAGAAGTTGGTACTTACTTGGTAAGCCCTGCCTCCTTCACAGTCTTCTGCCAGATCTGTATCCTCTGTTCTCGTTGGCTGAGTGCCTTCTGGTATGCAGGGGGCAGCCCACCAGGTATTTCTGTCGTGTCACCTTCCATTTCAAACGGAACAACAAAGGGGTAAAACTCTGAGGGTGAAAGGAATCTGAAGACCTTCCAGTCACAGTTATCTTTGCACACCAACATTGGATTGTCCCAGTAGTTAGGCACTGTGGCCAAGCCAGTCCTGCCCATATGGTCCTCAAGCATCGGATAGTGGGTGTGGAAGGGAGCAAACGTAATTGCTTGGTTGCCTAGTAGGATGAGTGGTCTGGTTGGAGTGAGGATGTGCAAAGTACAACTGGTGGTAGATGACAGAGACAGACGATGGCAGACAGCAATCACTTTGACACTGTCACAGCTATGGAGGTGAACGACTGTCTGCACTGGGCCCAGGACAAATGTGCTGTTCCTGCATTTCTCTATGCTCACAGACCTAAAAGAGAGAGGAAAGAGTAACTGAGTTGCGCAGGAAGAAACGTAACTTGGAAATACATTCCAAAGGCGGATCAGAGAAGGTGAACTCACCTCAGTGGAGACAGTAAATAAATGAAGGATTCACAGCAGCGATGAATCTTCACATGACTATCTTCTAGAGTATCTGAGCTCTTTGCCAGTGTTTGCTTGTAGACTTGACTCATCACAACTGTGCGGTGTGCTGAAGGGACCATGTGAGTATTGCAGGCTATCTTGGCTCGCTTGGTTGTTCCTTCAACTACAAGAATCAAGTCAAACATTGCTTTAAAAAACTAGGTTGTTCTGATTAATCCAATATACCCAGGGCGTCTATATTTGTGTCTTACAATCACAACAGCCTCAGAACAAATTAATCAGAGACTTTCACTGATTAAAAATTATTCAACTCATTTGAAGTTTTTTTTTATTTCATACTAAAATATGAAAAATCAAATAGATGAGATCTTATGTCAACCTGAGACCGAAACAGCAAATATCATTTCATAAAGAACACAGCCATGCTCCTGTGTTATCCAATTATCCACCTGCACATCCCATTCATACACAGGTAAATAGCCCTCTATATCCATTCAACAGTGAAAAGGTTTTCAGGTCTTTCACTCTTTTTACATAGCAATGTGAAAACATAGGCTAGTGCATTTTCCACACACTCAGAAACCTGTCAATTTCATTGCACATGAAATAAGACACTATAAAATTCAGTTCAGACACAAATATTTATAGCTATTTTATAACCTTCCATCTGCTCCATACTCTGTCTCTAAGGTTAGACAAAGCTTTATCATTCCACATTTTTAAAAAGAGACGGGTACAAGGTGTACATGTTGTTATGTTCTTAGTGATAACAGTGACAAGAAGCACAACTGAAAAACAAGCACTGAGAAGTCTTGTTAACTTTCTGCAGCTAACATGGAATATATTCTTGATGCTAGCAACTTGACCTACTTTGGCAATGTCAGAAGGAGATAGCCACACAATATCTAGTATGAATACAACCATGTCCTAATGGACGAAGCATGGGAGACCCTGGTTTAGCCTTTACCTACTGAACTGGGAACTTGCCAACTTTTACAATAAGGGTATTCATTCAACTACAAAAATGAGGATGCATGTTACAGGACTGAAATGTTCCATAAATTTTGCTGCCCAGATTGGTGGGAAAGAACTGTCATGAATATAGTTGATCAGACCACCAGCCCCTGTTCAAAGATGGTGTCTTACAGCGCAGGAGGTCTCTGGGGTTTTGTAAATAGGATAAAAAGGAAGAAGATGTTGCATTATGTTCCAAGACTAAAATAACCAGAGATAAAGAAAAATTAACTGTACCTTGCTGTGCCCATGCAAGCTTCTTCCCAGATCTGAGGCAGGCTGATGTTCCAAATGGGTTCCCAGTCAGGCAAGCCCTCAGCCAGCACTCCAGCTTGGGAAAAGAGAAAGCTTTGGAGATCTTTGAGAAACCACTGTTTGCATGCAGTGGCTGCCAGAGTGCAAGCTCATGCAGAGGATGGACAGTCCTATTGTTGTTCACAGACCCTTCAATCAGAAAGCTGAGAGCTCGAACAGCTTCAGGAGTTACCAGGCTATTATGGGTGGAATGAGAGGAGGCAGAGAGCTGGTCCGGATCTAGTAAGAGTTCTAGAAGATCCTGAAGGTGACTCTGGACAAAGGCTTGATGGTAGCTGTCATTCCAGTTCTGACATCAAACAAAGAGCAGGTCATCAGATATAAGATGAATTTGTACAAAGCCAAGTGACAATTCAACTCCATTCTTGCAAGTTTGCTAACCACTGCAAATAGTTACCCAGTATAAAAGGAACCAGAAAACAGTAATTTATACTGTACTTCCTTAAGGTGAAAGTCACTGATCTTTTTTTCCCTAATAGAGTATTTTTGTTTAAAAAAATTAATTTGGGCAAAGATATTGTCGTTGTTGGTTTTAAGAATACAATGAAAGTGGTGTTGAATGGAATCTTAGAATGCACAACATATTTAAGAGTTATATTCTATATATGCCAAGTTCTTGTCTTCAAATAAAAGCTTGGAAGCTGCTTCCAAAGGAAAATAAACTTCGCAAGAAAATCAATTCAAAATACCTTAATTTGATTGGACGATTCTCCATTTAGGCTGTAAGACTTGGATTTAAGATTTGGCCACTCTTCTCCAACCAGAGATGTCCTTAGAGAAACTTTATTTAGTTGCTGAATATAGAGGAACAGCAGGAATTGCAGGGTGTCTACAGATAACTAAATGAAAAGACCAGGAAAAAAGTTTAAATTTTAAAAACAGAACATTATTTTTAAGAACCATTTTATTCAGCAGAGATGAACCATCTTATGTTCAGAAGCAGATCAGTATGGAGGAGTGAGGGAGACATAGACTGACCATTACTTTTAAAAACTAGAGGCAACTTCAATGGATAAACACTCTGACCTCATGCTAGATTATGGTCCACATGTACCTGAAGTGTACCTTGAATCACGAGATAAGGAAATAAACTTTTGTTTTCCACATTACGTGCAGGAAGAGCAAAAACCAAAGACATTGCTATGAAGAACATAACCAACCAATACAACTCTTGTAGGTAACCTGAGAACATCTATTTCCCTCTCCCCTGACTCTTTCTGCATCCTTTAACCGTTTAAGGAATTGCAAGTACAGAAAGGCCTTCACCATGGCACATTTAGATATTTACTGCTCGCAGTCCTGGAAGGCTGTTTTAATGGAATCGTATATAGGAACAGAGTCTGCTCCTGTGATCAAAAGTCTATTGAGAATCTATCCCACAATACATTCCAGTGTCCAAGATATGAGGCTGAATGCAACAGATTTTTGCAGACCATAACATTCCACTTCCCCAGAAGGTCAGATCTGGAGAAATTAGTCATTATTACTGGCAGACAGGAACAAATTAATTACTCTCCAAATGGCAAGATTTGCTGCTGCCTTCATGAAGAATAAAAGGATGATGGGACATGCTGACCAATGTATGCCTGACCTGTGGCTGTTCCACTCTGGGTCACTTGTCTCTAATTTGTCTCTAGACTGTATGGTCTTTTTAAAAATTAGAGATATACATGTTAATGATGAATTTTTATTATCATATTTTTCTTCTTAAAGATTTTATCTTGGTATAATTTTACTTTGTTTTGTATTGTTGCTATGGCTTTTCTTTCCTAATGCAATAAAGATACAGGAACATAACCGAGATTCCACTAAAAATTACAAGATGACATTCCATGCCTTGTTCCGTTGCTTCTCTGCTTCCTCCTCAGTTGCGCAGCTCGACATCACCTCTGCCCATTCCAGTCGCTCCTCTGCAGTCCGTTCAACAAGACTGTCAAAAAGCTCAAAATATAGCCAAGCCAAGTCCTTCTCTAATTGCAGCTTCCCACAGGCAATGTGTCGCCACATAGGCCAGAAAAGGTAAGGATAATAGCCCTCACTAGAATGCATCCGGACATAAGTAGACATCTTTCGTAGATAATGTAGACCAAACTTGGACGGAGGAGGGATTTGCAAAGCTCCCACTATGAAAGGTTCCATCTTCACCCACAGATTAACTGTAAATTGATCCATTTTATCCAGTGACTAGAATCTCACATCTATATTTTCTCTAGAAAATAAAAACAAAAATTTTATTTATGTTTATTTTACAAAATTTCTACCCACCTTTCTGTTCTTACAAGGGCAACCAAGGCGGATAATAATTGAAAACATACGTGATAAAATCACAGTTTAAAACCATTAAAATCAACCCCCCTCAACAAACATCATTAAAACAATTAAACAACAGAGTTAAAATACACATGAAGTCATAAAAACAGCAATTAAAACTTTGGTTAGGGAAGGAGGAATAATTGAGGGAATGCCAAATAAAACAAAAATAACCCTTCACCCACTGGCAAAAGACAGCAACAGAGGGGTACAGATGAATCTCCCTAGGGAGAATTCTAGAGAGTTAGCACCATGACCAAGAAGGCCCTCTCCCAGGTTGCCACCCACCTAATTTCAGAAGGCAGGGGCACCCGAAGCAGGTCCTCCAAAGATGACCATCGTGGTCAGGCAGGTTCATAAGGGATTAGGCGGTCCTTCTCATATGCTGGTCCCAAACCAAATAGGGCCTTGAAGGTCAAGTTCAGCACTGTACCTGAAAACCAAGTGGGAGCTAGTATAGATGGGCCAAGACTGGAGTGATATGATACCTAGGACCCACTCCAGTCAACATCCTGGAAGCAGTATTCTGCACCAACTGAAGTTTCCAAACACTTCTCAAGGGCAGGCCCACATAGAGCACATTGCAATAATCTAATCTAGATGTAACCAGGGTATGCACCACAGTGGCCAGATCTTTTCTGCCCAGGAAAGGCTGCAGTTGGCTAACCAGTCGAAGCTGGTAAAAGACACTCCTGGCCACAGCTGCCACTTGCTGATCCAGCAGTAGGTCTGGGTCCAAGAACACCTTCAGACTACAGACTTGTTATTTCAAGGGGAATGCAACCCCATTCAGCATGGGTGACACCTTTAATCATGGGTGAGACCTTCCACCTACTAGTAGCACTTATGTCTTGTCAAGATTAAGCTTCAGTTTATTAGCCTGCATTCAGTTCAAAACTGCATCCAGGCATCAGTTCAGTGTTTCTACAGCCTCCCTGGGATCAGGTGGAAGCAAGAGATAACGCTGAGCATCATCCGCATATTGGTAGCAGCTCAGCCCAAATCTCTAGATGACCTCACCCAGACGTTTCATGTAGACGTTAAAGAGCATGGGGGACAAGATGGAACCTCATGGGACCCCATAGGTCAAAGGCCAAGGGGCTGAGCAGCAGCCTCCCAGCACCACCTTCTGAAACCCTACAAGTGCCTCCCTATTCCAGACCAGATAGGCAGTCCAGAAGGATACCATGATCGATGGTATCAAAAGCTGCTGAGAGGTCCAGCAGAATCAACGGAGTTGTACTCCCTCTGTCCGTCTCCAGGAGCAAGTCAATCACCAGGGTGACCAAGGCTTGTTTCAGTCCCATAACCAGGCCAAAACCTAAATTAGAAGGGATCTTAACAATTTGCCTCATGCAGGAAAACAGAGTTGTTCAGCTACCACCTGTTCAATCTCCTTGCTCAAGAACGGCTGGAAATTATTGAGATCTCCTGGGTCAACAGTAGTCTTCTTTGGAAGCAGATGCACCATAGCATGTTTCAAGGTTGGGGTGACCTCCCCCCCTCTTAAGGAAGTATTAACTTCCACTCAGATCCATCTGGCTCCAGAGACTGATCATCTTAATAGATTCCCGCCCCTGAAGAGTCTTGGTATCCTTGTAAGTCTAACTCATTTATAAAATACAGTGTACGAAGCAGAGGTACATAAATGGAAGGGTCGTTGGAATCAACTGTCATGCTGGTGGTCATATTTGGCCCTGGGGGCTTCAGCTTTCTTGCACTGTTATAGGTTCTGCTCACCTATTCCCACTACTCACTATTCTGCCTCTTTGGACAATTTTCATCTGATGAGTAATGGAGGTAGAAAAATCTAGCATTCAGAGCAATCTAGAATTAGGCTGAATAGCTTCCTGCCTCTACAGATAACTGGAGTAAAAATTAAATTTGGCAGAAAGTTAAAAAAGGTAACGTTTTCTCCCTTTCCTTTCTACTTTTAAGCGGCATAAAGGAAGGGCTTTTCCCATCAACGAAGAAAAGACATAATGAGACTGCACCTTTTAAAAACAAAAATGGGTCTTGCAGCACTTTAAGAACTAACAGATTTATTATAGCATAAAATTTGCAGACCAGAGTCTATTAGACACTTGAAATCTTGTCTTCAATTAGCAGATACTTAAGGGGGGATCATAAACAAGTCAAAAGACTATTAAGTGCAAGAGATACAGCCTGTGTTATTTCTATAAACACGTTTTGAATCTAGCACAAGGTTTCACAAGTCCACAAACATTTACGCTAGAATAAAAACTTCAGTTTTTAAGTATCACAAGGCTCCCGCTGATGTTGCCTGCAGCAGACTAACATGGCTAACCCTTTCAGAGTTATCAGCATGGAAGTTATATTTGTACAAAACCCAGACCTACACAAGAGAAGCAGAGACTCTTCACAGCAGCCGTCCTTACAACCTGCCATAGTGCATAAGCTACAGTCTGTCAGGTCGCCATCAAAGACTCTCTCTGTTTGTAAACGTGAGGACAGACCGGGGGGGGGGGCAAAAAGCCAAACTGTTTGGCGGCAGGATGAGGAAGGCGGGATTCACCCGCCGCAGCAGGGCATCCCCGTCGGGAACACCGCCAACCGCTGCACCCAGGTCACCCAGTACCACCCCCCGTTCCGTTCCCACGTTCCTGACTGGAAGAAGCCAAGCTTCAGGGGCGCTACTTTAACGCAGAAGAGCACAACGTCCGCCTGCGTCCCTCTCCAGTTACCTGCGCGCCTCAGTTCTCGCGACGGACGAGGAGGTTTCGAACAGCCACGCCCTCCGCCCCACTGCGCCTGCGCATCAACAGAAAAAAACGGGTTTCTGATCCGACCGCACTCTCCCTTACCACAGAGACACTCGCCTAGAGCGATGCTTTTGCAACATCGGGAAGCCGCTCAGTTCTCCTCTTCTGCCAAACCTTTTCCCGATCTCTATGGTTTCTCTTGGGGAAATCGCCACGCCGTCAGTGGTGGAGGGATTCCTCAATGGACCTGGGAACATGTTTTGTTTTTTGTCGGCAAGTCACTGCTGATTTGCAGCGACCTCGTAAGATTTTCAAGGCAAGAGACGTTCGGAGGCGGTCTGCCACTGCCTGCCTCCGCGTCAGGTACTCCTTGGAGGTCTCCCATCCAAATACTTGCCAGGGTCGAGGTGGAGAGTGTGTGACTGGCCCAAGGTCACCCAGCAAGCTTCCATGGCGGAGTAGAGATTCGAACCTGGGTTTCCCAGATCTTAGCCCGACACTTTAACCACTGCACCACTCTGGCTCTCCCTGAGAACGTGGACCGCGTAAAATTGAGTGAAGCAGGAGAATGACAGTTTCATCGTCTGGAATTTCGTCTTCCTCTTGCTCCTGGGGGGGGGGGGAGGACAGTTGAATGGAGCAGTGTTTCCTGACCCTAAACTGGGTTGCAAGGCCTGTGAAAGCGGGTCCCAAGCTTTTGCAGTTTTAACGATTTGTTAAAGGAAGATTATAGATGGAAATATATTATGCTCTCTCACCCAGGCTTTATTTTGTGTAGAAAATGTGATTGTATTTGTATGCCCCCCCTTTTCTGGAATGGCCTGCCTGAGTTGGTTAGGAAGGCTCCCACTTTCCTGGCTTTCTGCAAAATATGCAAAACTGAATTATTCAAGAAGGCTTTTCTATACAGGCAATAGAGTCACACTGTACTAAATGTTTCACAAAATTCCTTGGATACGTTATTAGAGACTAGTCTATATACTACATTGCATTGCTTGCTGAAACTAGGGTCCTACTATGTAATTTTTACTTCATTTAATGTGTCATATTATGCTTTGCTTCAGTTGTTTTTAGACTTCAGGTTGGTTCTACAACCCTAGTTCCAATTGCACTATTCATTGAATGACCTATCCTGTTGATTGTATTGACTCACTCTGTGTAATCCACCTTGAGTCCAAGTGAAAAAGGTAGGCTATAAATAATGTAAATAAAGGGATCTAAATAAATGTAGTCCTGTGTTCCTATTCCCATATTGTAGGAGGGTATGTGTGAGAGAGGCTGTAACTTTACTACAAGTCAGCAGTGTATTCAGGAACATACATCATAGCCACCCTCTTGTGAACTCAGAGTTAAATAGTAGTTTAAAATGCTGCATTGGAAGTTATAACACCTGCAACGGTCACATGCACATTGTAATACTGTAACTTGCTCTATGCAGGGCTATCTTTGAAGTTGCTCCGGAAACTTCAGTTGGTCCAAAATGCAGCAGCATGGGTCCTTACAAGGACCCTTTGAAGAGTGCACATTCAACCCTGGCTCCAAGTTGAATACCAGATCAGATTCAAGTTTTTGATTTTGATCTTTAAAGCCCTAAATGGTCTCGTATCTGTGGGACCATCTTTCCCACGATGCTCTCCAGAGAGCATTATCCTCAGTCAGTAACAACGGTAGTCCCCAGCCCCTAAAATATCTGGCTTTTTGGCTCTGGCTCCAGCCTGGTGGAACTCTCTATCAAATGAGTCTTGAGGCCTCTGTGACCTGGTTGAGTTCCGCAGGGCCTGTAAGACAGAGATGTTCCGCCTATGGTTGAAGACAGTATCGTTTCCACTCTAGCTGGTCGCCCGGCCAAGGTGTGCCCTTCTTCTCCTTTCCCTTTCCCTGTATTTCTTCCCTTTCCCATTCCTTTTTCTTTCCCTCCTCTTGTTCTTTTGTTGTTCTCCCATTACTAGCAGGGATGCTGCTTGGAATTTTTTAATGTTACCATTGGAAATTATTTTAAACTTTGACTTTATGCTGTTTAATGTATCTATTTAAATTGTATTTTATTGGTTGTTAGCTGCCTTGAGCCTGACCTTGCTTGGGAAAAGCTGGGGTAGAAGTCTAATAAATAATAATAAGTACCTGTTTGTATTTCCAGCAAAAATACTTCACACAAAACATAGTTTAATTTGCAGCAAAGGTAATTCTAAGTGCCCTCTCATTTTTAACCAGTTGCTTTCTATACTGGCTCCAATATTCAATTAAATGTAGCTTTTAAAAATTAATAATGAAATTGTGAGAGATTGGAATTAGGGTTAGATGTTAGCTTTTTGTTGTCCTGACAACCATCAGGGTTACTCCTATATTTATTAAAATATCACAATACGGTTGTCATATCTTATAATTTAAAAAATGAGAAAATGTGACTATTTTGTGGTAGCAGTAGTTAGGAAATATGGCCTTTACACATCTTCAATGGCTGAAAACTGAGTCTAGCTCCTAAATTTCTGGGCTGGCTTCTACAGCCAAAGAAAATTTGTGAAGGCCTGGGTGAGACAGATTCATGATCCATCGGTGGCTACTAGCCCTGCTTAGTAATGGGAACATTCATATATGGAGGCAGCAAACTACTGAATGCTAGGAGGCAACATCAGGGGAAGGCCTTGGCTGCTATGGCCTTTTGTTTGAAACAGGATGCTGAACTAGATTTGCCACTGGTCTCAGTTAGCAGTGTTCCTGTTATGATCTTACATGTAGCCTTTTTGTCCCCTTGTTGTAAGCAGTAGCACAGTACAAGACAGACTGCTGTGCATATCCATACCATAGCCAAACTGCAAATCTTATCTATTCATGGAGTACCACAACCTTTCACCCCCACTGCAGAGCCATAGATTAGCACCAGGATGGTTTCAGCTCCTATATATCCAGTTTTCAGATGCTGTTTTAGTAATCATTAACCTGAATGGATTCAGCATTCTGTCACGCTATTATTCATTCAGATATATGAACCACTGAGTTAGATTGACCTTTCTCCCTTACAAGTGTACAAAGGATTGCTGCTTCAATCATTTATTACAGTCATAGAAGAATTGTTGCCTTTGTCACGGTTACAACGCAAGTATTGTATCTTAGATGGTGTGCGGGTCTTCCATTCAAACTTTACATAACAAGACGTGCATATTTGCCAGTCATCTTTGTACGGGGCTCCAACTGTTCCGTGAAATTATTCTAACTAAAGCATCACCAAGGCAGACAGATTCCGTTCTCCCTGAACTTGGGAACAGCCAATGCGGCAGGGGGGGGGGGGAGAGAGAGAGAGAGGTACAACAGCGATTTAGAGGTAGAGTGGCTCCCATATTCAGATGTGGCGCTGGCCCTGTACGCAGTACCGTTCCAATTTAAAAGAAAAAGTGAAAATCCCATGCGTCCAGTTGCAAAGTACCTGACGACTGTTATAACCATTCAACCAGCTTGCTTAGGGACTCCACGTGCGTTTCAACCTCAAACCAAAAAGGGCAAGAGTCCAGTAGCTCCTTAAAGACTAACAAAAATATTTTCTGGTAGGGTATGAGCTTTCGTGAGCCACAGCTCACTTCTTCAGATACCAGAAAATATTTTTGTTCGTCTTTAAGGTGCTACTGGACTCTTGCCCTTTTCTACTACTGCAGACAGACTAACAGAGCTGTGGCTCACGAAAGCTCATACCCTGCCAGAAAATATTTTTGGTAGTCTTTAAGGTGCTACTGGACTCTTGCCCTTTTTGACTACTGCGAACAGACTAACGCGGCTGCCCACTGTGAATTATCAAACCAAAAAGTAACTGAACCCTCCTGATAGATGAGGCGTGCCCGTGACGACTTTATATCGTCCCGGGCGACGATTGGACAAGGACTAAACAAGCGTGCCCTTTCCCGCGGCCCAATTTGTTGACGTAGTAGAATGTTATTGGTGACGCCTAGCCGGTCGCGGGTGAAGTGTGCAATTCTGATTGGCCAGTGCAGGGAAAGGGAGTCTGCGGTGCCGTGTTCTGATTGGGCGGTTTCCTCACCGGGTCCTGCCTCGCTTTCTCTCATGCCTCGGGTTCCCGGCGAGTGAGCGCGGTGGGGGTACGGAAGCGGCTTGAAGACTCCCCCGCCATGTCCCCTCGCTCCCTTGGTGGTCTCCTAGTGCTGCTGTGCATGCTTGGGGCCGCCATTGCTGGGTAAGGCCGAGGGAGGCGGGCAGGAGTCGGGAGCAAATGCCTCCCCGCTTTCAGTGTTCTCGTGGCTAGTTTGAGCTGTTCGGTCGCCCGAGTCGGGTCCTAAGGAGCGACCAAAGCTACGCTGCTTCCCAGGCCCACTTCTCCCCCCCTCAGTCTCTGGGTCCATAATGGTCATGGGCACTGTTTTTCTCGCGAGTGGAGGTCCTGACCGTTAATTACGGGGAGCCTCGTTCAGACAGGGTTGCCAACCAACAGGGAGGGCCTGGAGAGCCCCTGGAATTAAAACGGGTCTTCAGCTGAGATAAATCAGTTCCTTTTGGCAGAAAACGGCAGCTTTCGAGGGTGATCTCTATGGCATTGTATTAGGCTGAGGTCCCTCCCCTCCTGAAACCCAGTCCTCCTCAGGTTCTGCCCCCAAATCTCAAGGAATTTCCCCACCCAGAATTGGAAACCCTAGGTTCAAATCTCCTCTCGACTACAAAGCTTGCTAAGTGACCTTAGGCTAGCCATTCTCTTTCGGCCTAACCTACCTTACAGGATGGTTGTGAAGATAAAATGGGAGGAAGAGCAAAGCAAGTATACTGTCTCAAGTTCTTTGCAGGGAGGTCTGGGGAAAAACCTAGACATTAAGTTCCATCCTCCCACGGTGATGTGATTGAGCCCCTTGCATCTGTAGCAAATGATGGAATTTCTGTAAAGGCTAGTTGTCAGGTTATGATTCTGAAAGGGTGTGTGTGCATGTGAGAAAAGTTTCACATTCTGAAAGTATCCCTTTTGTTAAAAGTATAAAAGATTGTATCTGTAACAGCTAATTTTCTGCCTTATGTGCATGCACACACATACTCAATCCCTCATCAGACAACTGGGGGTGCAGAGGGTGAGATAAACAGTAACGTTACGCTGGGTTTAATGTATATGATTGGCCTTCCCTATAATGTTGGGAGAAAGGTAGTTGTGTGATTGTTACTAGCAGTGTGGAAAATAAATGGTTTTTTTCCCATTGTAGTTATTGTTGTTGGTATACTTATAGTAACGCCAATCATCCACTGCATGTTTAGTGTGATTGGTTGTGCATATGACTGCTGAATACAAATGTTAAAATAATACTTGAGTTTATGGGTCCTGCTTGTTGAGTTTGATGCTGCCTTGGAGATGCCATACATGGCATCCCCTGGATTAAATGCTTGCAGGCTCTCTCTGTGTTGTATTTATTGCAGTTGGTAGCAGTATTGGAGGGGAACCATACCTTCTTGTTCTCTTCCTAGCCTGAATATTGTTAACGGGTTCTGTGCATTATTATTTTTTTAGGAGAGATTTCTACAAAATCTTGGGAGTGTCTCGCAGTGCATCTGTTAAAGATATTAAAAAGGCCTACAGAAAGTTAGCCCTACAGCTGCATCCAGACCGTAACCCCGATGATCCACGTGCGCAGGAAAAGTTTCAGGATCTTGGGGCTGCCTATGAGGTTAGTAAAGAAGCAAAAAAGATGCCCGAGCTCTGGATTTTGGTTTTGAATTCCTGTCTTTGCTATGATAGAGCTTGACAGATTTAGCAGTATTTGAAAAATGCTGGGTAGTTCTTGGATGTGCAACAGGCAGCTTTTTGTGGTTTCAGGAGAAAAATGGGGATGTGTGAAGTTTCCTTCTATTCACCCATATCCGCTATAAACTTCCATATGTAGTGACTCCATGGTTATCACCAATATTTTTAATTTTATATAATTGTCAGTTGTGTTTAAGGTTAAGTTAAGTGCATTTAATTTCTGGGTTATTGAAACTGGAGAATGATTCGGTATTGGTTTATGATCTATTCTTTGTTAAAATCTGCTGATTGAAGAGCAAGTATTTTAAACATTCAGTGTCATTGGTATTTGGTTCTCTAGGCTAGGACAAATCAAGCCAATTCTTGGTGTTGTCATGTAATTGGGCTTCATCCTAGTCTCTTGGCAAGAAATTTTAGATACAATCAGAAATATAACATTAATGTTCTATTGTTAAATCCTAAAGTTATCTTGTATGATTATTTAAAAGATGCAGTAAATATCTTTGTTTTGGATTAGTGTTACATTTGTTATCTACTGGTAAAATGTGTATTGCCTTTGTTTAAATGCTTGATCCTTCTTCTTTAATAGATTGCTTTGGAAGGGTTTTGTTAACTGATTTTATCTCTAAATCAACTTAAAAAAAGGTGGGAAAATGAATTGGCTGATAAGTTTGTAAATTATTATTTATTGAATGTTGTCCCAAAACTTTGGATTTCAATGATCAACCACTTTTAAGAATTTGCTATAAATGATGTAATATGCTAACAAAATAACCCCAAAGTCTAGATAGTTGTTTGGTCCTTGCACTCTAGCTGATAGCTCCTAGGAGCCTAAAAGTACCGTAAGTTTTCTCTATGATGCCCTGCTTCCTTTTTCACTGCATTTAGGAAGGATTCCTGCATTGTGTTCTATATATGCAAATCCAAATGTGTAAATGTGTCAGACAATGTGTGAATTTTTAATATTGGGGTAATCATACTGTTGTGTATGTATTCTCCATCCAGCTGATTGATTTGCTTCCTTGTGCTCTTACCTCATATGCATATGTGAATAAAAACATACTGTGCCAGCAATTTATATACTGTGAAAACAAATCCCAGGAGCAACATGAGAAGAATGAGGAAAAAATAGTAGATAAAGTTAGACTTATTTAGTATGTAAGAATTAGGAATAGGGGTGAGTTAATAATGGACATGCCAAACTAACCCTTGAGAACAATATAGAAATTCATCTTTATTAAAGCTTTGTCTAATATGCATAGCCATGTATACTGTTGTCTCATTCAGGTGCTATCAGATGAGGAAAAGCGAAAGCAGTATGATGCATATGGAGAAGAAGGTTTAAAAGAAGGTCACCAGGGTTCCCATGGAGATATTTTTTCACAGTAAGTCTACCTTGTTCCTCCAATTATTACTTTTTTCCCCATGGCAGAACAAGCCTTATCAAAATACAGTTAGCGAAGCAACACTGGTATTCTCACAAGTGCCAGTATTACTTCCAAAGTTGTTTGTTATCCTGTAGTTTTTCTGTGGCTTAGTCAAAAAGTATAAATGTTGACTGAGCATAGAAACTAACGGATAATGTGAGACACATTTTTCAGCTTTGGGGGTGGGGGGTGCACTAACCTCACTGGAATGAATAGGAACATTTTTTTTCCTTTTCTGAGCTCCAAGGCACATGGCAAAACCACTTACTACTGGCTTTTTAATGTAGTGTGCCTAGCAGAATCATCAGTTAAAAGACTGTGTCATCAGACTGATGGTAGAATTTCATCTGTAGTTTGCATCTATGATCAATAGATTGGTCAGATGATGTTTTAGAGTAGCAACTAGAGATATACACACACAAATGTGTTTGGTCTCGGTTAGTTTTAGTTTTAAATGTTCTTATTCCATCATTACACTTGTCCAGTTTCTTTTGTCCTGTTATTTGATTCAATACAAAATATTTACAAGCTGTATCTGCCCCAATAACGAATGAAATTGAGGGGTTGTTCCTCTTACCCAAGGGAATCTCCTTGCCAGATTTTAGCTACTTAAGAGAAAGGGTTCCTTGCAAGGCTCCTTTGCACAACAGGCCGAGTTAGACATTTGGCAATCCAAGAAAGTTGGCAATGGTGGGTATAAATAACATATACTTGAGTGTTCCTCTTATATGAATCTGCTTGTTCACATCTAAAGTGGTTGGGGGAGCTCTTATTTTTTTAAAATGAAAATGGAGCATACATGTGGTGTGTGTGTGTCCCCCACAACACCTTTTTTTCTCCCAACCCAGCTTCTCTGTCAGAAATATGCCAGGCTGTGAGGAAAATGCTTCAAACACCAGAGTGCAGTGAGGCAGGGTGCAGCAGGGAACGAGGTTTTAATCCTCTTTCTCATATGTTAATTTCTGTTTTAAAAGAATTGTCAGTGCAGTACTCGTTATAGCAAGATCTATGTGTAACTCAGGGTAAATAGTGCTGCTCGATCCCGTCCCCCGGGGAGTTGGTAGCCTTGGCTGAATGGAATCTCAGGAAACCATTCCTGTTCAGCACTATTTCAAAGATGAGGTGTCTGGAAGTACTGTGGAAGATAAGGCAACTCTGTATGCAAGTGTATGTGTAAGGGATCTGCAAGAAAAGTGGGAGTGTTAAGGCAAATACTTTTCATACATAGGTTTTTTTCACAGATGCCCACTTGCACTGTATTAAGTGGCCCAGGAAGCACTCTCCCTGCTGGAGCACCTTGCAACCACTCAAACCCACTCTGGGATGAGGAGCAGTTTTTGAGCATCTCTTTCCTCCTGTTTTCTCCTCAGTGAGAACGAAAAGTTGGACTTAAATATGAGGTTCTGGTTCCTTCTATTAGATTAATAGGAGAGCAGGCAAATCACCCTAGTGAAGATCAGACAAAATTTACTGGTTCAGGCTGTGCAATTCCCCACTAGCATCAGGTGGTGTATCAGAAACCTTCTGAAGTTGCCCTTGCTTATTTCTGTCTGTAAGCCATTTTTCTTCGATTCTTAAAATTGCACATTGACTGCTGTCTTTGCAGTTTTCCTCCATTTTGGGGTCTGCCCTAGCAAGCAGGTTCTATTCCTGTTTTCATTACATTTGGCTCACAGATTAATGTACCTATGAACATTGGATAGGGGAGATCTCTCAGGAAAGGGGTACGAGTTTGGTTGATCCTACTTTCATACTTGACAGAATTAATGCTGTCTTGCCTGCCACCCTGCCGGTTGAGCCTAAAATAACCTCTTGATGTCCAGCTCCCTTTCTGTCTAAAGTAACTGTTGCTTCTTTTGTAGTTTCTTTGGGGACTTCTCTCAGGAAAGGGGTACGAGTTTGGTTGATCCTTTCATACTTGACAGAATTAATGCTGTCTTGCCTGCCACCCTGCCGGTTGAGCCTAAAATAACCTCTTGATGTCCAGCTCCCTTTCTGTCTAAAGTAACTGTTGCTTCTTTTGTAGTTTCTTTGGGGACTTTGGCTTCATGTTTGGAGGAAGTCCTCGCCAGCAAGACAGAAACATTCCAAGAGGAAGTGACATCATTGTGGATCTAGAAGTTACACTGGAAGAAGTGTATTCAGGAAACTTTGTGGAAGTAAGTACCATCCTGTCGTGAAGGGCTCCTTTGTTTATTGAAGTCTGCTAGCCACGGTTTTATTAAGAACGTAACAATTCTGAGGAATAATGGCAATTATGTGCTGTTGTTTGAACAGAGAAATTGGGGACATACAGAGGACTTAAATGAGCCACAGCATTGAAGCTTCTGATTCCTTGTGTTTGCTGATCTCTGAGATGTTTACTGCCCTGTGCATCACTTTCAAATGAATGAAAGGTTATTGAAGAAGAGCATTCGTTCTGTTAATAGGAAGCATGCTGAAAAGCAGTGAACAATATTATTTCTGTTAATTAGGAAGCATGCTGAAAAGCAGTGAATTGCTTGTCATTTTCTATTACTAGTGAGAGGCTGCAGTTTTGCAGAAGTATGTCTCTAGCAAGTGAGAGGGATCTTGATGATGAAAGAGAATACTGTTGCTTGTGCTTGTACTTTATGCTTATCAGACAACACATTGAAGCACATTATTGTTATCTAAGTCTGTATTGTGTTGGTCTTGAAGGCATTGACAGATAAAAGATAACGGTGGTGCTAATGTTCTAGTAGTGAATTAATTGCAACATGTAGAATATTGTAAGCAAAGCTTCAGTGCTAACTGACCAGGCTTCTTTTAGCAAAAGAGCTGCTGCCGAGTTAAATTAATTTCAGAGTTTCACAGATCTGCGGCTGGGCCACCAATGAGGGCAGTTCCCCCTGTTCTAGGGGTACTCTTTGTTTGCTGTCTTTTACCTGTTTCACTGGCTTTACAGAGGAACCTCGCTTGCTTTCCTTCTGTTCTCTGCAAAAGCCCCACATGAAATGAAATAAGACTGAGTCCTTTCCCAAGACCTCTTGCATGCAGAGAGGATGGGTGGGGGGGCCCTAGGGCCTGTATCACCCCATGTGAGTCTTTGAGGAAGTTTCTCTCGTCACTTCCCACACATGTGTGGAGGTGTTGGGGAAGAAAGAGGCAAGAAGGACTCATGGCAGTTCTTACCATCTCCGAAGCCCCACGTGAGTTGAATTAAGAACCTGGGTGGGGGGGGGGTGGCAATCATAGATATTGGCCTCCAGTAAGGTAGGGTGCACAGAAGTCCTACCTGAAAAGAACTAGGAGTCTGTCCTTCCCTAGGCCCTCTGGTATGCAGAGGATTGGGGAGGCTAGAGGCTGTCAAAGTGTGTGGACCCTTGCACAAGTTGCTGCATGTGCTATGGTTCCATTTACTTCAGAGGTGCTTAGGCTATTCATTGCAGTGTCAGTGGGAGCGGGTCAAGAGTATTGCTAGCCTATCATATTTTGTTTTCATATGTGCGACCTGTCAAGGGACAGGTCCCTTGTCAAGGGACTCAGGTGGCATCGCTGGGGCTAGAATGCTCTACATAGTATAATTTTTCAGAGATTCTGTATGTATTTTTTCAGGTTATTCGTAACAAACCAGTAGCAAGACAAGCACCCGGTAAAAGAAAATGCAATTGCCGGCAAGAGATGAGGACAACCCAGCTAGGCCCAGGGCGTTTCCAGATGACCCAAGAAGTGGTCTGTGATGAGTGTCCCAATGTCAAGTGAGTCTTATGTTATCTTGGTTATGTTCATCGTTTATAATCATGCCTGACTGCCAAAAGTAGCAAGAATAGTGATTACATTTCCAATGTAAGCCACATGGTGGTGTAAGTTACTGCTTATCTTTGTGAATGAAAACTGTTACTTGGAAATCCCTCTGGGTTACCAGCTTAACTGGAATGTGAATAATTTCCCTGTCAGTGCCACTTTTCGTTGCTCTGGAACCTTAATAGTTCATGAAGGAGATCACACCCATTCTGACCCTGTTCAATAGGCAAAAGTAGTTCCAGGTTTATTGTGGCACTTGATCTTCGTGTGTAAATTGGATGGTTTGTTCTCTAGTCAACAAATCCGGATTCTAAACTAGAATTAAACAATGGTTTATAATCCCGGTTTGCAGACTAGGAAACAAACCAGTTTGTTTTGTCTGATTGTCAGCCCATTCCTGAGGCTGGGGGCCAAATCGCCTTAGGAGGCGGTGTGACCCCTATGCCTGTGCCACTTCCACCATGCAAACTGGAACGGAAGCCAGTATGGGGGCCACTTACACTGGCCCCCCTGGACCGCAGTGGCAGCGTGGTCGTTGGATGCATGTGCGGTCCCCCCAGCGGTGTTCTCCTGGCACGAGTCCCCATGCCAGCGTCCCGGGAGGCATTCTCAGGGCGTTCTAAGGGGCAGAGCTGCCTTTAGGCAGCTTTCAAACCCCTTTCACCTTGGGAATGCTTCTTGGGACGCCGGTTGTCCTGCACCACCTTTTTTGGTGGCACAGGCCCTCTTTCCCCTCTGAGGGGTGGGGGGGAGCCTTTTTCCTGATTTTTATGTTGAGGGGGGAAAGCCTTTTTTCCCCTCCACTGCAGCTAGGAAGCCTCTGAAGAGGCTTTTCAGCTGTGCCATCCCGGCCGCTGCAGTTCCCACCCCACCCTAAGGAATGGACTGTTAGTCATCAAGACAAACTGTTTTGTTTTGTGATTGTGGAGTTCATTAATCTGAGCCACACAAGAGGGGAGGAGGGAAGGTAAATGCTCTAAGTCAAGTTCCAGTTTGTTGTTATGCTTGAATAGGTCCTGCAAACTATGGACATCACTTGGACAATTCGTTCTGACCAGCATCTTTACATATAAAAGCGAGAAAGTACCTTGAAGAATCCAAACTTCTTAACTAGGTCAAAGACTAATTTTAGAGCAGTAGTTGTATGGAGCCCCGTGGCACAGAGTGGTAAGCTGCAGTACTGCGGTCCAAGCTCTGCTCATGACCTGAGTTCGATCCCGACAAAAGTTGGTTTCAGGTAGCCGGCTCAAGGTTGACTCAGCCTTCCATCCATCCTAGGTCAGTAAAATGAGTACCCAGCTTGCTGGGGGTAAAGGGAAGATGACTTGGGAAGGCACTGGCAAACCACCCCATATAACAAAATCTGCTTAGTAAATGTCGGGATGTGACGTCACCCCATGGGTCAGGAATGACCCGGTGCTTGCACTGAGGACCTTTACCTTTAGTTGTATTTCATGTTGTCTTGCCCCAAATATACTTTTGAACAGCACAATTACATAAGCCTTTTGGTTTCCTCACAACAGAAACAAATAGAATAATTTCCCCTTAACATTGTTCTCGGCTAAAGGAAACTTATATAGGCGATTAAGTCTTGTACACTTGATTCCAACTCCCAAATTTAGGCGCAGATGGGATGTAGCTTTCAGGGATCCCTCTCTCCCTACACATGCCCTCCTTCCCTTCAGCAGGCAATGGCTGCCAACAGACTGGTTCTAGGGTTGTACTGGAGGTATATGAGGTATGAAGGACCCAGGAAGGGAAAACAAGCAACTGTCTGTTAATACTATAGCAGTTAAGTAAAAGAACAGTTACGAAAATGAGGCTGAATTAATGCAAGGACACTACAACTACACAGAGCAAAACTCGCACAGAAAAGAAGCTGGCTGGAAAACAACAGAGCTTCCTAACGCAACTGTCTTACTTGGTTCCAATTCCTGCCTGAGTACCTGAGCCCAGTAGGCATACTCACCTCCTGTGGGGCAAGGGATCAACTCCCTTCAAAAGCAGCATAACTACTGCTCAGCTTGAGGAGAGTGAGTGAACAGTTTCCCTCTCTGTGCAGGGTCTGGTGTGTTTCCTGTCCATGCTCTACCTCCTCACCAGTGATTAGCTTCGGCTTCCCCCCCACAAGTCCAATCATAAGGCTTGGAGGGTACTTGGGAACTGTAGGCCTGTTTGAAAATTTACACAACAGCGTGAGGCCTTTATGGAAGACAAGCTTCTCTGAGACCTCCCGGCCATTTTTTTTATTATTTTTTTGCCATCCTTAGGCAGGGTTGCCAAGCGTCTGTTTTTGAACAGTCCAGTGTTTGTGCTTTCTGTCTGGGATTATAAACTGAAAAAATACTGGACATATAAATGTCCAGTATTTTCCAGTTAAGTTTTCTAAGTAAATAAGGGTTGAGGGGGTGGCGTTAGGAGTGACAGGCTGTGTGGCTGGCAGAGGACAAGGGATGATAGGGGGAGCCAGCCCTCTGGGCCAGAATGCAGGTGGCAGAATTGAGGCAGCGACTGCAGGGTGCTGTCATGCCAACAGTGTTGGATGAAGAGGCATGAGACATGGCAGCCCAAGGTAACAGGGACGGAGCAATGGCTGCATTGCTATCTGCTGCAAGTCTGAATCATGGGGGCCCACCACCTCATAGTTGTCTGTGAGCCTGCCCACAGAAGATATCCACTTCCTGCCGGCTCTCCCCCGCCCCGCCCCCATCTTGGGCGCAGCCTGGATAAACCAAAACATCCTCTTCCCTGATTTGCTGCTTTCCTGATGAGAGGCTTCCCCCTGTGCGGGCTGAGCCCAGTGGTCAAATGCCCAGGCAGGCCAGTCTGGGGGCATCGATAGGAGTGCCAAGCGAGAAGTACACAGAGCCAAGACTAGAGTTCTTGCTAGTATGGCTGCAGGTGTGAGGTGTGTCTAGTGTTGCCTGTGGGGCTCCCAACTTTTCCTGTCTCCGTTTTTCCTCCTTTGGCATAAAAAGGGGTTTCCTGTGATTGTCTCAAGTGTGAGTTTTGTATAGATGTGAACTAAGCATTGCTGGGTGAGGGGAGACTGGAAGACGATGGCACCAGTTCTTACTGCCCCTTCTGAAAATCAGAGAGCTAGAATAAGGGTGGATTCCCTTCTCCAGGAAGGAAGGTTAAGCAAGAGTTTTTCCCGCAGATTACAAATCCACATTTAAAACATACCAAATAACCCTCTCCCCCCAAACTTGCCTGTAGCCTATAACCCATCCCTGCTCCTCTCCCTCCAGAGCAAAAGACCTGGTGCTTTAGGCAACCGTGCTACAGCATTAGACTGATAACGTTTGGGGTTAGGTGAGCAGGAAGCGGCTGAGCTTTATTGGTTGGGGAAAGGGAATCTTCCAGCTGTGCGTCTACTGCTCTGTGATTCTTTGTGAGCTCCCAACTTGTAGAACATTAGCTGAGAGTCCTTCCCATGGTTGTCAGACACCCTGGATTTCAAATCAGGAGCCCCGCAAGTCAGGTGCAGATTTCCCTCAATATTAAGAGTTTCTTGTTATAACATCAAATGATGCATTTCCTCAGAAAAGGATTAGGGCTTCTCCAAATCTGAGAAAAGTTGGTAAAACCTCCTGTTGTTGAAAAATTAAAAATTGACAAAAGCAGCAGAATCTAATGAAAAATATAAGATGTAGTGCAGATTGTCATCAATACACTTCCCATATTGTGGGTGTATGGTCGGCAAATTTTTATCTAGTATGTCCAGTATTTTTGTTGAAACCATCTGGCACCCCTAGTGTTAGGCCTAAGATCATGACAATCACTCATACCAGTTATACAGGAGAGTTATTCAGTGTTGGTATTGCAACTTGTCCCTTAGTAGTGATCCAAAGGGGATGTGATCTTCACATGCCTTATTTCAGAACTGAAGTTCAGGGTGACCCTCTGCTCTGGCTGTCAGTTCCAAGTCTTGAAAGGTTACAATAGAAATCAGACAATGCTTTGTTCAGACGTTTTTTTTCCTGCTACAGTAACATCAAAAACAAATAAGGGAAGTGGGTACCCTTTGTAGTCTGGTAGAGCTGACAAGCAGAAATAGTTAAGGATAGTGAGACTTGCAGTTGCATCCAGCAGCATTCTTCTAAATGATTTATTCGAGTCATCAGGAAATACCTAGCTGCTTTTTGTATTATTCCTCTAGTAGACCCAGCAGTGTTATTCTACAGTAGTGGGGAAAGAAAGTCAAACAACCCTGCCAAAAAAACAAAGCCCCACTGAATACTGAAGTCTACTTGGTAGAAGTATGTTTTCAAACATTTGCTGCCTTTCTTGTTTCTCAGGCTTGTGAATGAAGAGCGGACCCTAGAGGTGGAGATAGAGCCTGGTGTGAGGGATGGCATGGAATATCCCTTTATTGGGGAAGGTATAACTTTCATTTCTGTTCTAACAAACTTCACTAGTACTGTTTTGACCAGTGGTGGTAAAGATGTTTCTCAAATTTCCTGGTACCCAGGTTAGGTTTGAAAAGAGAACATGGCTCCGGCATTCATTACTGGAGGCCTGAAAATGTCAACTATGCTGCTTGTGTATTACTTTCATACATGGCCTGTGGTGCAGAATACGTTTCCTGGGAAACACAACTTTTATTTTTCTTACAGACACTTTTTCCCCAAAATGCAAACTTCTGGTCCTTGTGGTTGTAGAAAGAACTGTGGCAATGTACAGTTAGTATACAGGCAAGGCATCTTGTGATGCTGGAATTGGAAGTTTGTCTTTCCCAGATGCTCGTTCTCATTTCCCCTTGACTTTATGCCCTTCCCACTGTTGACCATGAAGCACTGTTCCAGAATCTGAGTGAACTGTCGTATTGATCACAGTAGATATGTGCAAATCTTTATTTAGATAAATATTTAAAAACATGAACGCTTGCTTTTTGTAGCAAACATACTGTCTCTCCCCTCCCAATCTGTGCGTGTTATTTTATCAAGGGTGTGTGAATCATATTTTTATGAACACATTTGTCTGCAGGCTAGCAGATGGAATTAACTACCTTTGCATACTGAAGCAAACCAATTGTTTCCTTTGGATAGCACTTACAGCTTGTATGATTCTCTCAAATCATAGTAGGTCTGAATAATTTGTACTGGTGAACTCTTTGACTTCTGCTTAACATGCCCAATCCCATTTTCAATCTTAGGTGAACCACATGTTGATGGGGAGCCAGGTGACCTGCGCTTCCGAATAAAAGTTCTTAAGTAAGTTAGGTTTCAATTATTTTTTTGACTTGCTTAGTTGGGAAAGTCATTTGTAAATGTGGTGTAGCGGTTAAGAGCGGCGGACTCTAATCTGGTGAACTGGGTTTGTTTCCCCACTCCTCCACATGAAGCCTGCTGGGTGACCTTGGGCTAGTCACAGTTCTCTCCGAACTCTCTCTACCTCACAAGGTGTCTGTGGTGGGAAAGGGAAGGTGATTGTAAGCCACTTTGAGAGTCCTTAAAGGTAGAAAAAAGTGGGGTATAAAAACCAACTCTTCTTCTTCTATGTTGACCCATCATGAAACAGAGCAATGCCCTCCTTGGCAGATGCTGAAAAATATTGGTTTCATTGTGTCTTATTGTCTGTGTCAATGGATGTCCTTCATCAAGAAGAAATACCATAATGTTAAATGATACACACACACCATCATCTTGAGAGACACAGGAAATCTGAAAGGGAGTGGGGCCTTCCTCCTACCAGCCAAGAATCCCCTGGCAGAGGGAGGGTAACTGCATCCTCAATCCCCCATCATTTCTACCATATTCAGGAAGAAGGGAGCCCAGGAAAAGCTGCTGCTTTCTTCTGATTGTGAGACCATGTTTATGTTACTCTCCCCTCTTGATTATAGGCATCCAGTCTTCGAACGAAGAGAGGATGATTTATATACAAATGTGACTATCTCGCTGGTCGAGGCTCTAGTGGGCTTTGAGATGGATATTGCCCATTTGGATGGGCATAAGGTGAGAGAGAAGATGGTTCCTACTTTGTCCTGTTTTGGTGGGATACAAGCAGGCTAAAAGTAGACATTGTAGGCTCCTACACTATTTCCATGGTGTTTTGATATTTTATTGTAAAATCTCCCACCCCCCTTCTGCTTCCTTCAGGTCCACATTGCCCGGGATAAAATCACAAAGCCTGGAGCAAAGCTGTGGAAGAAAGGGGAAGGTCTTCCCAATTTTGACAACAACAACATTAAAGGCTCTCTAATAATCACATTTGATGTGGATTTTCCCAAAGAGCAACTGACAAGTGAACAGCGAGAAGGTTTGTATTTTAAACAGCTGAAAATTGTGCTATTACAATAGATTCCCAAACATTTTGAACAATAATTGCTAGTAGTCATGTATTCTCCTCTGGCTGAGATTAGGAAGGTATGTTACATAACCTGTATGTATCTTCAAAAGCATATAGCAGCAGCACCATAGCATGGTGCAGTGGTTAAGAACAGTGGTTTGGAGCAGTGGACTCTGATCTAAAGAACCAGGTTTGATTCCCCACTCCTCCACATGAGCAGCGGATGCTAATCTGGTGAACTGGATTTCTTTCCCCACTCTTCCACATGAAGCCAGCTGGGTGACCTTGGGCTAGTCAAACTCTCTCAGCCCCACCTACTTCACAGGGTGTCTGTTGTGGGGAGGGGAAGGGAAGGTGATTGTAAGCTGGTTTGATTCTTCCTTAAGTGGTAGAGAAAGTCAGCATGTAAAAACCAACTCTTCTTCTTATTTCTACCCTATACATTTTTGCTGCTTTATTGAGAAATAATCCAGCTCTATAGTTGAAGGTATTTTTTAGTCCAGCTTGCTGTAGCCTATCAGTGGGAAAGGATGCCTTGTTTACGATTTTGTTCCTCTAGGTAAGCTGTTCCACTGACCAGCTATAACGTCCCAGTCTATGACTACTACAAAGATAGTGAGGAATGTGCCCAGATCTCTCCTGGGCCTATTTCATAGTCATTAACAAAGACTGAGGCTGGTTGGACAGGGAGCCAAAATCTGTGATCTTTTCCAGGTGCCTTGCTTATTCCCAGTCTCCTATGCAGACAATGCCCACGGTAATATCACTGTGCTTGTGGCACAGCGGTTTTTCTGTTCATTGGCAGTATTTGCATGTCCCTTTCTCTCAAACTTCTTAAGTGTCAGTGTAATGTTGTCACTGAGAATCAGAACAGTGTGAGTGAGTTGGTTTTCCTTTTGACAGTTTAGGATGAGATGAGACGAGCGTTGTGTGCTATATGTAATTATTCTTTTTTCCCCTTTTCTAGGCCTAAAACAGCTGCTAAGACAGGCATCGGTTCAGAAGGTGTACAATGGTCTGCAGGGATATTAAGACGGAGAAAAATGGACTTTGTTGCAAACAAGTGAAATCAGTGCTGTAAACTGCAGTCTTCTGGTCATTGTAGAGAAAACCTGAGAGATGTTGGAGTGACTATTAAGACCTCCGTTTGTACAAATAATGGGGTTGGATCTGGGGCAGATCAGAAGAGATAAAAGAAACTTCCTGATTCAGGACACAACTGGTGCTGCCTATTTGGAGCTGTCAGGCTCCAGAAGTAAAAGAGATGAGGCGTTTTAACACAAGTACCAAGTTGAACTTCTGGTTTTAAAATATATTTTGATGTTAACTTTTTCTTGCCCCTTGGAATGACTTTTCATAATTAACGTTTGTTTCCCCTCTCCTCCTTGAGCTCGTATCAGATTCATTTCAGGCAGTGTCCCCTCCTGGGTTCTGTGCCGGTGGCAGTTTGGGTTCTTGAGGCCCAGTTTTGAGGCTATTAGTTAAAAATGTTTCCTTTATGTTCTATTTTTTTATTATTTAAAAAAAATACCTAGTCTTTAAGAAATGACTGGGCATCAACACCATGAGTTTCACTTAATCTGTCCCTTCATCTCATCTTCTTCATAAATGTCCATGTGAATCCAGTTTACATGGCAGAAGGTTACTTTTAGTTTTTGCCATCACCCAGAGGAGTGTCTAGCTCCCCTTTAGCACTGCTGTGGTTTGTGGCATTGCCCGTGTGAGACTGGCATCTTTCTGTGCACCTATAAAACTGGCAACTGCACTTACACTTTTTTGCTGTTTAAACTAGTGAAAGGAATATAATGTGTTATCCGTGGTATCTTAAAAGCAAACAATCCAGCAAGCAAAGGCTATGTAGTCCCTTCAGTCATTTTGTTACCCTTTGATCTATGGAGTGCACAGAGAAGATTCTCCATTGTTCTAATGAACTTGTTGCTTGGCAACATACCCTTTGTAGGCAGTTTGTTCTACATGCACAGAACAAAAATCCATCATCCTGCCTTACCATCGTCTTTAGGCAACTACTGCCGTGATTTCCCCGTTTTTTTGTAAACAAAGTGTGCTAAAGGAAAAAAACTGGAAGAAAGGTTATGGTTCAACACGATTCATTTTTACATATTTGTTCTACTGATTAATCCAGGGTAGTGGCCTGTCATTCTATTATCAATTTTAGAACTAATTTGTGTTTTACATTACAATTGTGTTCACAACAGTAAACCGCCATAAAATGGTGATACGCTGGGGGCAGCAGCCGCTCAGCTTTTCAACCAGTTGTTTTGGTTTCACACTGGTGGTATTTTACTGCTGCAAATGCCAGCATATGAACATACACTTCTGTGCATAAAATGTGAATTGACTTTTGGGTATTTCCAGCTGCTTAGGAACACTGACTTTAGTGTCTTGGTTCTTGGAGATCATGATTGGAAAACTAACAAAAGTACACATTTTTGTTTCTTTTCTCTTAGTTAGCATACCCAGATGTTTAGTAAGCACACTGCCTCCTAAATTTGTCTGTCATGCAGTCAGCTTTATGGTGTTCAATACTATGTGTGTATGTTTCCTCCTTTGTGAGAAAGTTAACTGGAATTTTTCTTCCCGGCTCAGCTCCCTGCACTAAATGTTGACTTGAGGGCCAAACAGTAGTTATTTTCTCTGTAAAAACGAGAGTGCATGCATGGCTGTGAATATTTCCTGAAGTAACAGCCAGCAAGGTTACCAATAGCCACATATTATTGTGATATAAACATTTCCCCATCGAGATAAAAAGGATACCCCTGTCATCTATGCGGAGGCAGACTTAAGTTGAAAGGATTTATCCCAAGAAAAATCCAGCATTTGAAGCATTTGTTTTTCTCCCCCTTCTTCCCAATACTTTTTGGATGTACTTGCATGTGAGCCCTGAATACATAAATAGAAAGCTCTCCAAGGAGAGGTGCAGGAGTTTCAAGGATGGCTTTCAGAGCTTCTGTGTCCTCAAGCTGAAGTTTGTACTGTTCTGTAAAAAATATTTTGGTGTGTATACCAGTGGGGCCTTGACTGCTTGAGCAACTACCTTTACAAATTTAAAATGTGTTAAGGTTACCTCCTAAGCAGCCATCCTACCAGCATTCTGCTAGTGGGGCAATTATTTCTGTTGCTCTCCCCTTCCAGCTGCACCTGCTACCCTCCCTCACACACGTTGTTCCTGAGCAGAATTTCATGGGGAGCTCTGTGGATTGCAGTAGGAGTGGGGAGGTGGGGAATTCATACTTCCAAGGCTTCACTCTGCCAGCAGTAGTTGGGAATAATTCAGTGAGTTGGATCCTTAGCCTTACAATTCATGGTTAGGCTCAAGATGTTCAATAAGGAAATAACCTTGTTGGGCTGTCTAGTAAAAATTAAACTTGATGGGAGAGGGGTTCAATAATGACATCTACAAAAGAAGCACTGTTTGTAGCTTTCCATTTAATTAAAATAGGTCTCTCTGCTGCTCCTGATCCGATTTTTTTTTAGTCCCTCCTGCTTGCCCAAAGTTCCTGAGATGTTGTGTTGCCTTTATTAAAATTTGGCACTTTATAATAATAATAATATAATATATAACGGACTATGTTACTCACAGATCTTCTTTGCATATCACTTGGAGATGATAGTGTGGTGCCCATCTCTGGATCAAGGAACCCTGTACTTCTCCATCCATTTTTAAAAATATGAATCAAACTCATCTCACTGCATGCTGCTGAAATGAAATAAATGTTAAAGGCTAGCAGTAATAATTCCCATTGCCAGAATGGTTTAAAAAATTAGGAGGGGAAACACTTAAGAAGTCCAAGAACTTGAGAACCATGAAGAAGTCCAGGGCTACTCTCCGTTGATGGTCAGGGCATGCCAAGGCACGATTGGAGAGCCTTCCTCCAGGTAGTATATAGAAAGGTCTGTATGATGATGGATGTCTTGCTGCTGTGCTTGAGCTCACCTCACAGGAGGTGTAGGATACAGGCTTTATGATCATGGGTCTCTTTCATCATAAGAGGATTAAACAGAGTTTTGCAACATTTTCTTCAGTTGAGCTTGGCTCATAATGTTATGGTGCTTGAGGTTATTTTTTCCCTCCTGTGCATAGGAAGATGCAAACAGCTAGGCCCAATAGAGCAAAGGCACCCACAATGATGCCCAGCACCAGTGGGGTATGTGAGCGTCCTTGATGTCCTCCTGTAAGGCAAGAAAAGAAAATGTGGGGATAGCCTTTCTGCATGTTTATGGGTGGCAGGCAGCTGTACATATAAGTGACTTAGCAGCAGAGTCATAAGTTAACTCATAGGACAGCAATGTGAAAGGCTGAGGCCTTTTGGACCCAAAACGAGCGGTTTCTGTTTGACTTAGCAGCTTGACTAGTGTTGCATTTTAAGGACTGCTTGTAAAACAAGACTTATGAGTGGTGCTGCATGAAGCAGCTTCCCATGTAATAGGAGCAATTTTAACCACCTCAACAAGAAATCGTCTGATGAGTACCTCACATGGTGGAGAAGACTAAAAGTAACTGTGAGCCTATGCAGCCATGTATTTTCTGTACTAAAGACAAAATACCGCATCAAGAAAAGCTGGATATTGTAGCAAAGTCAGATTTGCATATATACATAATTATCTTGCTTATTTCTGCTGCTGGTAAGCAGGAGAAGGGAAAGAGGCGAGCCTCTGGAAAGCCTTCTCAATTCCCCCATGCTGCATCCTTGGATAACTAGGCATTTTACATCCATGGTTTCATCATGTCCTTTCCATCTTATTTTTACAGTCTTAAAAGCTTAATTCCTGTTTTAAGAATGACAGGTGGGTTTCTCACCTGCACTCGTTTCTGCCTTCTCTCCTTGCGTGGTGATTTTGTGGGATTGCGTGGAATATGATAAGATCATGGAATTGCATGGAAGTATGTACATCCTATCCTGTTGGAGTTCATGGTTAAGAACCTTTTGATTTTGGCTCAAGTAATGGGATGTTTGGCTGTGCTTTGGATAGCTAAGCAGCACCCCAACTATTAAGAGAAGATTTTGCTTCCCAGATATGTAAAAGTGGTCATACACACCAGTCAAGGGTTGGTTTACATCGCTGTGCTCCCTCACAAAGTTAACACATGTTTTTTGTAGGAAAAACTGTAGGCTTTTGGTGGTCTCATTGTACATGTTGAGTTGGCTGCTGGCATACCAGGCCACGGAAGAGGCCTCTAACGGCACCCACGTTGTGTTGGCAGCGTAGAATTTCAGGAGAGCAAGCCCATTCAGTGCGACATCATAGAAGCTGTGGCTGGTGCCATTGTGGAAGATCAGGCAGCCATGGGCGCACTGTACGTGGAAGGGATCTACAACAAAGTAGGCATGTTAGGAATATACTTATGCACAACCTGTTGAACACACACGAACACACAAAGTTGCCTTATACTGAATCAGACCCTCGGTCCATCAAAGTCAGTATTGTCTACTTAGACTGGCAGCAGCTCTCCAGGGTCTCAGGCAGAGGTCTTTCATATCACCTACTTGCCTGGCCCTTTTAACTGGAGATGCCGGGAATTGAACCTGGGACCTTCTGCATGCCAAGCAGATACTCTACCACTGAGCCTCCCCCCCTCCGCCTGGCCTTTACACTTCTGATTAAAGCTGCATTCAAGCTGCTGTGAGGCGACTTTAGGTTCACATGCCAAGCTAAGCGTAAGTTGTTTAGACAACAAGTTAGAATAATAAAGACTGAAATCCATTATTTGGCTGTAAGGCACAGCAATGAATGATTAACATACACTGCTTCGCTTTAATTTCATCATAGGTCAAGTAGCAAAGACAATGAGTTTATAGCTTAGTAGTTAAGCATGTTTTAAAGAAGGTCCCGGGTGCAGTTTTGAGGAAGTATAGGGCCACCTGCCCCACCTGGAGGTTAACGGGGGGTTAAGGCTTTAAATTTGCGATAACACCTTCCATTTATATATTTAGAGCATGCTTTGGAACAGAAGTATTTGTTTCTTTGGGGCTTTTTTTTGTAAGGAAAGTGATGGTTGGTACCCTTCAAAAACAGTACTGCTGCAGTCTGTCCTCATGATCAGTCTTGCTTAGATTTTGCTGAACTTGAATTTTACATATTTGTTGAGAAGTAATGCTCTAAATGAATGCCCCTTTAAAAGCATGACAGTATACTTGAAGGGTAGCTTAGAGGAAGGTGTTCCTTATTAGAAGTCAAAGCTTCTTAATGGCTTTTACTTTAGTACTTGATGCTAATGCTTCATAGATGTTGAAATGCATGTAGACGGTTTGGATGACTACAGTGTTAATTAAAAATTTAGTTTCCCTGAAGCCCTATTGGGAAACAGGGCAGCCCTGCCAAACAAGGAAGGCTTAGCTCCAGCCCTGCATCTAGCATTTCCAGTTAAAATTATTTCCCCAGGGCTGTGAGAGGCCTTTCACTGCCCGCATCTTTGGAGAAATGCTCCTTATCAGAGTATCAAAAAGTGGACTAAATAATAGATCAGTCAAGTTGCTGGAGGCTACATTGATCTAAAGTGAAATCCAAAATACAGCAGCCTCTGGATACTCTGGGGTGAGCTCCAGAGCCAGAATATTCTTGTCCCCAAAGCTCACCCCAAAAGACAGCACAGGCATCACTTCCTCCTGCTGCTGAGTCTAACATCTGGAGGAGAGGCAGCCTGAGCAGCAGAACGCTCCCCAGTGCCAGCCCCTATAGGCACCTCTGTGGGCTCCTGCAGCAGTCTCAATAAAGATGGCCTTGTGAGGCCTCTTCATTGCACCACTACCACCCCAGCCAGGGGGTGGTGGAAGGCAGCTGTGGGGCAGCCCTCTGCACGGGTGGGGCGAAAGCCTCAGTCCTCCCACTCCCCTTCACCCTACTCTGCTTAGCCTTTTCCCCAGAGCCCCATTGGACTCCCTTCCTGCCACTCATTCTGTCCTCCTGGAGTCTGACTACATTGCCAAAGTAGACTAGCTTTACTACAACCTACCTGACTTACTAACCTGCTTGTCTTTCTTTTCAATCCCCCCCACAAACTTTGTTTTGTAAAGCTGCACCTATAGGGTTGCCAACCTCCAGGTGGTGGCTGGAGATCTCCTGCTATTACAACTGATCTCCAGCTGATAGAGAGCAGTTCCCCTGGAGAAAATGGCCACTTTGGCAATTGGACTCTATGGCCTTGAAGTCCCTCCCCAAACCCCGCCTTCCTCAGGCTCTGCCCAAATAACCTCCCATCTGTGGCGAACAGGGGCCTAGCAACCCTTCAATGGAATTTTTAAAATAATGGTTCTGACTTTCTAGCCTAAAAGCTGACTAATGTTTGGTAACTAACCTGGAGATGGAAGTATGAACTGTTTTTAAAAGCCTTAATTAGCCTTATTTTATTTTTCCTACCTGGCCTACAAGCAAAGCCTAATTTTTTCCCCAAATATTAAGCAGCTCCCTACTGAAAACCTTGAAGGCTAAAAGATTAGACGAAAACACTATTTTTTTAACCACCTGGCTTCAATTGTTTTGAAGCCCAGAGCAAGGTCAGCCTAATACATTTTAAAAAGTTAATCTGTGCTCCAATTATTGCTTGAAAAACAACCTGGTCTCATCTTAATTGCCTAGCACACACTATTAAGGGAGAAACTCTGAGCCCTATGCTGAAAATTACTTTGTGCTTTTTAATACCTGAACCCTTACCTATGTTATCTGTTTTTAAACCTAACAAGAAGTTTCCCTTAGAACAATTATATTGTTCAACACCAATGAGAACATCCCAAAACTCCATTATACCATTCCCCCAAGAAACACAACACAGTAAGTAAAACCAGAACAGTGGAACCAGAAAGGCTAAACTTATTAAAACAGCTGAACCTGAAACACCACCCCAAACTCACCCTTTAAAAATTAAACTGCAAAAAGAAAAACCCACCAAAAAATCAAGACTGACCCAAAAGCAACAGAACAATGTGCAAGTTTTTTTTAAAATCTAAAAACAGAAGATGCCAAAGAAAACTAGCTTTTAAAAGAACCAGAATGCAAGCAAAGGTTCCCCCTACAGACCAGGGCAGGGGAACAAACAGTACAAGGCAACTCAAAATAGCAAAAACCAAAGACGACTAGGTTTCAAAAGAAAACAGAAGTAACCCAAAGGCTAGCTAGTCCTCCCCTCCATCCCCCCAAAAACAAAAAAACAAAACCCACATAAACTTACAAACTTGAAATATTTTTAACCCAGTATTCAAACCAGGTGACAAGCAGCAGCCAGGGCCTGCTTTTATGCTTTGACCCATGGTCAGAAAGAATTTGAAACAAAACTTGCCTATGAGAGAATTACCACAACTGGGTAGACAGTAAGAGCTCCCCCTAACATGCAGTCCCATTTGCCTGTGAAAGCAGCCTCCATCCCCTTTCCTTCATGTTGCCCAGGAAACCTGGTGGGGTGGGGTGGGGGAGTTTGGAGCTTTACACTTCCAGCTCTGGATCCGGAAGTATTCAGAATCAAATTACTGGTATTGACCAGGATTCTCTAATGTGTATCCAGATACTGAATACACCTTAATGGTGTTTTTCAGGTATGTTTTTGGATTTGATATAGTTGTATGCACATCCCTACTGCTAGCTATGGATCTGTGCTGTTTTCAGGTGCCTGCAGGTGTGGTGCCAGATTGTACGATTGCCAACACAATTACAGCCAGAGTTGCAATTATATATGCATCTGATAATTGTAGGTGAGAAGCATCAATGCAATCCTATGTAGAGCTGCTCCAATCTAAACTAACTGAAATCCATGGTCTTGGACAGGCATGCTTCTGCATAAGACTGTAATGTAAGTAGCCTAGGGCTGGCTATCTGCAAATGTGCCTCCAAATCTCTAAATTACACCGAGTCACACTCTGTCACGTTCCCAAGCTATGGCATAACAGCTGGTTATGGTGACATCTGCCACCAGCACTGTCTTGCTCCCTAGTTAATTACTCACATGCTACATTCCTTTCACGAGCTGTCACTTTGACCATGTCCTGGAACTGCTGTAGGTACAGGCGCAGGTTGCTTTTCCTCTGCTTCCAGAGATGGGAAGGCTCCAGTGGGAGCAGCTGGCTCACATTGATCTGTTCATTGTGCCCCTTCAAAGTGTGAGTGAGCTTTCCATCCAGGGTGGCATTGCCTACAACTTCCACTGAACTACTGTCTGGGAAGTAGGACCGATGGAACATGTTGATAGCATGAAAGTCTGAAAGAGAAAACAAGATAAGAGATGTTCAGACCAATATTACAGGGCAAGCCACGACCACTACAAAAGGCCTTAAAGCCCTCTGCCCCCAAACTCTTTTCATGCCTGACTTGTGAACAGGACCACAAGAGAATGGCAGACATGCCCTTCACAGAAATCATTCTCCTCACTAATTGCCAATTCCTGATCATTTCCAGAGGAAATTTTGCGTATTCAGGAAAGAACGGTTCCCTGCCTGGTTTTCCTCTTAAAGGCTCTTGGCTGACTGCAAGCACAAACTGGCTGCCCACCCTCTGTCCCAGACTGGATGGCAGCCGCCTTTCCTAAGGTCACTCTGGCAGTACCTTTCCTTTTGTTCAAGTGTAGGGAAATCAGCAAAGCGTGAGGTGAACCTGCCAATTCCTCCACTGCATAAGGTAATAGACCATTCTGGGTAAACCAAAAATACTGCAAATAGAACCCTGGGTTGCATTAAAGATTATGTTTCATGCTTTTGCTTCATGCCAATGCAACTGTGAAGCAAGATGAAGCAGCTTTAGGAAGCCGAAGTCAGAGGAGGAGCCAATTTCCTGCTTCCATCCTCCTTCAGTGTGCCATTTTTTTTTTTTTTTTTTTTTTAATGAGCCAAGGTGAGGCATCTTTTTGACTTTGCTTCAGGTGCAAAAAAACTGAGGTGTTTTTTTTAAATAAAAAAAAACCTGAATTTGTATCCCTTTTTTAGACTGCAACCCCCAGAGTAGCTCACAATATTCATAAAATGTGGCATTTCATTTAACAAATAACATTTTTCAGTTTAAAAGTTAATAAAATAAATGGGCCTGTGAGAAGAAATGTGGGGTGGGGAAAAGAACAGATTGAAAAACAGAATTTTAATATGTTCCACATACATACATGGAACAAAAAATTAACATACTTAAAAATGGAGGGGTATATGGAGAAAACTAGAAAGGAAAGGTCTGAGCTGAAACAGGAGCAGACATGTGAGTGTCTCTGCATTTTCACTCCCTTTGTCTATCATACAGCAGTCTTAAACGGCTGCCATAGTGAGGGAGGGTCAGTCCAACTGAACCAGGAGCAGGTGTGTGACGGTGTTTTTGCCTGCCTCTCCCTCCCACTTTCTCTCAGAGTAGTTGGACTTATATGGCTGCTAGAATGGTGTAAAGGTCAGTTCAGCTGAACCAAAAGCAGATATGAGACAGTGATTTCACCTCTGTTCCCTCCACTCACACGAAGTATCTTACATGAAGTAGCCAAGCCTGTCAGGGTTATATTGAGAGGGGCAGTGCTGTTCGTAAACTGGTAGGAATTTTGGCAAGCCACATCCATCTGCCCACTTAATTTTTTTTCCATTTTATTTTATATAAAGGGTACAGAAGGAAAAAAGGGGAAGGATAAACGGAGGGTAAATCCATCTGCAAATCAAAATAAAAAAATTACAAAATAAATCCAGCAACTAATTTATCAATTCATTTAACAGACTGCATTATAATATATAGCTTAGATTTTATGGCTAAATACTGTTTTTTTTTATTCTATTTTTCTAAAATAACCTCTAAATATACATAGCGTTACATTCCTTATGTATTTCCCTCAGCCTCAAACCTCTATATACCTATAAAACAATTTCCATTTATCACTGAATTGATCAAGAGTCTCATCATCTGTAGCATTCATCATATGAGTCATTTTGGCCATAGTAGCGTATTCCATCATTTTATCCCTCCACTCATCTATGTCCGGCAGGGATGATTGTTTCCACCTTCTTGCGAGGATAACTCTAGCCACTGTTGTGGCATACCCAAACAAGTCTTTCAGCGAAGGAGACAGTTCTATTGGCATTATTCCTAATAGCATATTCTTTGGATTCAAACTAAATTTTTGCCATAACATTTTCTGCAATTCATTATAGATCACTTTCCAATAAGACTGCAGCTTTGGGCAGGTCCACCATACATGAAAGTAGGAGCCCTCTTTCGCTTGACATTTCCAACATATTCCCTGTTGCCGATCTTTGGTATTACCTATTCTTTGTATCATGTTTGGGGTGAGATACCATCGATAGAACGTCTTGTACCAATTTTCTCTAACTTCTTGGCTGACTGTGAACTTCAACTCCCTTCTTCCAAGTTTCCATTTTTATCATTTCTCCAAAATTTTGCATCCATTTAATCATGTTTGTTTTTACTTCTTCCATTTCTGTATCGTATCTTAATAGCAGTTTATAGATCTTTCCAAGCAAATGTTCATTACTCTTGGTTATCATAGTTTCGAATTCTGCTAGTGTTCTCATCGTGCCTATTTTTAGGCAATCTTCTTTGAGGTTGGATCGTAGCTGAAGATACGTTAACCAATTCAGATCTTTGTTTTCTCTCTTTATTGTTTCTAAATGCTTGATTTCTCCATCTTCCCCAATCATGTCTCGATATGTAAGGTGGAAACCGCACTTCCATGCAAGATCCTCATGATGTGCCTCAAGCAGTGACATTATGGAAGGCAGTGAAGGACTAATTCTTTTTTTATAGGTATCCCATACTTTTAGCAGTGCTGGTTTAGCATTACGGTCTTCAAGGGATTTTCAGTGTGGTCAATGTTTTAGAGCTCCATAACAGTTTGTGGAACCCGGTCAAAAGAGCTGCTCTTTCTAATACAAGATTTCTATTAGTAGGAGATCTGATCCATTCTGCAATCCAAGTCAGGCAAGAAGCTCGATAATACAGCTTAAAGTTAGGTAGCCCGAGCCCTCCTCTTTTCTTATCATCCTGTAGCATCTTGAATCGAACTCTCGGTTTCCCCCCACACATCTGCCCACTTTAGAGGTGCTATGAGCCAAGCTGCCATGAAATCATTAGTCCTGGTCAAGAGTTGATAATTGTTCAGAATAAAAATCAATCTGCGTTCAATGGTTTACCAAATGACAGAAAATGTATAGTGCCATATATCCCCGAGGGATTAATATTGTCTATTTTATTCCTCAACCTGGCTGCAGGCACTGTTGTACATCCCTGAGAGTATTTCATGGCAACAAATAGACCTTGAAGTTAGAGGCACATGGAACGAACATATGCCATCCTATTCCAGCTACCATCATGGAACAGTTTGTATATACAGCCTGCTTCTTCCTTCCACTTTCTTTGTGGTGGAGTTCTGGGGTGCTGATTTAAAGCATGCCTCTGCTAACATACAAGGAAAGGGAGGAAATGGTTTAACAGGGTTGTAAATACATAACTGGACTGGGAAAACCAGACTGGGGAGGGAGTGAAGCATTTGCAAGCAGTGTGTAGGCAGGTGTGAATTGTTGTCATTTCTTCCCCTTTCCCACTCTGTAATGTTTTAAAACTACCTTGGGATAGGATGGGATGGGTTAGAAAAGCACTCTAGATAGTCTGCTCATTTTGGTGACACAGCTATGATGCAATTAATCTTCTTCCTTCCTCACATTGCAAAACCAAGATCCTGCCCTCTGCAGCAGCTGGAGGAGGGTCAAAAGAGATGACTGGCAGCTTGGCCTACTGTAACACTGGGGTAGGGGGCACTCCCCATAAAACAAGTTTCTTACCCAGAGCTTTTAGTGATGCAGGACCTGCACTCTAGACTGAGGGGTGGCAGTCCTTGTAAAACAGGGTCAGATGTGAAGAAGAAGTTGGTTTTATATGCCAACTTTCTTTACCACTTAAGGAAGAATCAAATCAGCTTATAATCACCTTCCCTTCCTTTCCCCACTACAGACACCCTGTGAGGTAGGTGGGGCTCAGAGAGCTCTAAAAGAGCTGAGACTAGCCCCAAGGTCACCCAGCTGGCTTCATGTGTAGGAGTGGGGAAACCAAACCGGTTCACCAGTTTAGCTTTCACCGCTCATGTGGAGGAGTGGGGAATAAACCACTACACCATGCTAGCTAAGACGTGCATTTATGGAATAAGGTTAAATTGGAGATCATGAAGATTTGAGGCATATTTGTGAACATGGGAAAGAATTAAAAGAAAATATGAGAGTCATTAGTCAGGCTGCACTGAAACTGCATATCATTCTGTATATATTCCTTATTTTGTTAGATTATTATTTGTTAGTTTATTATTTCATAAGAACAGAAAAGAAGCTGTGCTGGATCACACAGGAGCCAACCAGATGGCCCACAACACCTGCAAGCAGTGCAGAGAGCAAAGCCTCCCTCTAGTTGTTGCCTTCAGCACTGGCATTTAGAGTGCTACTGCCTCTGAACTTGGAGGTTCCATTTAGTTATGACTGATAGCCATGAAGTTGTCTGCTTCCCTCTAAAAGTAAACTTAACAGTCATCGCTACATCCTGTGGAAGTTAATTCTTCAAGTTAATTAAGTGGAAAAGTGCTTCCTTTTAGGAATGCTTGAACATCTGCCATTTAGCTCATAGGGAGACAATTTTTGTGACTGTTCATCAACCCACATGTGGCTATTTGGCAGGTTCATCCTACTAAGGGGAATAGTCCTTAACAACATTACTGGCTGCACATGTAGTGTTTTTTGTTTGTTTGTTTGTTTGTTTGAAACTGTTCAGCAGGCACTAGAATCATTCAGTGCTGAACTGAATAGACATGGTGATCAGTACAAAGCAGACTGTCGTAGCTGAACAGGGTAATTTCATCTGTCAAAAATGTTTGCAATGAAATTCAAAACATCCCTGCTCCCTTTTGTCTATCCTGAATCTATTGTCCATTAATATCATTGGGTGCCCATGAGTTCTGTTGTTACAGGGAGTTTTCCTCCCCTTCACTTTCTCCACCTCTTGCATAATTTTATAAAGCTCTAGCATGTCCTGTCCCCACTCCCCGGTTGTATTTTCTCGAAACAAAAAAGACCCAAACTCCATAGCCTTTCCTTGTATGAAAGGTGCACTAACTCTTTGGTCGTTTTTGTTTCTTCCATCTGCACCTTTCCAAGTGTTACGGTATCTCTTTTGAGAAACAGTGATCAGAATGGTACACAATGTTCCAAATGCGGTCACCTCATAAATTTCTATAAAGGCATTACTGTACCGGCCATTTAATTTTCAACCTCTTTCCTAATAAGCCTTAGTATAGAATTTGCCTTTTTCACCACTGCTGCAGACTGACTCATAATTAATTGATCCTCTCTATCTACCACAACCTCAAGGTTTTTCTTTATCAGTCATTGCCAGTTCAGATCCTAATAGCATATATTTAATGTTAAGATTTGTTTGTCCCAGGGTTTATTCCTTTACACTTACATGGAATTTGATTTGCCAAATTGTTGAACACGGCCCTTTTGGAGCTTTTCATAGTTGGCTTTGGCTCTCCCCATCTTGAGCAATGTGATGTTATCCACAAGCATGGCCACCTTGCTACGCACCCCAAATCCAGATCTCTCAGAAAGCCCACCAGAAAGCTACAGGGCATGGTGGGTCTCTAACTGATAGTGATAAAGTTTATTGTCTGCGGCTGAAGGCCATCACAATCCACCATACAAAAAATTAAAATAACATATCATTAAAATAACATTAAAACAACTTTAAAACAGTCTGACCCACAAGAAACTAGTATTTAAATATGTTACTTTCCCTGATTAGAAACCGCTTTAGCTCAGATTTTCTTAGCTGCTAAAGCAAAGAGTGATACTTTGTAGGTAACATCAGGATTGGCATCTGATAGGAGAAAGAGCAGCTTCTCTGAATCTGGAGAAAGATTTAGGCTCTTTAGAATCGCTCCGAGGAATTTAAGTCTGGGCTCTGGAGCGGCTCCACAAATACATAGGCAAGAGGCCCATGGTGTTCAGGAGTAACGTCCAGCTATCCAAGCTGTTGGCATGGTTTGAAACCGGAGGGAGGTAAAAGCTATTCTGAGGTTATGAAAGGGGATACTGACCAGGTATGATGCTCTGAAGGGTCTCTAACTGAATAGCCTGACAGCTCTGGGTTGCTTTCATGTTAAATTGTGCTCCCTGGGTCTCCTCTGGTTGGGTCAACAGAAGTAATTCCATCACAGGATGGCTTGCACACTACCTATCATTGGGTGTGCCCTAATAAAGGTATATTGGTTGTGTTTTTGGCTTTTGGCATGTCCCATGTTTCCATTTCTCTCCCTCGTCACAGTTTTGATCCAGCTCAAAACTAACTTACAAAACACAGCTTGTGTTCACAAATAAAGCTAATTTTAAGAGTCGTGGTTGGGTTTTTAAAATCAAAATCCTGCAGTTTTACATCTACTCATAGAATCAGTTATGTATGAGGCTCTAAACAATCAGCATCCCCCTTTCAATAAACAATAAATCCCACTGAATACATGCTACTCCCAGTCTTAAAAGATTTCCTTGGAGCAGATAAGCTATCCCCAGATATTCCTTGGAGCAGATAAGCCTTAGAGATTCATGGATTTTCACTTACCTGCACCATATGCCCAGTGGCAGAAAAGCCAAGGTAGGAGGGGCAATAGCAGGATTAACATGACCTCTTGTCTGTAGAAGCCAGGGGTACTCAGAGCTGAAGATGCTATTGTGGGTTACAAGGGAAAACAAGTTTCTTATAGTTCCAGTCACTGAACTGGAGTCTTCCGAACAATGCAGGCACCACTGAGGATCTTGCTCTCCACTCTGCCCAACTAGAACTGGAGGAGGGAAGCCAAGGTTGGCAGGGAGTGAGAGGGTGGAGCGTGTTATTCCATCGTCTTTCCCATTTCCTCAGAGGAATCAACACCTCTTCCTTGCCAAACCTTGCCTCTCTGTTGTAGCTGCTGTATTTGAAAAATCGTTTTTAAATGACCAAGAAGGTCCCTGTTCTTGTTAGGGTTATTATCTGAAATGATAGGGAGAGAGAGAAAAGAAAAACAATACATGAGCAAAATATTTTTGTGGTGTGGGTATATTTATTTACTTAGGGAAAAAAGAGGGAAGAGAGTGTTTGTGCAGATGGTGGAGCTTCTGCATACCTTTCTGGGTCACAAGGGTCTCCTTTGCACAAATTTAAGATACACTGTGCTTTACAAATCTGCATCTCAGTGATAGGTACGAGAAGAGGCAGGGTGGTAACTAAACTCTGGACTGACGGATGTTTCAGTGCTGGATGTTTAGAACATAAACTCACTCAGTAAATATGGAACTAAATAACGCAGAAAACACACAGCCCAATAACCAAGCAGCTTCTGAGTCTTAACAATGATATCAAATATCATTCACTAGTAGAATGTTAGCAGTCTCTAAAGAAACATTAACAAGCTTTCCCCCTCTGTTACTTCTTCTTCCTGATAAGGATTCCCTTTGTTTTCTTCCATTATTTTACTCTCTTATCAACTGACCTCCATCTCCCCTTTACCTTTTGCTCAAATGGTAGGGCTATCTGAGCAAGGCAAAGTGTCCTCTATTACTTGCCTTGGAACTAGGTGCATTCATTAGTCAGCTCCTTGCACATGCTCATCAAGTTCAGACACAGAGAGAATGGCATGTGAAACTGGCAGCTGAGTTTTCATAAAGCAGGACACAGAAGTGACAAGACTAGGTGGATGTGTGTGTTTAAATTCCAAAAGCCTCAATACCAGGAAGGGAGAGACATTTCCTCTCATTCTTCAGGAAAATAAAAAGAAATGTAATTGAAAAGAACCTAAGAAACCAAGAGAATGTCTCCTACATTAAGAATAAATGAGTAAGAGTCAGGGAGAGGAAACTATATATGTGGTGGGACGTTTTGCAATGGATGGAATTACTAGACTCAGTGCTGTATGTGTGATGCCCACCCCACATCAACCATTTCAATGTGACGCTGGCAGGTTAGAAGATCTTGCCTGTGTGATCTTTCATGTGCCAGCATCTTATTTAAACGGGCTCTCAGTTGGTTTGTATGCGGCTTTGGCATGCCAGAGATCCATAGCCCAAGCAGGCATGGCACACACAGCTGCATTCCATGCATAGCAACGCAGTGCAACGCATCACAACACAGCAGTTTAAATGAGACATTGGGCAAGAGCAAGATCACATGGTAATGTTTTTGCACACCAGCATCATGCTTAAAATCAGGCATAAACTAGACTAACTGTGGTCTCAGAAGACCTCTTCTGGGAAGGGCACTGCTCGAATTTCAGATGAGGTATTACACCAAATCCCAAACAAAATAAAGGAATCATGCTTACAAACCTTCCCTTCCAGATAAAACAAAAAGATCACATTTCAAGTCACAAGTTTCACAATCCCTTTGAACCTTAAATCCCATGTACCTCCAAACCTGTCAAAGAAACCTAAGAGCCTGTACATCTTGTAACTATTATGCAAATACTGGTCATTGGCTACATGTAAATATAGCTTTGGAGAGCCAGCATGGTGTAGTGGTTAAGAGCGGCGGACTCTAATCTAGAGAACAAGGTTCGATTCCCCACTCCTCCACCTGAAGCCTGCTGGGTGACTTTGGATCAGTCACAGTTCTCTCAGAACTCTCTCAGCTCATGCGGAGGCAGGCAATGGCAAACCACCTTTGAATGTCTCTTGCCTTGAAATCCTTACAGGGTTGCCAAGTCAGCTGTGACTTGATGGCACGTTTCACCACCAAATATAGCTCTGGAAAGGGAATCCCTGAGGTTAATAGACATTAAATATCAAAACTATAAATAAAAGGGACTGAGAAACAAAACACTGGATTTCCCCCCATCACTAGACTGAAAAATGCTTATAGGGGAGTGGTGGGGCTCTGGTGTGTGTGTGTGTAGTCAACACCTTTTCCTGATACTTTTATGGATTTTCAGAATATTTTCATTTGAATCTCCTCTCTCTCCCAGCCTCAATATTCTGTGCCAAACTCTGTTCCCACCTTCCGTTTGTCTTCAAATCTGAAAGTCAAGCTAGATACGATGAGAGTTCCATATTCAGAGCACCCCAGCATTTCTGTTTTCTAAACAGCAGGAGATTAGACTATGACACAGAAAGAGTAGAGGCTAGCCCTTCCACCCCCACCCCCATGCCATTGCCCTGACCTGAAACAACCCCACAGAGCTGCTGTTAACCCCACTAGCAGATGTAGGCACTTTGTGTATTGCTGCATCTCTTTGCCCTTCATGAATTACTTGGAAAGGGTGGCAGAGCTTGTGCAAAGGGTGCCTGCTTCCTCCTTGCCATGTCTGAAAAGACCCAATCTAATTTAGCTTTCAGCCACAGGTGTGGAATGACTGCCCATTTAAGTAGACTCTCAGAAGAGAAATCAAGTGTACTGAAATTGTGATAAAACTCTTGTCAGTTGCAGGAGCATTTTGCAGTCAAGACTCCCTAGAAGATGTAGGGGGAGGGAAGCATTTGACCTTTTTTTGTGCAACAAAAAACTTCAGGCAAGGAAAAGGGGAAGTAAACATTGTTTGGGAGCTATGGAAAGAAGAACATTCCTTACATAGCCAGCTACAGCTGAATACAAAAAAATTGCAAAGCAAAAACTGCATGTAACAGAAGCACATTTAGCAAAAGTAGTGTCCAGGTTAAGGAGCAGACTGCTTCTCCTCTGGGTAAAGCCACTGAGAATGCTCAAATGCCCAAGAAGAACCAGGTTTAAAAACAAAAAGTGTGCCCAGTTGCAAAAATGAGCAACTGAACAGCAAATTAAATCAGGAAGACAAAAACCTAAAAACTTGCTAACTTGAAATTTTGCAAGCTTCAAATAAAAAACTAGCAATAAAATTAGGAACAATGGCAGTAGAGAATAGGAATCTGGTTAATGGCCTAGAGAAATCTGGAGACAACTAATAGAGGGGACAACAGGAGGCAACGGAATGGAGTCTACTACTGCGTTCGTTGTCAGACTACACCCACCAATACAGAGATCAAAGAAAGCAAAGTTAATTTAGAATTCTGAAAGGAGGATTCCCCTAACCCACGGAGGCCAGTCCCTAATGGTTACTATGTTGGGGCAGTCCCTCCCAAATATGATGAATTTTGGCAACCAAGCAGAAAAGCTAAACATTTTACTCACACAAAAAGAATGCTTGTAAGCTAACAAACAAACAAAAAGAGGTAGCTGCCAGTTAGCCCAAAGAAAAAAACTTTAATTGGATTTTTTAAAATAAGAAAAACCCTTGTAGGAAGTTATTTTAAACAAAACAGGAAATGAAAACATCTCGTTAATCATCCTTGTGATTCTTAAAAGAGTAATTGTTTCAATCGGGATATGCTGTGTAAATGTATTGTACTTTAGCCGTGACGGCATCCTCTTGTCCACTATGGGGATGCTGCGGACATTTTAAAGTAATTTAAAAATGCCACAAGTGAAATAGACTGAAGTGCTCTTGTTCCCACCCACCCCCCACACAATGCCTTTTCAAGTGCTGAAAACAGCCATTGGGGGGAGGGGGAGGTGCAGCCATTTTGGTACTTGAAAAGGTACAGTGATCCTATTTTTGATTACCTTATGCATATACTGCCTGCAACAGACACTGATAAAGGGCTAGGCTATAAACCCTGCTAACATCAGGCACACACTGCCCTACCCTCATTTTTGCTTTACAGATGAATCCAGTTAACCAGCAACCAGAAACGTCCCAAACAGACCTTGAAGAGTGAGAACATCATGTGTGTTTCCCATTGCATGTCTGCCCCTGTAGTTTTGTCTATTTCCTGAACCTGCATATTAAGAGTCCAAGGTTGCCAGGTCCCTCTTCGCCACCAGCGGAAGGTTTTTGGGGCGGGGCCTGAGGAGGTCGGGGTTTGGGGAGGGGAGGGACTTCAATGCCATAGAGTCCAATTGCCAAAGTGGCCATTTTCTCCAGATGAACTGATCTCGATTGGCTGGAGATCAGTTGTAATAGCAGGTCTCCAGCTACTACCTGGAGGTTACTCAAGAAAATGTAGTTACTACGGCAAAACTTATATCTCTTAATTAAAAACCAATAACACAAATATTCTTTTTCACAAATGTATGGTAAGTATTTCAATTTGATTATGTTACTTCACATGAATCATAATATAAAAGATCATACAGACCACTTTCTTTTGCAGGAATACTCAAAATAAAATAGTTTTTTTACAGAAATAATCAATTTCATATAACCATTCTATATACAACCAACTTTTTCCTCAGTTGGTGTATAATAATAGAATGTCAATAGTGTCCCATAAATCATAAGAATGTCTAATCTCCGTTTCTTATTTTGCAGGTTATTGTCCCACGTTGCAAGCAATTCCTGTTGTGCTATAAAGTTGATGGAAGTATTCTTATAGATTCCACTTCATTTGCAGTTCGACAACTTTTTCACGTCTGTTACTCCTAGCCAATGCATACAATCACTGTTTCAAAAACACAATGTTTTTGAAACAGTGATTGTATGCATTGGCTAGGAGTAACAGACGTGAAAAAGTTGTCGAACTGCAAATGAAGTGGAATCTATAAGAATACTTCCATCAACTTTATAGCACAACAGGAATTGCTTGCAACGTGGGACAATAACCTGCAAAATAAGAAACGGAGATTAGACATTCTTATGATTTATGGGACACTATTGACATTCTATTATTATACACCAACTGAGGAAAAAGTTGGTTGTATATAGAATGGTTATATGAAATTGATTATTTCTGTAAAAAAACTATTTTATTTTGAGTATTCCTGCAAAAGAAAGTGGTCTGTATGATCTTATATATTATGATTCATGTGAAGTAACATAATCAAATTGAAATACTTACCATACATTTGTGAAAAAGAATATTTGTGTTATTGGTTTTTAATTAAGAGATATAAGTTTTGCCGTAGTGACTACATTTTCTTGACTAACTTCCTATATTATGGTCCAAGTATTTATTATTGTGACTACCAGGTTGGCAACCCTGTGTCTGATGAGTGGAGGCCCATGTGACCTGAAACTGGAGCAGTCACAAGCACTCACAGTTCCTACAGCAATGAGGTTGCAAATATTTATTGTAACTTCAGGTATCAGAAAGGCCTTCCTGCCAGAAAGGCAATTAAATATATTTTCTTTGATGTCAAATTATTAAAGAAACTGAGCTGTGGAAAGGTGGACAATGATTGACATCTACTGGTTGGGTTATACGGTAATAGGAATCTTTAAAATATTAACCAAAACAGAAATGGGAAGTACCATACCAAATTACTGGGTCACAGGAGACCTCTGGCCAGGCACAGCAAACAGTATCAGCATTTCTTGGATGGAAATGCACAAACAAAAGGAGTAACTGATGCATATGATACCAGACATATAGTTTATGTCTTAAGTCACCTCACTGTGATAATACAGGAGTGAAACGGGTATAAAACTTATGGATGCTCCTCAGGAACGAACACATGTGAACTGAAATAGTAACAAACGTGTAATGTTGAGCGCTGTGGCATCCTTTCCTTTATTGTGTTCCATATGCTCGTGGACCAACAGGTCATGAGCACTCTGTGGCATCCCTGAATCCAAGTTGTGTAATACCATGCACACCTACTTGGGAGTAGAATCATAGAGTTGGAAGGGACCACCAGGGTCATCTAGTCCAACCCCCTGCACAATGCAGGAAATTCACAACTACCTCCACCCCACACCCCCAGTGACCCCTACTCCATGTCCAGAAGATGGCCAAGATGCCCTCCCTCTCACGATCTGCCTATAAGGTAATAGAATCAGCATTGTTGATAGATGGCCATCTAGCCTCTGCTTAAAAACCTCCAAGGAAGGAGCGCTTACCACCTCCCGAGGAAGCCTGTTCCACCGAGGAACTGCTCTGTTAGAAAATTCTTCCTAATGTCTAGAGGGAAACTTTTTTGATTTAATTTCAAGCCCTACAGTTAAGAAAATATGGAAGACGGTATTATAAAGAGGGGTAGAGATTGTTGGATACCAACAAAATGATATGTAACTAATATTATTTTCCCTTTCCCTATTTTTCCCCTCTGTATATCTACCTATTAATGGGGGGGGGGGAAGGTAATAGGTAATTTCAAGCCCTACTGAGTTCTGTGTCGTTTACCTCTAAATAAATGCTCCTAAGATTGCAGATGCTAGAATATTGTGAGGGGCCATAAGGTCACGGAAGCCTCGGAGCGGCTGCGTCAGCCAGGTAGCCCCGCCCCCTTGTGGGCGGAGCCAGCGGCGTGGCGGCAGGGGGCGTGGCTGCAAGGGGCCGGGGTTCGGGGTCTGCTGTCGGCGCGCCTGGCGTCTGTCATTCGATCGGGGCCCTTGAGCTTCCAGCACGGCCGGCGCAATGGCGGGAACCGGACTGGGCTCGGAAGCGCTGGACCTGGAGAAGCTGCGCATGGCCGGCGCCGGCCTGGCTCTGGCAGTGCTCACCAGCGGCGGAGACGCACAAGGTCAGTCGGGGAACAGGGCTCGCCTGGCCGTCACTCGCTTTCTCCCCCGCCCCTCCAGGAGACGGGCACGAGCCCGTGCGCGAGGCGCAGGTGGCGTCACGTGTTGCCAAGGCGAACGTGCAGGCAGACACGCCGTGCAGGCAGAGCGGCTCGAGAGCGGGCTAGGCCTGAGCAATGGATCCCTGGCCGGCGAGGGGTCTCGGTGGCGCCGTGGAGCGGGGAAGGCAAGGCGTGTACAATCGACGCCAGAGAAACGGATGGCGGTAAACCCGCCCTTGAGGAGTTGTCACCGCGGACGTCCTTTTTTTTCTTCCTTTCCTTGAAATATGTGGTGGGGTTTCATAATGAACCCCAAACCGCCAGAAGTTGCTGCTGGGAGTGACGGTTTGATGAGAATCCTCCCCCCCCCCACACACACACACAATGTCACAAAGTAACAAGCAATTTTTTGAATTCTTCAGAACTCTTCACCTGCCTAGTTGTAAAGCATCCAACAGCAACAAGGGGGAGGGTGCTGTTAACATAACGTAAGAAAGGCCCTGCTGGATCGGACCAAGGCCCATCAAGCCCAGCAGTCTGTTCACACAGCGGCCACCCAGGTGCCTCTAGGAAGCCACAAACAAGACGAGTGCAGCAGCACCATCCTGCCTGTGTTTCACAGCACCCAAAATAATAGGCATGCTCCTCTGATACTAGAGAGAACAGGTATGCAGCATGACCAGTATCCATTCTAACTAATAGCCATGAATACCCCTCTCCTCCATGAATATGTCCACTCCCCTCTTAAAGCCCTCCAAGCTGGCCGCCATCACCACATCCTGGGGCAGGGAGTTCCACAGTTTAACTATGCATTGTGTGAAAAAATACTTCCTTTTATCTGTTTTGAATTTCTCACCCTCCAGCTTAAGCAGGTGACCCCGTGTTCTAGTATTATGGGAGAGGGAGAAAAACCTCTCCCTGTCCACTCTCTCCAAACCATGCATAATTTTATAGACCTCTATCATGTCTCCCCTCAGCCGCCTTCTTTCCAAGCTAAACAGCCCTAAGCGTCATGTTGGGCATGATAGAAAGGCCTCGAAGTCTGGCTGCTGACATCTGAGGCTGGGGTGCACACAGCTGTTTGGACAGGGGACAGAACTCTGAGCCAGGGAGAGGTTTAGCCCCAGAGCATAGCTTTAATATTCTGGCTCAGCTTCAGAGTATGTGAAGCAATCTTCAGGAGCTTTTGAGCATGTGCTTCATGGATTCCTCCTTTCCATGGAGCACACACAAGCAGTCCTCACATGCTCTATTATGTTATTAGTATGCTATTCCTGCAAGGAGCTCAGGGCAAACTCTGCTCTTCTAGCCTCCTCTATTTTATCATCTCATCAACCCCGTTACTCTGTAGGCTAGAGTGAATGGCTGGTCCACAGTTATCCAGTGAGTTTCATAAATGAGTGGGGATTTAAACCTGCATCCCCTTGGTCCTTAAACTGCACTCTAATCCCTACACCAGAGCAGTGAGCAGGGGCTCTCCTTCAGGCATCAGTGAAGTATGATGGTAATACTACAGTCCTATGCACTTATGAACATGTCAAAGATTGGCTTATAAAAGCAATCAGTAAGCTGGGCAGTTCCTGAGTGAACCAGCCATAAACTCACCAGGTGTCCTTATGCCAGCAGCTTTCTCTCTCTGTTTCATTGCACCTGCTCCTGAATTCACAAAACGGCGATAATACTATACCTTACAGAATGTTGGTTAGGATTGCTGAGTAAATAGGTTTGAAGGTTTTGTTGTTGTTGTTGTTGTTTGTCTAATGGTGCCATTCTAAAGAGAATTGCACTCTTCTGAGCCTCTGGATTTCAAAGGATATTTAAGATGGGACTGTAAGAAACTATATAAATTCCCAGTATGATTATTTTACACGAGGGGGGGGGATTCATTAATTGTGGAGTTGTAACAAAAGATTCCCTGTTGCATCCTACTAGAGGACATATACTAAACAATTTTAAAGGTTTTGCCTGTGGAAAACTGTATAGCAGCAGAGTTCTCCAGGATTTATCAATAAAAGGTGATTTACAAACTTTAACTCTGCTAATACAAAACATTAGGGGGTAGAGTTCAGTTCTCTGAACTATTAAACAGCATACCAGACAGAACACCTGTAGAAACTTTTATTGAGAAAAGAAAATATTCTCTTTATTAAGCAAGAAAGAAAAGAAATACAGGCATGAAAAGTTTCTGTGAAGATAAATGCTAAAGTTATCAAAGTTCCTAATATTGCTTAATCATATTATAGCAAGTAATAGTTTTTAAAAGCAAATAAAATTTCAGCTTTTGTTTCACTGCTTTTAGGAATTATCAAAAACCCAAGTTATCCAAGAAGTCTCACTCAGAGATCTCACCTATTCTTCTTCTGAGACTTCCAGCCAGAGAAATCTGATTTGCTTGTCACAGGAATGCATGATCATAGAAAAATATCAATTTTATCTTTCTCTAAATCTGATCTTTATAATCATGTGGTTATATCTAGCTAACTGATCGGTTCATAACTAAATATGAGATAATCATCTGAAGTGCAAATAAGCAAATCAGCATGTGCATATTAGTTACATCTGATATAGCAGGTAGGGCTGTTGAAAAAAAAATTCGGTACAGTTCGGCTTTGGCAAAATTCGGCCCTTTTAAATTCGGGCCGTGCCGAAGTCCGAACTCCCCCCCCCTCTTTGGATCCCGAAATTCTGGCAAGATCCAGAGTTCGGGGGAAAATCCCCCCCCCGCGGGCCTTCACGGGGCTTCCATGAAGGCGTGCGGGGGGGGGCTCTTTAAACAGATCTGCGCCTTCCAGCTGGAAGGTGCAGATCTGTTTAAAGGCCCCCCCGCGCGCCTTCAGGGAAGCCCCCTGAAGGTGCGTGGGGTGGGTGGGGGTGGAACAGATCTGCGCCTCCAGGCTGGGAGGCACACATCTGTTTAAAGGGCCCCCCCGGGGGGTGGAACAGATGTGTGCCTCCCGGCTGGGAGAGACACATCTGTTTAAAGGCCCCCCACACACCTTCAGGGAAGCCCCGTGAAGGTGCGCTGGGGGGGGACAGATCCTGTGCCAGGATCGCCCGGGAGATTGGGGGGGGGGAAGGGAAGGCGAAGGTGGGAAAAGGCGGGTTTGGCGGATCCCGAACCTGCCGAATTTTTTCCACGGTCCCCCGAACTTGCCGAGTTTGGGACTGTGGTTTCCCGCCATTTTACGGTTCGGTTCCATCTAAACCGCAAAACCGCCGAAACAGGTGAAGTTCGGCGGTTTTGCGGTTCGAGTGGAACTGAATCGACAGCCCTAATAGCAGGATGAGAAGGCCAGCTGGGATCCTTATAGAACTTGCGTAGGAAGAGGTATAGTTATTTTTGCCACATCAAAGTGTTTGACCCTATAGGGAATCAAGCTGCCTTTTGAATCTGCAAAGCCGTGGGACAATAATAGGTTTTCTCCATTGTAGTCAATCACAGAGTTTGCCTTTTTTTGTCATTATTAAATCTTAATATCATCATTTTAGAATTGCTGTTGTTATGGCACACAAAGAAAAATCAAAGCTCATGCTAGCTCTTGGTTATGTGCTAGAAAAACGTCTAATTATATATTCTGTCCCTTGTAAATTATACCTTTGTCTTCCCAGACATTTCACCAATAAAACTTTTTAAATCTATTTCCAGAATAAAGGCTGTAAAAAATTAATATTAAGAAAGAGATGGAACCTGAGAATGAAACAGTGTTATTTTTCTTTCTTTTTTAGTTTTCTGGATATTGGGGTGGTAAGATAACATTTTACCCTTACACAGCTTTCTTTTGCTCTACATTTTTGTGGTCATCAGTAGTGAAGTAATCTGTCCAATTTCAACTGTAAAAAATTTCAACTCTGTGAAATACCGTACATTTATAGCACCACTGTATAAATAACCTACAAATCCTTGTTGTGTGCTCTTGAAGTCATTATTAAACCATTTCCCACTTTCACTCGTGTGACTACATGTTGCAAATACTTGCAACTATTTGACTACCTCACCAGCAATCAGTTGGCAAAGATTTTTTCCCTTTGATCTTACTAATTACTCCCTTGTCTTTTGCATGTCTTGATTCTAATCTTTAACATTGGTATTGCCCATGTTCTATATATAATGTAAACATTTCCCAAGGTTCAGTACTGCTGTGGTTCTGAGGCATACGTGTAGATCTGGGTGTTCACTCAGGGAATGTGGCAGATCCATGAGGAGGTAAATGTGTAGCAAGTTCCTTTCCTGAAGCAACTCCCATGCAGACCTGCTTATTAGTGTGGGTAAACCCTCATTGCAAACTTGCCCTTAGGGAATTGTCCATGCTTTCTCTCAAAGGATATGGAATGTAGCAGGATAACCAGGATTGCAAACATTATCTTTTGTCTTTTTCTAAGGATAGTAGCTGTGCCTTCGGCAGGATTTTGGGTGCTCCTGGGCAAGCACGTTCATATGCTTCCATAACTCAGATGACATTTCCCTGTCTGCCCCCAGTCCTTTTTTCTGCACTAAAAAGCCCCAACAGTTTTAGCCTTTCCTGATAGAGAAAATGTTCCAGTGCTTCATTTTTGGTTGCCTTTTTCCTGTGCTGCCAGTCCTTTTTGAGATTCAGCAGTCAGAACTATATAGATACAGCCATACCTAGGGTTGCCAGGTCCCTCTTCTCCACTGGCGGGAGATTTTGGGGGTGGAGCCTGAGGAGGGAGGGGTTTGGGGAGGGGAGGGACTTCAAGGCCATAGAGTCCAATGGCCAAAGTGGCCATTTTCTCCAGGTGAACTGATCTCTTATCAGCTGGAGATCAGTTGCAATAGCAGGAGGTTGGCAACCCTAGCCATACCACAGACTTCTATAAAGGCATTGTGTACTGGTTGTTTTACTTTCAGACTCTTAATCATTCCTAGTATGGAATTTGCTTTTTTTTCACCACCACTATATCCTGAGTATAGTAATAATTAGTTCAGCATAATTGGTTGTCCTGGTATATATAACGTTATGCTTACTTACATTGACTAATTTGCCATCAAGTTTCCCATTCATCATCCAACTTGGAAAGAGTATATTGAAACTCTTCACAGTCTGGTTATTTTTTAGTTTGGGTATTTTTTATTTATATCCCGCTTTTCTTCCTGATCAGGTTCTGAAAGTGGTTTTTCACATTGTTTTCCCCTCCTCTGCTTAATCTTTACACCAACCTATGAAGGTAGGTAAGGCTGATAGGTTGTGATGGGCCCAAGGTCACCTGGCAGGCTTTCATGGTTGAGTAAGGGATTCAAACCTGGTTGTCCTAGTCTCTCTAACCATTATGCCACACCATGCCTCAGTCTGCTTGGGGTTTCACCATAATGGGTAATTCATTGTCATCTGCAAACCTGGGTATCTTACTTCTGATTCCAAACTACCAATTGTTGTGAATATAATAAAATAACACAAAAGGGTTTCTCATTGTGAAAACTGTCTTTGTCCCTAGCCTCTTGTTTCTGCATTTAGTTAGTTAATTATTTAGTCATATGATGTTAGTTATTTAGTCATATGATGACTCATTTCTTCTCTCCTGTGGAACTTTTCATGGAGGACTATTTGACTTTTCTTTATATGGGGAAGTATATGCCTTACTCCTGATGATAATAGTATCCCAGTACCCATTTGCTTCTATATTAACCCTATTCTCCAGAATTTTAAAAACATTATATATATATATATATATATATATATATATATATATATATATATATATATATATATATATATATATATATATATATATATATATACACACACACACACACACACACACACACACACACACAAATATACACAGAATATTGAGAGAATAAAAAAATATAGAGAGATAATTGGTATCATTTGTCCACTCAGTTGTTAAGCAGAATCTTAAGTTATTTTCGCTGCAAAATAGTTGAACTCTAGTGGTTTATGGCAGTTTTTAAATTATTTTTTTAATGCAATTGCAACACCAGCCTGCCAGGATGAATTGGCAAAGCACAAGCCCTGTGGGAGAATAGTAAGGCAGTTTGTGAAACTGCATTTTCCTTCAGCACTTCCCCATCCCACTCCCATGAACAGTTTTTAACAAACATGGATAAAATTATTATGGGCAACAATGCTGGGGGCTGAAATGCATTTAGAAAATAAGAAATAAATCAAAACATTCCCCCTCCTCCTGGGAACTGCAGCAGCAGCAGAAACATGTAGATAGATACGAAGTGGATCATTTCTCCTCTGGAGGAAGACAGTGTTCTTTGCTCCTCCTTGATCTAGCATTGGTATCATTCTGCCCATGACGCCAGCCTTAGCGGTTCACCCTTGGCCATGCTATCATGGGAACCCTGACCTTGCCTGACTGCCTTCCCTCTCCTCACTCACTTGTTCATGCTCATTCTCTCCCTTGAGGCAGAAAAGCAAGCTCTGGCACCCCGTCAGCTTCTGGGAGAGGAGATGAGGAGAAGGCAGTTTTGTATGACTCCTAGACTGAGGGAGGGGGAAGATTGAGCTGCTGCTGCTTATTCATCATTGTGACTTGCAGAAGAGCAGCAGCAGTGCAGGCTAGGAAAGGCATCGGAGAAGCTCATCAAAAGCTCAGTCATTAGAGTTTTTCCCTCTGGAACAAATCAGTGGATTGTATTTAACTAAAAGTCTGATTGCCCTAAGGAGTAGGAGATTGCAACCTGTGTTGTTTTTGCTTGTTTGAACTGGCTTGTAAATTTCAGTCTGAAATAACTGCCGAATCACTTTATTCCTTTTTTAAAGATGCTCTTTGAAGCTGCTTGATATTAACCATACTGTGGTGTGTGTGTGTGAAGTGCCGTCAAGTTGCAGCCGACTTATGGCGACCCCTTTTGGGGTTTTCATGGCAAAAGACTAACAGAGGTGGTTTGCCAGTGCCTTTCTCTGCATAGCAACCCTGGTATTCCTTGGTGGTCTCCCATCCAAATACTAACCAAGGCTGACCCTGCTTAGCTTCTGAGATCTGACGACATCAGGCTAGCCTGGGCCATCCAGGTCAGGGCACAACCATACTGTTACACACACAGAAACAGCTTGAAATTGATTAGGAGAATTGGTTAAGAGATTAACTATAGTACCACAGGTCTGCAGGAGGAAACAACTCAGTCTTGTTAAACCTAATGACACTGAGATGTTTAGGATCCAAATGTGTGGGGGCAAGCATTGTGGGATTTTATGCTGATGTAAATGCCTAATAAAGGTGGTGATGATGATGATTGTGGGATTTTAATGGGGCGTAGAGCGCTATAGGAAGTGTGGTGCAGCTGCACAGCCATAATTCCACTTCCAAATTATAATGGGTAAATAACCATTCAGTAATTAGAGAACCCTCATGTGGAAAAAGCCTCTGATAACTAAATAACATTGCTTGTGAAAACTATAACAGATCTACTCAAAGTTGGAAACATTTGACCACAATCTAACTGTAGATAGCCTTGTAAAATTCCCATATTAACAGGTATTTATCCTTTCTTGTGTGTTACACCTGTACTTTCCCATCTTGGATACATTCTTGAAGTAATTATGTGTGCGTGTGCACGCGTGCGCTGTCAAGTTACAGCAGACTTATGGCAACCCCCGGTAGGGCAAGAGATATTCAGAGGTGGTTTGCCATTGCCTGCCTCCGCATGGGCTGTGAACTGTGACTGGCCCAAGGTCACCCAGCAGGCTTCATGTGGAGAAGTGGGGAAACAAAACCCAGTATTCCAGATTAGAGTCCGCCACTCTTAACCACTACACCACTCTGGCTCTCTTTTATACGAAATTCCAGTTGGTAAGAGCCATGGCTCAATGGTAAAATGCCTACTTCCAGACTGTGTTTTCAAGGGTAGCACCACATACAGTACATTTCAGGAATACACAGACATTGCAACAAACTCTTATACCTGTGGATTCTTTGTACCCTGAAAAAAAAGTTGTACAGGTTGAGTATCCCTTATCAGGACTGCTTGGGACCAGAAGTGGGCCATATTTTGTATCTTTTTGTATTTTGGAATATTTTGGAATTTTTGTGTATACATAAGGAGATACCTTGGGGATGGGACCCAAGTCTAAAGAAGAAATTCATTTACGCCAAGGGCCTGTGAGTAATGCCTGTATGCTGGTTCAAAACATCCGGTTTCTGGATCAGTCCAGATATCAGAAGTCTGGGAAAGCGATACTCAACCTGTAGAAGTAAAGAAGAGTGGCTGAGCAGAATTTTGGCAGTGAAAAAGATGCAACCTATTAACAAAAGTCAGCATGATGACAGCTATACAGATGGCATGAAATGGCCAGTTGCTGTTGCTGTCTCTAATCACTTTATGTCATCATATGTACACTTAGTCCAAGTCATTTAAAACCCATTTTTGAAAATCATGAAAATTTAGAAACAGAATGATGTTGCACAGATTTGCTTTTTTCATAGGCAGCCTGGTCCATGTACCTGCAGTGTGGATCCTTGGAAGGTCCTGCATAAATGGGTAGAGCAGATCTACAGAATTCAGTAGTGACCCTGTTGTTTTCTAGTTTTGGAAGTTCACACTGTCTGACTTTCCTCTGTGGTGGTTCTGACACCTGGGTATTTTTACACAGAAACAGAAATTACCATAGAGTTTAATATAAAATATTGAAGGATATAAATTGATTTCATGATGCCAGGGTAATTGACAGCATCCTGCTGTGAACTGATTTTTAAGATTTGATTTGAACTGCCTTTTTGGTGTCACTTTCAGCAATAGAACAAGAGAGCTTGTGCAATATATGTTTCAATGTGTTAAATTAGTTAGGTAACTAAGAATTGTGCGCACATTAGCCTCAATCCAGAGGTGGCTAACAATCCAAGAAAGTACTGTCTGAGAGTAGATAGGTATGAAGATCCTAAAGGAGGCAGGCATACACATCAGAGACAGGTGGCCATTTGCATCTGTGTACAGAAGGTAATATCCGCTCATTACTGTCAACATGTTCAATTACTGTCAACAACATAAAATGTCCTTGTGGGACCTTGAAATTAATACAGAACTATGCATGTAAGTACCATTTAATAGAACTTAGGCATTCCACTCAACCATGTCTTTTGTCTGCAATCCAGCATGCACTTAGAGAGACACTGATTTCGCTGGAATTCAAATTCCATTGAAATTGTGCTCTAGATTGCAGTCAAGAGGCTAAAATCCCTTGTAATCTGATCAGACACTGTATTTTGGAAACTGTTCTTAAAGAAAGTATCAGTAAATAACTTTTTTTTATAGACTGTGTACAGATACCATCTAGCAAGGCTCTGATTATTCTGCTGACAGCCATGTGGTCAGCTGGCTATTTACTTTCTAGAAATGTGGGCATTCTAGCCATAGTTTGAAAAAAAAGTGAACACTGGCAAATGCTGGATAGCTCATTCTTGTTGTGTTATCTTTTTGAAGTTCTGATACAGATTAAACCGGTTGTGGTAGGTAGTAGAAGAGGAAGGGAGTAGACTGAAGCTATTGCAAGTTAAGCAAGAGATCATTTTTAAACTTGACACCTAAAAGTAGATGTATGTTTTGATACCAACTTCCTTTTATTTTCCTTTCCCCAGGAGAGGTGATTTTAATAGAGGAGAGTGTCTCCGTTTTCTAGGGAATGCTGTTCAACTCACATCTCTGTCTGGCATGGAAACAAAGTGGACAAGCTTCTTGTAATAATTTGGTTTTATCCAGAGAGCTGACTGCCGGAATTACTTTTTTGGGGGGTGGGTTTGCCTTCCCTTTTGGGCTGTTATGAAAAAGATGGCAGGGGATGGGTCTGTATGGGTCCTTGATCTTTAACTTTTAATTCAGTAACACAGACTATTCTAGACATGACATTTACAGTGGGGATCGGCATCTCCATCTCACACCGAGGGTACGGAGTCACTCCCTGATGGGCATGATTCCCATGCCAAGTTCTCAATGCTATGACTGACCAGTCCACCTAAGTAGCGGGAAGAAGAGATCTGAATGAATACCATGTGAAGGAAGAACCTAGCTGCAACTGTTGATTTACTTTTGCTTCCCTCTCCCAAAATAACTTTTTAAAGAGGTCATTTTCTACTGTGGAGTGTCTTGTAATTAACCTCTAACTCTAAGAAGACAATGGGAGGGGAAACCATTAGAGGAGCAGACTGAAGACTAGGAAGGATGCAGACTACAGAAAGGAGAGTGAGATAAAAGCTAAAAAAATGGGACAGAGAAGTAGAAGAATAACCAGAGAGAAAGAAGGAATAAGTGTGTGGAGAACAAAAGTGTCCAGGGGTCGCCCCGGCAACCCCATACTTACAGAGGTCAAGGGGGGATGGCCAGCTGGAGGAGCCTGCTCAGCAATGGCCTCCATACCTCAGATTTCGGCCCTCCCGACCAGCCAATGCAGCAGGGCAGTCTACCCTTCATGTGGCCCATCAAAGCCAGGCCTGCCCAAGAGGGCAGCAGCATACCTGACCTAGGAGGGCTGGATGAAGGAGGAACAGCAGCCAGCTGGGATGGCCCTTAGTCCTAGTGTGCCAATATCAGCTGGCTGAGAGGAGGCAGGATAGGATGGGCATACGACAGGGAGTCTCTCTCATAAGGGCCAGGAACTCAGGCCTGGGAGGACATGCTAACTTTCCTGTTAGCTAATTGGCTGTATTGGAGGGCAGTAGAGAAGAGGCGAACCTAGGGTGCTGTTAACCCCTTTTCCTCAACAAGGAGGTTTGTCATGCACCCAAGTTGGCTCTGGAGGGTGTGTTGGCCGCACCTGACCCTGGATGTTTGCAAAAGAATGAAAGCGATGCAGGGAAAAGGGCAACTGTCACGGTCTCTGACATAATTATGGTATTTTGTGAACATGTGCAGAATTAATTCCATATAGACCTTGAACACATCATGCAAACTGAGCCACTGCAGAGGTTTGTATAATGAAAAGCCTGTGTAATGCAAATGTCCTTAGAACAGGCTGACAGAATTCTCTCAAGGTCAGCTCTTTCAAGAGCTAACTAACTATGTCACTCTGATGTTGTCCTTGAAGGACAAGAAGAGCACCTTCCATCTATCAGTAAGATGTAACTAAAATCACCTTTTCTGACTCAGCTGCCAGCTGTCAGAATCTCAAAGGCAGAACAGTTTTGCCCTTCTCAAGGTCTCAAGATATCTTAATGTACTGAGAGTGCATTAATAGCTTAAACTGTGCTTTTTATATCTTAAAGGCATTAAAGGTTCCTGCAGTCCTATCAAGTAATATGCTTTCTTGCCTTCTGTAATCTTGCTCAAGGCTATGTGTTACTAACAGAGGGTCACAAAGTGACAATGTAAGCAATAATTGTGTTTTATGAATTATACAGTTAAATATTGTGCTACAGATTTCTAAGTAGTCTCATTTAATGCGTATTGTCCTAACGAAGAGGATGGTATAAAAATTATGTATATAATGTGACCATGGAGCTCAGAAATGAGTGTTTATACTTTAAGCAAAATAGACTGAAAGGAAAGGAAGCCCATATATGGTCATGGAGAGCTGAGCAGCTGCTACTAAAACATTACTGCACTGCTCATTATATCTGATAGAGGGAATAAAAGGTATTCCTCTTGATAGATAAAAATGTTGTTTGAAAGTGGGGATAAAAGATTTCCCTTCACTCTTAATGAGTTTGAAACAGTATAAATACAGCCACAGTACAGCTAGAGATTTAGAACCTTCCAAAGGGCTCTCAGAAAAGGCTGAATGGTGTGTATGGTTTAAATACTTTACTCTAGACTTTGTGAATTAGATACTTTGAACTGAATCAGAATAATTTGACTGTTATATTTTATAAGTTGGATTTTGAAACTGAATAGTATGTAAGACTTGCTTGCTTTTACTTCATACATTGTACATACATACATTGTATTTTAACAAGAGTTTTTATAGAAGTGTTAAAGACTTGATAATCTGCATTTATACATATTTTACTAGAAGTATTTCAATAAAAAGACTTGCTTTTAAAAAGTAAGTAAAGTTGTTGAGTCCTGCTTATTCGATGATTGGCTGAATAAGATACCTTCACTTCTCAGTAAGTGAAACATTCTAAGAGCCTGTCATCTGAACAGCACGACCCGCTTCAAAACTTGTTGCTAGCACTCTTTCTCAGTCCAGGGCAAGTAAGCTCTGATCCATTAATTTTCTTGAATTTGTGAGGCTTTGAGATAGATACAACCAAATGAGCCAAAGTAAAAAAAAAAAAATACCTTGCCAAACTCTTGTCATGTTGTTTTGCTAAGGAAGAAGGAGGCCCTATTGGGAGAAATGTCAATTTAAGTTTCCTGGCTTCTAATAAGTCTTCTGTTGTCATATCTAGACAGGGGGAAAATAGCACTCAGAGTGGGAAAACAATGTTGGAAGTTTCAGGTTCTTTTTAGGGGACAGGATGATGACTCGTGAAACCAATTTTCATTGTTTCGGTGTTGTCATATGTGCCAGCATGGCAGAATGCGGCGTGAGGTTTATTTAAGGACATGAGGTATGAGTGGAGCCAAACAAGTAAACATTTCAGATTTCTATTTCAGTTCATTAATAGTTTCCCATCTCTGGTTTGATTCCAACCTAATCTTTTAAGACAAGGTTCAGTTTTAAATTCAGCAGCTTTGAGCCAACTCACCTGCATCTCATACAGCTGAATGTACAACATGTGACCTACCAAATGGAAAGGAGGCCAACCAGCAGTATATTGTATCCTGCCAGGTGCTTGGAAGCCCTATGTTTTTGCAGTTTTAGGCAGGTGGCAGAAAAGCCTTTCTGGGCAGGGGTGGGCTGCATTTGACTTGGCAGGCAGAAGCTGAGCAAGTGTGAAGTAGTGCAATAAATGCGGACAATTGCAATACATCTCCTTTGAAGTTAACACAGTGATAAATATGAACCTTGCAAAAAGGTTATTTAAATGCATTAATGCCACTTCCTCCAGAACTGTCAGCTGTTTCCCCCACAAAAGGATAAAATATTTTTTTCTACAGTGACCTTCCTTCCTTCCTTCCTTCCTTCCTTCCTTCCTTCCTTCCTTCCTTCCTTCCTTCCTTCCTTCCTTCCTTCCTTCCTTCCTTCCTTCCTTCCTTCCTTCCTTCCTTCTCTCTTCCAGCAACAAGCAGTACATATTTGAGCTGCTACTTTGAGGAGTACTGCCTCTGAACATGAGTTCATCCAATTTGGACCAAGCGTTAATGAAATCTGAGGCATCCATCTGGGTCCCTAATGGGTGTGTTATTTCACATTCCATCTCAGCCAAAGCTTTTTGGACATTATTATTTTCTTTCTAATCATAGGATCCCCAGAACTGGACTAGATGGGGTTGTCCTATCCTGCTTTCACATGTCTCAGGATCCAAACACCAGTCCTAAGAGTTTTGTGTGGCTTGATTTTACTCCCATTTCCTAACGTGCAGAGTTGTTTTCCTGGGGGTTCATGCACATTGCTTTCGTTCTTATCCCCTTATGCTTGTTTTCTTGTCTTAATTGCTATGTGTAAGCCTCTCGAGTTTTGACACTGCTGGCATTTAATGCCCCTAATGCCATGCTTTGGTTTATCTTTTCTACCATCTAATGTTGGGTATAAGCTTTTGCGGTGGGGTGGGGGGTGGAAGCCTAAAAAACAGTTCACTAGAGAATATTTGCTCAGTGTCACTTTGTAAGTGAAAGTTATACAATAGCAAAGCTAACTTCAGTTATTGTCCTGGTAAAATTCAGGGGTCTTGTACCAGGTTGGTTCAGGCTGTGGCCACTGTTTTACCTTGTGCTCCATCTTTCCAGGTATGAATGCTGCTGTCCGAGCTGTGACTCGCATGGGGCTATATGTTGGAGCGAAAGTATTCCTGATCTATGAGGTTGAATTTTTTTTCCTCCTTTGAAATGCTTTTGTTCTAGAAATATTGATTATTGGTATAGTGTGTCTTGAAAACTATTGTACTACCCCAGGGAGACCTTTGAGAGTGGTAAAACTTAAACCGGAGCCTGATTTGGATCCTACTGTACCCTACCTTCTGTTTACATATAGCCAGAGAAGGGGATTTCACCTTCCTGCTTCACTACAGCCCTGCCAATAATGCCTCTAGTTAGATATCTGCATAAAATTCAGTATACATTAACCAAATCACAAGCTTGATTCCTGGATTTTTGGTGGTACATTGAGGTGGTACATTGCAATGTGAGTTTGCCCATGTTGTGTTTTATACACATATGCCCTATTCAGACCTTATGCCCATGCATGGAATGTGATGGTGTTACAGGTGGGTGGTGTATACCAGGTGAATGGGTAGAGAAGGTGCAATCTCACGTAGGGAGAGTATAGTCGGAACCAGGCCTAGACCTTATTGTGATGGTGATAAAGCATCCAGCTGTTCTCTTGGAGGTCTTTACTTAGAAACTGCCACAACAAGGATGTGAAATTGAGAGGCAGCGTAGTACAGTGGTTAGAGTATCAGACTATGATCTGGGAGACCCAGTTCTGAACCAAGCCATGGTAGCTTGAAGCTTGTTAGTTGACCTTGTGTCAGTCACACACTTTCTGTCTAATCTACCTAAGAGGGTGGTTGTGAGGATAAAATGGAGGAGAGGGGATCGGTGTAAGCCGCTTTGGATTCCTTTTGGGGAGAGGCAGGGTATAAATAAAGTTAATAAATAAATGGGGGGAAATCCACAATCTAGAATTCAAAATTCTACAAATTTACTGGAAGCAGATTTAATAGACTTCTTTGCAAATTGAGGGTGGAGGTTAGAGAACAGCTTGGGAATTCTGGGAACTACTTCTAGAATAGATATGCCAGGGGGGCGGGATACGACATGCATATGAACCAAGTGGGCCATCAGGTTCCTGGCTGTAATTTTTTAAAAACACTTTTCTCATAAGCCATTAGGACTAGGAACTGTATCGGAAACAATCATAGCCTAAATAGTCATGTAGTAAACTGGCTGTTGGAGTGTAACAGTTCAACCAGTGATCACACACTCAGGAGAAATCCCAGATGAAACAGTTTGCTTTATACAACTGAAAGCATGACATTACTAGCAGATTCTACTGAGGGCTACGGGGCAGGAGAAAGGAGAGGGGAGGGCATGGTGACCAAATTAGAACCAAATATTTAAAATGGCAATGATGAGCTGAACAGGTGAAAATCCCTTTAGTCTCCTAACTTTAGACTGTGAATCTACTGTAAATCCTGTTCTGATTGGAAACATGGCCCTACAGGCATCTCTAGCAGAAACAAAACCCTTTGATATAAATTGTTCAGATACAGCTAATGGGTTATTGCATGGCTGATCTGTTCCATCTGCATAATTTTCTTTATCAGCTTCTCCCAGTTCAGCAAGACTTTCAAGAAATCCTGTTGTGGTATTGTAAAAACTCCTCTTATCAACAGTAAACATCAACCGTCATGTTGTACAGACATCATTATGATGTGCTGGTATTTGTCTTTGTAATGTATGTTGTGTTTTTATAATAGGGGTATTTTTATATATCTGGAAACTGCCTGTTTTGTTTGATAAATCCAGAAAAAGGAGATACTGGGAATGCAGAAAGGAAAAGGTTTTAGGAGGCCACATAGTTCACACTCTGAATCTCCAAGGTTCAGTCCTTGGCAGCTCAAGTTAAGCGATCTCATGCAGCAGATGCGGAAAACCACCTTAATCTGCTGGAGGCCATAGATAGCACTGTCTACTCTGATGGGCAGCAGCTGAGTTAGGTGGACCACTGAACTGACTCAGTGTAAGGCAACTTCCTATATTCATAGAAGTTGTGTCTGATGGTCTGAGGTAGAGAGGGCAGTGCTGGAAAGTGGGATTCTTGCTTTACTCACTGCCTGTCTCCTAACCCTGTTGTATATAATCACTTTTCAGGTGGCAAGGAGCATTTTGCAGGGATTTTGTGATGTTCCCTGTGCAGGATATTAATTATAATGGAACAGGCTTTCCTGGTGTGATGGGATCTTCACCTTGCTGCCTTTTCTCTTTGCAGGGGTACGAAGGGCTGGTGGAAGGAGGAGAGAATATCAAACAGGCAAACTGGCTGAGCGTGTCCAACATCATTCAGTTGGTAAGGTTTGGATAATGGCTCTTCCCAACTCTCTGTTGAATCTGTTGTCAGAACAGGACTCATGCTTTCTCTCTAAGTCCATTTATGCCTCCAAGTTCTGGTATAGAAAGCTCTGACCATCTTAATTTTCTGAGTGGTTTGGATTTGAAAGGCATTTTTTATTTTGGATGATGATTTGTTAGTTTTAGTGACATATGCCACAGTCTTTCAAGATTCCATTTTCTCAAATAAAGGTAGATGTGACTGACTGGTCAGCAAGTACAGTGAGGGGATTTTATTTATTTATTTACATTATTTATAGGCCGCCTTTCTCACTGATACTCAAGGCAGATTACACAGTGTAATTAACAATCCACAGGATGGGACAGCCAATAAACAATGCAATGGGTTTTGGACTGCAGAAATCTGAAACAGAGCTAAAACAAAATGTGAGCATTAACATGACACATTCAGTGATGCAGAAATTATGTAGGAGGATCACATTTACAGCATCAGACATTATGCACTGAACATTGTAGTGTAGTCTGCAGCACCTATCCCTTTACCAAAGCATCTTTCTGAATCATGTTGTTTCAGTACTGCCCTGTTAGCTGTGTATAAATGCACTCCTGGGAAATGGGGTGGTAGAATTTTGAGGTGGTAAAATTGACCTTATCACTTCAGATTGTGGAGGAGGGGTCACATTTTTTAATGCTTCCCCCCACATAAGAAAAAATCCCTGCAAATTAAAAAAAGGACATCAGGGAGAAAGATTTTGGCCAGTCCACATCATGGATTCTTCTTGCTACCTTTTGAATTAGGGAGGAAGGCTCTGGGAGGAAGAGGAAGGGTATGTTTGTACAGTGATTATGCTTTTTTCGCTGGAGTTCAAGAGGAAGCCTGGCTGGTAAGATGGAGCTGCTCTCCACTGAATCAGACTTCTTAACCACCTTGCCAATGCTGTCCATCTTGACTGGCAGCATTGGTCCAGTGTCTCAGGCAGAAGACTTTTCCAGCTCTGCTACCTGAGATGATTTAATGGGAGAATCGTTTACATGAAAAACACATGTTAATTCCATGCTATGGCTCCAGTTGTGAGAGGAACATATTGGATGGGATACTTAGTACTTGGTGTTCTGGTCAAAGCTTATGCTCTCTTCTTAGGGGAATCACAAAGAAGGGTTGATTGATCCAGTAGGAGAAAACTTTCTGAATCTCCAGATCAGTTGCTTTAGGATTCTTTCATGCTTGGTTAATGTTGAGACCAGTAGCACCTTAGAGACCAACAAGGTTTTTGGAGGATAAGCTTTCGAGAGTCAAAGGTGCCTTCATCAGATGCCAGAGCTATGACTCTCAAAAGCGATACCCCCCAAATCTAGCTGGTCTCTAAGATGCTAATGGATTTGAATCTAGCTCCTCTACTGCAGGCTAACATGACTACCCTCTGAAACTATTTTCATGCTTGGTGTACTCCTCAATCCAGATCCCCTGTGTTCGGTGTAACATCTCTTTGTCCATTTACAGTAATACTGCCTGGAAACCCTCCAAAAAGATGCTCTTGAGTTTGTCCTGACTTTCTGGCATGTTTAACTTTCTCCTTTCCCCTTATATTTATGATTTCTTCTCAGTTCTCTGTTTCAGGAAAAGTCAGAGACTGACTTTGGACTTCCACCCGCCTGTGGTGCTTTATTCGTAGCTCACAAACAGAGACTCCTTCTCCCTGCAGCCCTAACCAGAGCTACACCCTTCTTATCCCAATGGCATCTACAAACTTAGAAGGATGTACCTCTGCTTAAGGTTGCCTTGTTAATGGGGGCCATGAATGGGGGCAAAATGTTTGTGTCCCGAGCTCAGGTCTCCCGGGACCACCTCGGGGCTTTCCAAGCCCAAGGGGGGCGAGGGGGAACAACGCCGCCAGGAGGAAGGTCCACCCCAACCGTCCTCCTCCCCGCCCATGGCGACAACCCCGCCACCGAACACCGGGTCGGGGGGAATGGAGCGCCGCGGAGGCTCCAAGGAATGGCCCGGAGCTGCCGCCCAACCCCTACCTTTTCCCCACAGGGTCTCCCCAGACCGAGGGGGCCGTCGCCCCGAAGACGACGCACATGGCAGCTGGCAGGGAGGGAGCAAACCGCGGCTCAGGAAGAGGCCGGTTAGCCAGCGACGACCTCCCGCGGCTCCCTCAAAGGCCTGACTCTCAGCTGGCTGTCGGGCAAGCACGCTCAGGGAGGGGCCGGGGACGGCAGAACCCACGTGGCTGGGAGGAGGGAGAAGGCTGATGCAAGCCTCTCTCACCCTTATATGGGCTCGGGGGGCAGGACCACGGGGAGGAAGTAGGGGCGGAGCTGGGCAGAAGGGGTATAAAGGAGGCTGTGCGGCTGAGGCCAGGGAGGAGAGAGGCCAGTGTTGACCATATTGCCTGTGCTCTCAGGTCATTATGCTGGCTTCGTCCGAGGGGGAAGCGAGTTCCGATTCCCACTCGGAATGGTCTGAGGCTGAGGAAGCCCCACTGCCACCCCCTCCTCTAGCTACTACAACTACCGGGGCAGCACCCCTCCAGGCGGGGCATCTTACAGTTTGCCTCATGTAGCAGCAGCTCTCACTCTCCCCACTGCTGCAGGGTGCCATTATCTTTAACCCACAAGGTGCCAGAATGAGTGCAGGAAAGATGGCCCTCAATCTAATTAGCTATGTGAAGCCAAATCTGAATGAGACAATACTGCTTGCCCTCACTCTAGCATGTTATGGGTAAAATAACAATAGTAATAAAACAATGGTGCTCTGCAGCAGTGGCAAGAATAATCACTGCCCGTCTTGCAGACAGGGAGAGGCTTTTATGGAAACCTTGCATCCTGCAGAAGTAAAAAAGTTTGCTTTCTCAAAACTACCATTTTGTTACAAAGATGGTCTTTGGGCCCTTGTCAGTCTTTGCATCAGAGCTGGCATGAATGTTTAAACAAGGCAAATTCACACCAGCTGTCTTCCCACCCACCCATTCTTGCAGGTCACGTGAATCAATGTCACTACTGTAGTGTCACTGCTAGTCCCCCATAGGATCTGACAAGTAGAAGGGTCTAGGGTCCTTGCTAAGCATTGTGGGTTGACTGTTAGTCTCTGACTGACTACAGCTGCACCAATTGTATTCTGGTGAGGAACAAAGGCCACAATTATTATAGTTGCAGTCCATCAGAGGTAATGAGAGTCTGTGCACTATTCAAGCTGGAGTCACCCCATAGATAGATCTCATTATGAGGAAACATGTCTGAATTCAGTTTATTCCGTGCAGCCTATTCACAAGTGTCTTTGTGTTTTACCCCTTACTTCTTAGAGCCTTGCCCAATTTGACTGCTGTGTCTCCTTTCCCTCAGGTAACAGTTTGGCACTGCATGGCCCAGTAGGAGTGCCCCTTCCTGCCTCTCTCCCTTCTTGCCTGTGTGCTGTTGGACAGCTGCTGCTTCTCACAGAGATGAGCTTGAGTGAGGCTGTCATTCTGCGTGCAGGGCTTTGTCCTTTCCGCCCACATAGACTTTCCTAGAACGCACAGAAAGAGAAGAGGAAGGAGAGCAGCCGTGCCAGTTTCCTGGGCACCTTTGCACCTTCTTAACAGGTTGTGACAGGCAGTCCCCAGCTAACATGTGCTAACAGCCTGTTCTCCCTCCCCAGAGTGTCTCATTTTGTTGCACTTTGAATCGCCAGTAACACAAGCGACTCATAGCCATCACCTTTGTGTTTCTCAGCCTCTCTTGCTTCCTTTCTCCAGAGTGACACTTCTCAGTAGCCGTTCAGAGTTTTAGTTCTACTAACGTACATACGTTTTGCTAATCCCGTGGCTGTCATCCTTTTCCTTCCCAGGTGGGACAGGGATATTCTCTGTCACCTTCTAGAATCCACCATCTTTATCAACATTGCAAGGTGTCAAATGGAGCAGGTCATTAAGAGAAGAGTGTGGCTTTGAGTAAGCCAAAATATGTCTCTGTACTGGGATAAGACAGGCTGCGTCAAACTCTGCTGGTCAGCAGCCATGGACAGCCTGTGTCCCCCTACCTTCAAGACCCTTTCAAAAGGATGTTTTGGTCTGATAGTGAGGCCAGCTGCCTAGTGAAACAGGAAGGGCATCTTGCACTAGCGATTTGCAGAATGGTCTATATAATTCAAACCTTGCGTAATGATTGCTGCAAAGAATCTCTGAAGGCCACAGGGCTGGCAGCATGGTTGCTGGAGAAAGAGGCTACTTTCTTGACAAGTCAAGCACCCTTCGAGTGATTGCTTATTGGTTTATCAGTGTAATCCCATGTTTTGGGCTAGTGACTGCTCTCATACATACTAGTCCTGCTGCTCAACTGCTGCAGCACTAAGAGTCTTGCACTCCCTTCCTGGAGTTGCCCAGCATGGTTCTGCTGTGGCCAGAAAGTGGAACAACTTTGTTAAAATTGAATCCGGGGTTACTAAGCTCTGTCTTCTCCAGCAGCCCCCAGTAAGAAGTGCCCATGTTGCTTTCCCATTGAAACTCCCAGTCCTACGTTTTGGCCTGTGAGCTCAGCTGTGGATCTGCCTACTTAGTATAAAGTTTGTAATTGGAGCTTCTTTTCTCATCCGGTTTGTTTGTTTGCAGGGTGGCACCATCATTGGCAGTGCCCGCTGCAAAGCTTTCACCACCCGGGAGGGCCGCCTCAAGGCTGCTTACAATCTGGTACAGCATGGCATCACCAACTTGTGTGTTATCGGCGGAGATGGCAGTCTGACTGGTGCAAACATCTTCCGCACGGAGTGGGGTGGTCTGTTAGAGGAGCTAGTCGGTGAAGGTATGTTTGTTTGTTATGTAATTCTGAAGGACTGCTCTTTGTGCCCCCACCTTCAGAGATGAGGGAGGGGGCAACCAGAGACAGGGCTTTTTCAGAAGTGGCACCTTGCTTATGGAACAGCCTTCTCCTTGAGACTTGGCTGATGCCTATTTTGCTTTCTTGTAGGTGCCAGGCCAAAATGTTTCTATTTTCCCAGGCTTTTAATTAAGGGGTTGCTCTTTTAACATTGTATTAGCCTGGAAGCTGTTGTTTTAAGCTGTCAGTGGTCTGTGTAAATAGTTTATGTTTTTAGGAAGGGCTGAGTTTTAATTCTGGATTTTAATTAATGTCTCGAGAGAGAGAGAGAGAGAAATGAACCAATACACAAACTAAAAAGCCAACTAGGTCTTGAGACAATCCTGGTTTCAGTGACTGGCTCATCTGAAGGCTCAGGCTATGAGCCAAAGAGACAAGAGCCCTTTCGCTCTTACCCTTCAGCTCACCCTTGAGGGCTTTTACTTCTGACCAGGAAGGGAAAAGCTCAGCATGATGTTACCACTGGCAAAGATATGCCTTCCAGTCTTTTCCTCCCTGTTTTGAACTTCACACATACACACACACACACACTCCTTTGCATCCTGATACCAGAACCAATCCACTGCCTAATTCCAGAAGGGCTGGTGCTTGCTTCAAAGAGCTCCCAATGCAGAGCTTGTTTATTATACATCTGTGACCTTTGGATTGATCTTCTCTCCCCTCCATCCATGGCAGGATGTGTACAGATTTCACTGGAAATCTATGTATTGATTGGGTAGAATCTGCTGTAGCTGAAATTGCTGAGAGCCTTTCCACACAAGCATTGAAAGTGTGACACCAGCAGGTTTTAGCCATTGTGCTCTAGCACCTCCAAGTGACTTCTCAGTGAGAATACCATGCTGTCATATCTATGCATGTCGGCTAAGGGGACAGCCACTATCTAGTTCACCCCTTTTCAAAAAAATCTTGCTAAGTATGCACAGGATAACATGATTTTTAAAATTTATTTACACTATTTATAGTCTGTTTCTCACTTCAACTCAAGGCAGATTACACAGAGCAAGTCAATACAATCAACAAGATTTGATTCAATAAACAATGGAATAGGATCTGAGTTGTAGAACCCACCAGAAGTCTAAAAACAGAACAGACATAAGGTATAAGTGTTAACATGACACATTAAATGATGCAAAATTACACAATAGGATCCAGCAATAGTACAGGCCACAGTCCCCAATAATTTATCCAAGTAACTTCATGATGCCTTTTGTACAGAGCTACCCTATTGCCTACATAGAAAAACCCTCATGAATAATTCAATTTTGCATCGTTTTCAGAAAGCCAGAAGAGTGGGAGCTTTCCTAACCACCCCTGGCCATTCAACAAGGTGGGGGCCACAACAGAAAATGCATGTGTGTGGGCAGTTGCTGATTTTGCCCATTTGCAAGTTGGCATCTGCAGTAGGCCCTGCTGGGATGAGCAAATCTGTCATTCTGGAGCATAGGGGGAGAGATGGTTTTGCAGATATGAAAGTACAAGGCAGTGAAGGGCTTTTGTATGTGATGGCCAATACTTTAAATTGAGCTTGTGAACTGATGGGCAGCCCATGGAGTGACAGTGAGCTCTATAACATGATCTATCAGATTCAGTACAAGTTCTCCACCAGCACCTAGACATTTCCCAACCCTCTCCAGATCACCCAGCTCTGTGGTAAACCAGGGGGCTGGGTTTTGTCCCAAGGGAGGGAGGTGATCGAGGGGTGACCTTGTTGATAGCTTCAAGGAGCTTCAAATTCCACACTTCTATGGCAATCTCAACAGAGCATGTGTCTGAAATCCTAAAATCCCCTAAAGTATTCTGGAATCCATTAGGATTAATGAGCCTCCATGGGCAGACCATTTGAACCAGGGGCCCTCTTCTGCAGGGTGTTGGAACAACGTTGACCTTGGTTTTGAGTAGGTAATGCAGGGCGAATCTCCAGCCCTGTAATCAAACCTTTGCCCAAAGATTCAGTGCAAACGATCAGATCAAAGTGATGCCTCATTCATGTGCTTGGCCAGTTACGATTTGGGAGAGACCCAAGGCAGACAAAGAAGCTATAAAATCCTGGGCTGGCTCTGGTGAGGTATGCTTGGCGGGAATGCTGGCGTTCCCCAGAACAACTGGTCTGGGTGTCTCCAGCACTAAATCTGAGATCACCTCTGCCAATTCAGACAAGGTGCCCACTGGAGAATTAGGCAGTTGACAAACAAGCAGAATGCCTAATCTGTCCTTAATCCCTAATGTGAAGAGCACACAGTCAATGCTAATGATGGTTTGCGCAGGAAGTCTGTGGAAGCTGAAGTACTCTTGGAGGGTAATGGCCATGCCTCCTCCCATCCAACTGTGTGTGGTTGATGGAAGACTGCATAACCGAGTGGTGTTAGTTGGGACAGACACACCACATTGTTTTCTTCCAGCCATGTCGCAGTAACGCAATCTAGGTCAATTTCCTCTTCCTGTAACAACTCATACAGTTGTGCAGTTTTGTGCTTACTGATCTGGCTACATAGTGTTAGTGTACAGGTGGAGGAAATAGGGTCCTCTGCCTCATCAACGGTTGGGAGGGTACGACAGTGAGCTCCCTTACCACATACTGGCCTTCTTTGATACATCCCACCTCCATATCTACTAGCTCCCAGCTGCCCTGAAATATTACATTCATCAGACATTTTGTAATAAGTGAAGGTTTCCCTGCAAGACAATAATAAACCACCCAAACGTCCAACAATCAACATGCTAGTGACTGCACTGAAACTGCTACAACAGACCAGGGGACAGTTGTGGTGTGTTGATGTCAGCGTTGGTCAACAGGTGTAGTTCTATGACAGTCACCACTTATGTAATTGTTGAAACTCTCTTTCCCTGGAGACAAACCTTCCTCCAGTTGTGCACTGCTTTCAAATTATTGAAGGAAACAAAAACACTTTTTAAAGTCTTCACAAAATGGTGCAAGTATTATGACTGGGGGATGGCATTATTGATGTTTATAACGTTAAAAAAATACGTCTAGGTGTGTACTCCCATGGAGACCTTATATGGCAAGTGAACACCCAGTTCAGTCAATGTTTGTATGTACTTTGTATGTTTTCTTCATATTTTTTAAAGCAGGGACCTAGTTTACTTCATCACGTGACTATGTGGTTAGTAACGTCTTTTTAAAATGTTGATCATTTTTATTTCTGCCATTTTAATGATTTTATTGTGTTGCTCAGTTGTGCTGGGGTTTTGAAAGCTTTCAAGATCCATAAATAAAGATTACATTTTGTAAACCCTAATCCCCTATCCTTGCCTTTTTAATTCTTTTGTGAATTTTTAAGAGAATTAAACACATCATTCTACCAACTGTCATAAAGAACAAAATTATTTATAATCAATAAATTATTACAAATCAAATTGAAAACAGAATAAGATTAGAATTTGCATTTTTAAAAGACTGTTAATCAAATTAATTAATGAGTAATTAATCAACTTAACCATTTCCCCCCATTCCTTGCTACAGAGTAAATCCATATCCTAAGCTGTCATACTCCTGGACACACAACCATGAATAACCTTTTGTTCATATGCATTGATTTATTTGTTTTCTCTCTCTCTCTCTCTCTCTCTCTTTCTCTTAGGGAACATCACTGATGAGGTGGCTAAGACATATTGTCATTTAAACATTGTGGGTCTGGTGGGTTCCATTGACAATGACTTCTGTGGCACAGATATGACCATTGGCACTGACTCTGCACTGCACCGTATCATGGAGGTGATTGACGCTATCACTACTACTGCCCAGAGGTGAGCCCGTGATTTCTTGTCTTTTCTTTCCTCATTATCACAAGGTTGCACCATGTCTTAGACTAGCTTAGAATGATCCCTACCTATAGCGCAACAGCATTGTTCCCAAGCATGGCTAGGCATGATTAAGTGGTTTCCCTGGGCCTATTGTTTTCTGTCCAAGCAATTTTCCCCCACTGTTAAAGCTACTGATTTGTTGCAGGCAATCCTGATGGCTTCATCCACAGTATTGCTTAAATATCATATTTCTTTAAGCACTTGCACAGTAATAGATTGGTGAGACACACACACACATACACACAAATCTTTGTCAGCAGAATGCTGTCCTACTTAAGGTATCAATGTTTTATTTATTTGTTTGTGTTATTTATTTGCCCCCAAACATCATAAGCAGGACCCTGTTGACTTTTCTTCTTGGCTATGTGTCTCCAAAGCCCACTGGGTTGCCTGAGCTAGGCCACCATCACTGTAGGCAACTCCTACCCTTTCCCCTAGTAGCTGTGTGCCCCTCCATGGGCATGAGTGGACTGTCTTAAATTTTTTCAGAAGCAAGGGGGAACAAGCAGCACAGCTGCATCCCCTTGCAAGGCAGTATTCCCACATTCTCTCTGCTGCTGCCTGGGCAATGTGTGGGTGAGTATTGCGTTCATAGGAAAATGCAGTTGAATGGTCAACTGGATACGCCCTTACTCTCTGATTTGAGTCCAGTAGCACCTTAGAGACCAACAAGATACCAGATGAAGGGAGCTTTGACTCTGGAAAGCTTATACCCTGAAAATCTTGTTGGTCTCTAAGGCACTACTGGACTTGAATCTAACTGTTCTACCACAGACCAACACAGCTACCCTCTGAAACTGCCCTTACGCTCTGTTTCTTTCCTTTGCAGCCACCAGAGAACCTTTGTGTTGGAGGTGATGGGCAGGCACTGTGGGTAAGAAAAGAGCTCTATTTGGTCTGGTTGGTTAAGTTAAGGGAGGTTAGTAATTTTTCAGGTAGGGGATTACACACAGACAGATAGGTGTGTGCAGTATGAGCTGCTCCCCCACTTCCAGGAGTCCTGAGCAACTTTGGCTCCTTGGAGTAAATTCCTTCACCTCAATTGATTCCCTGGGCTGCCATTTACACGCTCATCCTCGTCTGCCTTTCCAGGTACCTTGCATTAGTTTCAGCTTTGGCTTCTGGTGCCGACTGGCTTTTCATCCCTGAATCACCTCCTGAGGATGGCTGGGAGGATTCCATGTGTGAGAGGCTTGGTGAGGTGAGCTCGCATGGTCAAAATGAATTATGCCATCTTTTTACAAACGTGCTAAGAAAAAGTAGTGAGAGAGTTCAGCTTTAGTCTCTTCTGCAAGGAGACGTCTGGCTAAAAGCCTCCATTGCAGTTACTTACCTAGGAGGAAGACTTTTCCCTCTTCCTGTACTGTGCACCAACCCAAAGCTAGTTTCAGAGGGTACATTCCCTTTTAGAAGAAGTATCTGTTCTGCTACTGCTCTTCTCCAAAACATTCATTTTGTGTAACTTCTGCAGAGCATAAATGCCGATGGGGCCAGGTAATGAAAGCTATCCAACAGACATGAATGTGTGGCAAGACCTCTGAGAGAACTGGATGTCACAGTCGTAGAGGGTACCCAGTGGGGTTCAGGCATGTTTTTGCTTCCATTGAGAAGTTCCTGCAGAGGAGAGCAGAGAGAAGGCGCAGGAGGCCAAGCTCAGAGCATCAATGTTAAGATTGCAAGAGAACTCTACGCAGTGCAACCTCTTCTCACCTGCCTGATGTGAGCATCACTCACTGGCATCCGTACTCTTATTTGGACAGGCACGGAGCAGAGGATCCCGACTAAATATTATCATCATTGCTGAGGGTGCCATTGACTGGAATGGGAAACCTATCACCTCTAATTACGTAAAGGATGTAAGTGATACAATCAGTGGGAGGGAGCCGGAATGACAAGAGTGCTTAGTGATGCACAGATCTTTGAAAACAATCACAGCAGGCTTTCCTGTGAAGCTTGCCACTTTTCCACTTGCCTTTCTTCAGACTTTGGTTTAACCCAGGGTTGAAAGTGGCTATTCCATTTCCATTCCATAAACCATTAATGGCATAGACATTATGACAAATATCACAAACAGAAAGCATACATCTTAAAATCGGTACGATAAGATCAAAGCTGAGAACCATAAGTATCAAAGATTTTAAGGTTTTGGATTTTCATCACTTCAACCAAAAACTTGGCTACATCCACAGTGATCTCTGGAGTTACATCATTCATTAAGAATTGGCATTTTATTTTATTAGGCAAGTGAGACTTGGCATGTAGCCTATTTCCTAACCATTTCTCACATGGTGATACATATAAAGAGCAGTCAAGTAATATGTGATCAAGCGTTTCCAGGGAGTTAGAGTCACATGGGCAAATTTGATCCTGAATTGGAATTTGGTGAAACCTTCCGTACAAAATTCGAGATGGGAAGGCATTAACCCTGGCAAGAGAAAATGCTCTCCGAAGGGAAGGAGTATCCAAATTATAAAAATATTGGGGGATACTGAAAGTGGCTATTGTCACCTTTTAATATAGATACTTGGGCGTGTGATGCTTTTCTCACTTTATCATGGGAAAGGTAATCTGATTGTGGGGGGCATTACACATGCATGTCCATGTGTAAAATGAAGCTTTTTTTTGTTGGTTCTTGTAGGTTATCCGGGCTGTGTAACCGTGGTCTTGGAATTTTCTTTCCTGACGTTTCGCCAGCAGCTGTGGCAGGCATCTTCAGAGTAGTAACACTGAAGGACAGTGTCTCTCAGTGTCAAGGGTGTAGGAAGAGTAATATATAGTCAGAAAGGGGTTGGGTTTGAGCTGAGTATTGTCCTGCAAAAGTAATGTGCTAATCATTGTCCTGTAAGTATCAAGATAATGTGCTAATGATGGTATGGTATGTTAATATGGAACCATTGTATCCTGAAGTGATCTGTTAATGTGTGTAATCCAAAGCTAATCTGCATGGCTATTGTTGAATGTTGTCTTTGTTAGTCTGGAGGTTTTTTAGAACAGGAAGCCAAGCCTTATTCATTATTAAACTCTCCTCTTTTCTGTTAAAGTTGTGCTGATTACACACATTAACAGATCACTTCAGGATACAATGGTTCCATATTAACATACCATACCATCATTAGCACATTATCTTGATACTTACAGGACAATGATTAGCACATTACTTTTGCAGGACAATACTCAGCTCAAACCCAACCCCTTTCTGACTATATATTACTCTTCCTACACCCTTGACAGTGTCCCTCAGTGTTACTACTCTGAAGATGCCTGCCACAGTTGCTGGCGAAACGTCAGGAAAGAAAATTCCAAGACCACGGTTACACAGCCCGGATAACCTACAAGAACCAATGAACTCTGACCGTGAAAGCCTTTGACAATACTTTTTGTTGTTGTTCCTCTTTCTGATTAGCTGGTTGTGAAGCGCCTTGGCTTTGACACACGTGTGACTGTGCTGGGCCACGTGCAGCGTGGTGGGACCCCATCAGCATTTGATCGAGTTCTGGTAGGTGGTTTGTTTTTTCTGTACATGAACACCTATGAAGCTGCCCTATACTGAATCAGATCATTGGTTCCCTCAAGATCAGTAATGTCTACTAAGATTGGCAGCAGCTGTCCAGCGGGTCAAGTAGAGGTCTTTCACATTACCTACTGCTTGGTCCTTTATACTGGAGATGCCGGGGATTGAACCTGGGACCTTCTGCATGCCACGTGGGCATTTTGAAAGGTGTCCACACAGCAGACTGTTGTGGGAAAGTGGGACTGTGGGAAAGGGGGATCAGAGCTGGGTGCCTTAAAAAAGCAGGTCCCTTTTATTTTTACAGGCTGAAAGCATGCCGCATGCACAGCCTACAGGTCTCCTGCAAAAGCACCTGTATGCAGTGTTGTATGGGTGGAAATATAGGAGGTAAAGATAGGTAAACATTTTGGAGGGCATTAATTCATAGGGCCGCCATAAGTCAGAAGTGACTTGACAGCACTTCACACACACACACACACACACACACACACACACACACACACACACACACACACAACTGTTGCTGGTCTGTTGGTCTGCAGATGTCACCCACACATTAGAAGCTCACCTGTTTTAAAATTTCCATGCAGGTGCATCTTTTGCATGTCCATAGGTTATCATACTTGATGGCTAAGGGTGTTTTGCACACCAGACATAGTTTTTGCCCTGCTTATTCCCAGCCTGGCCAGGGACAAACAGAGAGGAAATCTGGTGTGAAATCCAGAGGTGTGCTGTGGTTTCTCTCAGGCTTTGTGTAACACTGGAGTAATTTGACTAGTCCTATTGGAACAATAAGCATGTCTTTTCTTGCATGTCTTGAGTGGTGGTGAGGTGGGATGAGCTTCACTTTTGGGATGGTGGTGCCTCTTGGTTACAAACAGTGCCAGCTTAAAATGGTACCTAAGGCAGAGGCCTTCCCTCCAGACCAGTCCTGCCTGGTTAGCAGCTAACAGATTCTTAGCAGAGTTCCATTCAGACCTCCAGGGTCCTGCTTGCATCTTAGTTGAGGCCTGGGCTGAAAAGGGGAGAATCTGTGTTACACCTCAGCCATTCCCACTTCACTGGAATTTCCTCAGTGCATCATTGCCTCCTTCCTGCACACGGGTGTATACAACCCCCCCTTCCCCGTGGGCATAAGTGACTCCCTGAGCTCAGAGAGGGACTCCTGCGGTCTGCCACAATGACCTGGCTACTGCATCACCTGCTGATTTGGATAATGGAGACCAGAAGTGGCAGATCACCTGGGACCATTATTTTAGGCAGGTCTTAAGAGTCAGCAGTTGTGGGAAATGGGTCTGAATTGTATTCTATTATCATTCATTTTCTTACTGATCCCAAGGGAATTCATAAAATTTTATAGCCTTCGTGCTCCTTTAGATATTGGTATTTCCATCACTAGTTGACATCCTCATGCATTCCTCAAGTCTCTGTGATGGCCTCAAGGATATGTTGGCCATGATATATTGGTCTCCAGAACCAACCATTGGCATTAAATACGGGTGTCGGTAATAGTCTGACACTCTAACTACTACCAGCACATTGGCTCTCAGTGGAGCTCCTGGTGGGGTAGGGGACCCTGAAGAACAACACGAAAGGGATCTGCAATGGGAATGGATACTATATATCCAACCCAATATGTGAATGTTTGGATGGAGTTCTGGTTTTCAGGGCTTGCGGTACCACCACCCTTCTTTATACTCCTGTTTCTGGAAGTTTTTGTCTCCAAGGCAGAACTTTTCCAAGTGTCACTTATTTGAAAAGTGTTTCTTTATGATGTTTGCAGGATTAGATGTTCTGCAAGCTGTATGCTATCCATGAAGTAGTGAAGTGCAGACTACAGACTCGTGTTAACGCCACGATAATCCCTGGTTTCTCAGTGGTTTATACACTTTAAAGGACACGAAGTGTGATTTACATTGCTTGGAGCAGCAAGGCTCATCTAGCACCAAAGGGATACCATGCTACATAATTGTAGCACACAGCCCAAATTTGCAAGTGATATGTAGCACATGGTATGTTTCCTTTTTACCCTGGCCACAAGCTAGGCAGTGCTGAGTTCTCCCAATAGTGAGCCAGCTCCCTTACTTGAAATGCATTGTGTGCCTCCCAGAGCAGCAAAATGGGCATGGAAGCTGTGATGGCACTACTGGAAGCAACACCAGACACTCCAGCCTGCGTGGTGAGCCTCTCTGGGAACCAGTCGGTTCGTCTGCCCCTAATGGAATGTGTGCAAGTGGTGAGTGTGCCATAGAAGCCCATGTGTGCTTACGGTGGAGGGTTGAGACATTGCTTTAAAGACTCTGTTTTATGTGAATTGGTGAGGCAGGGAGATTGACACAGGGTGGTGCTAATAAACAATGAAACTGGTATTCCCTTGGCAGCTGTGGAAGTGTGGAGCTGCAGTGAGGAGGGGGAATTGGGCAAAATCACCCCTGCTTTTGAACAGGTGGAGTTAGGCTCACCGTGTTACTGCAGATGCCCCGTCCCACCCCCACTCTATCATTGCTGCATGGCATTTTGTCATGGAAAATTCCCCGGTCCTCTGCCTCAGCTTTTTGGGGCACACAAGGGGCTGCTGCAAACTTCTTCCATTGGTGGAAATTAGGACCCACCATTAATCCACCACTCTAGCTGATTGCAGAGGGGAACTCGGGAACATGTTCTTAGCTTTAGGTGGAAGCATAGAACATAAATTGTAAAGGGAGCACAGTGTAATTTGATCACTTCAGCCTCTCCCCACTGTGCCCAGTTCATATCACTTTTTTCCCTGTAGGTGAATTCTTTTGCCTGTACAGTTTCTTCATGTATTCTAGTCATTCTCTCCTGGTTCTTGACACAACTCAATTGAATTAAATTGTTACTCATCAGAACTTCCCAAATGTACCCTAATCAGCTGTACAGAAAGCATGCTGATATTCATCATCTGTGTAATTTATTATAACTTCATAATTAGGGGGCTGTGGGTGTGGGATTTTGAGCCATGGTTTCCAAAGGCCCTGAATGGAAGGGATGAGCTAATGCTACTCAGCTAGAAGTCTGGCTTGCACAAAAGGACTGCCTGGGCTGTGCTGGGTTAGGGGAGGGAGAGGGAGCTTCTTTTCTTTGGCTCACACCTGCATCTGCTGAGAGGAAGAATATCATGAAGTGAAAGCAGAATATCTCTTCCTGGGGGCCTTTGCAATCCATGAGCTTTCCCTCTCCCCTCTTCTGTTATTTCCCCCCCCCCACACCAGTCTACAGTGGTAGATGTTGTTTTTACTGGCCTTAGGCAGGGGGGATGGGGCTGAATAGCAATGCAGCTGAAGATTAATTCAAGTCACTGCCCCTTAGTTCTTATTAGATTTTTATTCTGGTTTCTCTCTGTAAGAACCTGACCCATAACCTTCTTCTTACAGACCAAAGATGTCCAGAAAGCAATGGATGAAAAAAGGTTTGAGGAAGCAATCCAGCTCAGAGGGAGGTAAGGGGCCAGCCTGTAATCCCAAAGGAAATTGTATTTATGTCATCTGTTTGTATCATGAGCCCTTTGGCTCTTTTTTTTAATCATGAAAGCAAAAGCCGCCCCTATGCTTGTAGCAAGCCTTTGACATTTATTCATTTAAGTAATATTTAGCCCATCTTTCCTGTGAAGGACTCATTAGCTGGGACACTAACAACTTGCTACTTGTTTCTTTAATGCTTTTTTCTTAGCATTTGCTAATTTCCCAGGCTAATTTGGGTAGCTAGACATTACTAGCTTTTGATATGAAACATGGAATGATTCAGTAATTGCTTTGTATTTTAGATGCTAACACTGTAGAACCACCTGCTTTTATTTAGTGCCCATGGAAAAGCCCTGACATAGGAGCATTCAGCGTGTTCTTTTCAACGGGCATCACGTATAGCTGGAGGAAGGCTCTGGATGTTGGTGGCTCTGTGCTGACTTGCACCTTCTGCTGGCCAGCCCTGTTTATTGTGATCTAAAATGTCAGCATGACAGCTATTGTTCTTTCGTGCTCCTTCCTGACTGCACCCATCAGGCCTTTCCTCTGTTGCTGGGCACTCCTGAGCACCCAGAAAAAACATGGGCTTATTTAAACATGATCAGATATATTGCCTGATATTGTTCATTCATTGATCATGAATCTCACGAATGCTCCAGATTGTGAGCACTCAGTTTTCTTTCTGTTTTAAACCACTGGTGCTAACCATTCTGGAGAAAGTATCTTCTAGCTATGCAAGTCTTCATATACTCTGAAAGTATACTCTTAAAGCTGATGTGGCCCAGCCTGGCCTGAAGAATATTCTCTTAGAAATGGTGTCCTATCGTGCCTAAGAGTCAGGACATACCCAGTTCAGATTCCATATCTGCCATTAACTCACTAAGTGGAATTAGGCAAGGCACTCTCAGCCTGTGTCTACAATATGGGGACAATGATACTTGTTTGTCGTACAGGGTGGTACCATCATATAATGGTTGTGAAGCACTTTGAACACTGGAATGCACTATACAAATGCTAAGTAGTATTGGTACATCTCCTAAAATTAGCAACATGCCGTTGTATTGGACTTGTACTATCATGTCTTAATGCTATCCCTGCTTTTCTGAGAAAGAACCTTCATCAAACAGGAGTTCAACATCCTGTGATGTGTGGCTGCAGCCTTAGTTTAAACAAATGCACAGTAAAAGGCTTGAGGCTTCTCCCACATGGCTTGTTGGTTTTATGTTGTTGACTTACTATTTTAGTTGTAACCCTCCTCAAGTAGGACTCTGGTGAGGCAGCATAGAAATCTTTTAAATAAATAAGATTCCTGCTGGAAAGTCTGTTTGCCTTAACTGAAATACATGGAGCTTTCCCCCCTAAGTCAGCGCTTCTGGCTTTCAGGAAAAAGCTGATTAGAGATCTCAATAGGTATTGCATTTTAGTCTGTCCATCTGTGCTAGAAAAGATGGGGTTTTTACATGTCATGTCGACGTCTGCATCACTGGGTCTCTCTGAAGTCCAGCATTAAGAAATAAATGGAGCACTTCATCTCAGACTAGAGTGAGGAGAGGGTATGGACTATGGGATGCCAAGAGTAAAGAAGAGGCAACATAACTGGTTTTGTTTTACAGGAGCTTTGAAAACAACTGGAACATTTACAAGCTACTTGCCCACCAGAAACCAGATCAGGAAAAGGTGAGGAGACAAGGATTCAAGGGGAAGGGCAGTCTTTTATGGCCATGTTTCCTTGTTTTGTCAAGGAAGGATGTGGTAAGGATGTGTCTCCACACAAAGCGAGCATGAGTAAATCCATTTTAAATTCAGTGCATGTGCACAAAAATGAAGAAAAACCTACAAAGCAATTTGGAAAGCAGGTCCAGGAGATGTGTAATGTAAACTGTCCTGTTTCAGTGTGGTGCAGTGGTTTGGAGTGGTGGACTCTAATCTGGAGAACCAGGTTTGATTCCCCACACCTCCACATGAGAGGCAGACTCTAATCTGGTGAACCGGGTTGGTTTCCCCACTCCTACACCTGAAGCCAGCTGGGTGACCTTGGGCTAGTCACAGAGCTCTCTCAGCCCTTCCTACCTCACAGGGTGTCTGTTGTGGGGAGGGGAAGGGAAGGTGATTGTAAGCTGGTTTGATTCTTCCTTAAGTGGTAGAAAAAGTCATCATATAAAAACCAACTCTTCTTCAAAGTATGTGAGCAAAACTGCACTTGTATTAGGTGTTCAGGAACAGACAGGAAACAAGAGCAGGAAAATAAAGCCTCTTTTTTTTGACGTGGAACCATAGTGTAACCAGTCTTCATGCTGTATATCCAATCGAGGGTTTTCAGGCTGATTGTGAAGGAAAGTGCTGTCTCCTCCCATTTCAGACTGTCTCCTTCTAGACTTTCCTATCAGAAGTTTGATATTTACTTGAAGAACAGCAAAGAGTTTCCCTGTGTTCTGGGAAGGGGCCTTTTCTGCTTGAGTCACACAAAGGACTGCAGAAGCCATTGATCTGGGTCCCGCAGAAAATTCTAGCAGTCATAATTTGTTTTGTGTCTTAAGGACGAAGTCAGTTTTGTCATCCCCTAAACGCTTGGCACAGGAGGTTGGAAGCATTTATTGTTTAAACAATATATAAAAATTTATTAAAAAAAAAAAAAAAGGAAGGGCCTGAAGTCGAAACTCTGAGGAGCTCTGAACTGCTAATGCAGGTTGCATCTGTCATGGAAGTACTCTGTTTTATACAGTAAGAGACAATTTGGTGTGGACAGAGATTTGGTGAATCGCTGCTGGAATGTGGTCAGCCCTTTGTCAGAGATGGCTGTGTAAGAAAGGGAAAGAGGGAAGGGAGCCTGCAGCTAGCCTTGGCTTCTTACATCTTGCTTAGTACTCCTCAAAAGACTTCTCTGAAGCAAAGCAGGGCATTGTACCCATCTGTATTTCAGACCCTTACCCTTATACCACTTTCTCTTTTGCGGAATTTCCCCGTAAGGGCTCCATCCAGAACACTGAGAGTTTCAGATCTGTTCTGCAATGATTCCTTTATATCCTTTGCCTGACCTCTTCCTATCTTTTCCCTCCTGGACAGAGCAATTTCAACATGGCCATCCTCAACGTGGGAGCCCCAGCAGCAGGCATGAATGCAGCCGTCCGGTCTGCTGTGCGTATTGGGATTTGCCAGGGCCATACAACGTATGTGGTGAACGATGGCTTTGAAGGCTTGAGTAAGGGACAGGTGAGTTGCTGATCAGAGGGATGATCTTTCCTCCTCTCTGGAGTCATGTTCTCTTTTCTTTGTAACTAGAACGTGTGCAAGCTAACCTTATGAGTGTGGCTCATACTGTAAACAGCCAGAGAGAGAACCAGTGTGGTATCAGTTAGAGTCATGGACTAGGATCTGGGAGACCCATGTTTGAATCCCCACTGTGCCACGGAAGCTCGTTGGCTGACCTTGCGCCAGCAAGACCCATCAGCAGAACTTGCCTCACAGGTTTGTTGTGAAGATAAAATGGAGGAGTGGAGAAAGATGTACCGTATATACTCGGGTATAAGCCGAGGTGCCTAATTTCACCCCAAAAATGGGGAAAAATTAGGCACCCGCGTATAAGCCGAGGGGGAAATGCACCCCTCCCCCCCCCCCCGCAGGCTTACCTGACCGGGCTCCAGGCGCGCAGGCAGGCGGTGGTGGCCGGCCCCTCCCTGCGCGCAGGAGGCCCCGCAGGGTCAGCTGGCAAGTGGGAAGACCGGCCCGGGTGAGGTGGGGGGGAAGAAACCGCCGCCACCCAGCACAAGGCGGGGTGGGGGGTGAAGAAACCGCCACCGCCATGCAGAAGGCGCAACGATCGCGCAAAAGGCGCGATCGGGTGGGGTGAGGAAGAAACCGCCGCCGCGCAGAAGGTGCGATCGGGTGGGGTGGGGGTTAGAAGGCGGGACAGCCCGCCCATCAGCTGGCCGGCGGGAGTGCGCTGGGAGAGGGCCCGGCAGGCGAATTATCGTATTGACCCGAGTATAAGCCGAGGTAAGTTTTTTAAGCCAAAAATCATGGCTAAAAAACTCTGCTTATACTCGAGTATATACGGTAAGCCACTTTTGGTCCCCGAGGCATATGAATGAAGTAAATAAATGAACTAGCACCAATCAGGAAGGCTTTGGAATTTCAGCTTAGAATATGGGGTGGGGAGGAGGGGTTGATAGTCGGGCAACAAAGTATCACTGTGACCTTTCGTTACAAAATAGCGTTTTCATCATCTGGGTTTGGCAGAAGGTGCGGTATGGTGGTGTAATCCAGTTGGGGATAACTGGGCAAATCACAAGGGGAACTAATTGACTTTTTTCTTCTCATAGATCCGAGAAGTGGGCTGGCATGATGTGGCAGGCTGGTTGGGCCGTGGTGGGTCCATGCTGGGGACCAAGCGGTGAGTGCCACCAGGGACTAGAGAGAAGTTCTCTGTAGGCGGTGGCAGAGTTGGGCTGTACAGATCACATTGAAACTGTCCTTAAAATTCCAAAATGAGTGGCTCACCCAGTCCCCCATTGACCTGAGACAGGAATGATTGAACCAAAAATATGCCCTTTTGCTCCCTGCTTCCTTGAAAGTGATCTAAATTAAGAAGGAAATGTGACAACTTTTTTCGTATATTTTATTGTTCAGCTGTTCTTAAGATTAATGCTTGTCTTGCATCAGCCTTCCTGTAGTGGAAATTCATTGTTTATGCAGTAGTGTTTCCTATATGATCCCTTCCAAAACACTGCCTGTCCAACTGCTTTCCACAGACCCACTTTTTGCTCTTCTAGTCCCGCTCCCATGATGATGGATTCCATTTCACAACCACAGTCACGTTCTCTCCAGGAAGTTTCTACCTTTGCAGTGTGGTGTAGTGATTTAGAGAGGTGGTTTGGTGGACTCTGATTTGGAGAACAAGGTTTGATTCCCCACTTCTCCACATGAGAGGCGGACTCTAATCTGGTGAACCAGGTTGGTTTCCCCGCTCCTACACATGAAGCCTGCTGGGTGACCTTGGGCTAGTCACAGCTCTATCAGCCCCACTTACCTCACAGGGTGTCTGTTGTGGGGAGGGGAAGGGAAGGTGATTGTAAGCTGGTTTGATTCTCCCTTAAGTGGTAGAGAAAGCCGGCATATAAAAACCAACTCTTCTTCTTTGCACTTTGGCACCAGTTTTTCCCTATTATTCAAAACTAAAGTTAAAACAACATACTTATCTTCTTTTTTCAGTTGTCTGAGATGGAAAGATAGCTGAAATGTTTGGACAGCCTCCGTGCTGCTGTGTTATCTTTCCAGTGTCCTTCATTCTTAATACTGCCTGGCCTTTGCATGTTTTGCTTTTCTTTCTTTCTGACAAAAAAAAATTCTTTATCTGGCTTCCTGTGTGATCTGTTGACGTAGACTCGTTTGGTGAGATCTCTCTCTCTCTCACCCCTCTTTCTGACTCCATTCCCACCAAGTCTTCATCACCTAGTCCAAGGGAATCTTCCCCTCTGAGTACCACATGCCCCATGTGTGGCTGATCCAGCAGCTCTGGCTGCTGCCCTGCCCAGTCGTCCCTTTATACCGTTGCAAGTGCACATATTGCTGGATCAAGTACAGACTGAAAAGCTGAGGCAGGAAATCCTGCAACTGGTTCACATATTACATCTTTCCCCATTCCCTGTAGAGACCTTTCTTGATTTATACGGTCTGACAAACTCTGCTCCCAGAGGGGTACCTAGAATGTGCAGACCTATAGGATGCCAGCCAGCATCTTAACTGAACTGATCTTCTTATGCAGGACTGGCCACACTCCTATGTGAGCTAGCTGGCTGAGTTCCTTTTCACTGAGTGCGTATTCATCTAAAATTAGGAGCCTCTTCCAAAAACACAAGACAGTCTGAATTATATTCTCCAGTGGTTAGTTGGGTTGAACAGGGAGCAAGTGGGTACAGCTAAACAGAATTTTCCTTTCTCCTTTGGTGGTCACAGGGCCATTTGTTCTGCAGGGAGTAATACAAAGAGCACATGGTGCCTAAGTGGTTCTTGCTCTTGTCCTTGTGTGAGAGTCTATCCCTCCTTCCTTGGCAAAGAACACATTCTTTCAAAGCCTGAACGTTAGTGCATGTGTCCCATTTTGCCTCATACTGTTATCTGGGAAAGGGAAAATAGATCTCGGGCACCACATTAAACTGGGATACAAAATTTTAGATGATCTTTCCGCTTGCTTCATGGAATAAACATCTCCTTTTTTTCCCTTTGTTTAGAGGCAATTCCGCTGTATAGCAAGTTCTGTAACAGAAGTATATGAATGGTAGAGGTGAGCGCTGCAATCTAAATTTTCTAACTGCCAGTTTTCTTCTTCTTCTTCAGAACTCTCCCAAAGACATGCATGGAAAAGATTGTAGAAACCATCCGGAAATTTAACATCCAGGCACTGCTGGTCATTGGTGGATTTGAGGTGTGAAGAAACTCATTGGGGTCTTTTGGTTGAGAAATGCCTCTGCATATTCTAGAAAGCTAAGCTAGGCATGTTCACCCTTGGACCAGGTATGAGCTTCCCATGTCCAAGGCCAGGATAGATGCTCAGTGGTGAGAAATCTTTTCTTCATGGCCTCTGTGGCTCAATAATGTCTCCACTGACCTGTCCTATGTCACTTCATGTAATGCCCTTTGCTGTACAGCAACTGCAGCCCTGCTGTGTAGGGGACTTAGCTCCAGGTGACGATGTAGGGAAAGTATACTGGTAGGGAAAGATGCATAGTCTGCCCAACCCCAAAGACCTTGAGTTAGTTAAAGGCAGGAAGAATTTTCTAACATTTAGAGCGGTTCCTCAGTGGAACAGACTTCCTTGGGAGGTGGTAAGCTCTCCTTCCCTGGAGGATTTTAAGAAGAGGTTAGATGGCCATCTGTCAGCAATTCTGATTCTATGACCCTAAGCAGGTGATGAGAGGGAGGGCATCTTGGCCATCTTCTGGGCATGGAGTAGGGGTCACAGGGGGTGTGTGGGGAGGTAGTTGTGAATTTCCTGCATTGTGCAGGGGGTTGGACTAGATGACCCTGGTGGTCCCTTCCAGCTCTATGATTCTATGATCCCTTGCAGCTCAGATAGATGTGTGTGTAAAGTCCTGTCAAGTTGCAGCTGACTTGAGGTGACCCCTTATGGGGTTGTCAAGGCAAGAGACTAACAGAGGTGGTTTGCCATTGCCTTCCTTTGCATAGCAACCCCAGTATTCCTTGGTGCTCTCCCATCCAAATACTAACCAGGGATGACCCTGGTTAGCTTCTGAGATCAGGATATCCTGGGCCATCCAGGTCAGGGCACTCAGATAGATACTAGACCAAAATTCTCAGTTGCATCAGGAAGGCTCTGAAAGGTATTGAATTGTTTTTTTACTCTCTACTTCCTCTGACCAAGTGCTTGGCCGCCATTGTGTTGTTTGTGTATCTGATTCAGTTGTCCCTTGCAGGCCTATGAAGGAGTACTGCAGCTGGTGGAGGCACGTGGGCAGTACGACGAGCTTTGCATCATCATGTGCGTGATCCCAGCTACCATCAGTAACAATGTGCCTGGGACGGATTTCAGCCTGGGGTCAGATACGGCCGTCAATGCTGCCATGGAGGTGAGCCAAAAATTCCGGATAGTCTCACGCTTTCTGGGAACAAGAGCATCCTGGGAGATGAATTCAGTCATCTTTCTGGCATTGATGTATTCTCTTCCATGTCATAGAATCATAGAGTTGGAAGGTACCACCAGGGTCATCTAGTCCAACCCCCTGCACAATGCAGGAAACTCACAACTACCTCCCCCCTCACCCCCAGTGACCCCCACTCCATGTCCAGAAGATGGCCAAGATGCCCTCCCTCTCATCATCTGCTTAAGGTCATAGAATCAGCATTGCTGACAGATGGCTATCCAACCTCTTCTTAAAAACCTCCAGAGAAGGAGCGCTCACCACCTCCCGTCTGGGACTTGGGGAGGGAGAGGCATGGGATGGGAAAAGAAATAATACAGAACATAACAACTCCCTCCCTCTTCTCTCTGAGCACTAGAAAACCTATCCCAATACTCCCGTTTTAGTCTGAATGTTCAGCATGCTGCTTGCATGTTTTCACTCTCTTCCCCCCCCCCCCACCTTGTATTTTATATATACAGGCTTGGGTCCAAAACAGTTGAGCTGACACAAGAGAGAGGAAGGATGATTTCAATCCCCTTCCTTACGGTAGCCCTCTGAACCAGGTGGCTATTTGTTTGCCTGGGTCCCATGTTACCAGAATAATTGTTCCAGGAGTCAGAAGGGACTGCAAGGGTAGAAAGTAATGCAGGGAAACTCCTGGCTTTCTGGTGTCTGTCTTGAATATAGTGCCAGTTGATTTCATTAGGTAACTTACAGTGCAATTCTGTGCAGAGTTACTCCAAGTTAAACCCATTTATTTTAATGGACTCATGTCGGAGTAATTCAGCATAGGATTTGTAATGCGTTCCAGCATTAATTCATTAGGACTGGGTTTTCAGAGAAAGGTGAGTTATAAATATTTAAATATTATGAGAGAGGGAGAAAAATTCTTTTATCCTCATAATTTTATATATCTCTATCACGTCTCCTCTTAGTCGTCTTTTTTCCCCCTAAACTTGAAAAGCCCCCAAACCATCCCCCCCCCCCAAATTGGGAAGGTACTCCAACTCTGGTCAGGTTGGTTGCAGTTCTCTGCACCTTTTTCAGAACTATGATACGCTTTTTGACATAGTATAACCAGCACAGTACACATTGTTCCTCAATGGAGCCATACCATAGATTTATATAAAACATTATGAAAATGGCTTTATTTGATTCCATATTTAAAATTTGCCTTTTGCACTGCTGTCTCACATTGAGTTAACAATATCCTCTGCAACTTGAAGATATGTTTTGTGGATAGTTGATTCAGACCACACCCGTGCTTCTGGGAATTAAGGAGTTCTTGCTTTACACTCACTTTTGAATATTGTTTGTCATTTGGTTGCCCATTCACCTAGTCTGGAGACATCCTTGTGGCACATCATCTGGCATAACTGGGTGTCTTCTACAAACTTGCCCGACCTTCAGTTGGACTGAATGGACTTTGGTCTTAACCAGCTAGGCAGCTCATGAAGTGTTTAACCGTTGCCACTGAAATGTTGGGTGGGTCCTGCTAACACATTGCCATATTGCCAGTCTGAGTTTTGGGGGAAGGTTTAAGGCATGTGGGCTGATCAAACCTGAAGAAGCACCAGACCAGTGGCAGCCCCCACCCCCCCACACAAATAAAATAGTGTTTGGCATTTCTTCCAGTTATGGAGGAAGGGGCCGTGGCGCAATGGTAGAGCATCTGCTTGGCATGCAGAAGGTCCCAGGTTCAGTCCCCGGCATCTCCAGTTAAAGGGACCAGGCAAGTAGGTGATGTGAAAGACCTCTGCCTGAGACCCTGGAGAGCTGCTGCCGGTCTAAATAGACAATACTGACTTCGATGGACCAAGGGTCTGATTCACTATAAGGCAGCTTCATGTGTTCATGGTCCACTTTGAGAACACAAAGCATGACAGGTGGCTCTTAAATGGTTTCACCCAAAAAGAGGGAGCTAGTTCATGCCCTGTAATTCCAATTTCAGTCTGGGGTTGTGCGTGTTCCATTGTAATCACTAAGCAAGATTGCCTTCCTTTACCAGAGGCTTCTCAGTGCAGTTGCTTGGCCTGATATATTGGGGACAGGATTCTCGCTTTCCAAATATCCGGGTGGATAAACATTCCGTCATCTCTTCCCACCTCCACAGAGCTGTGACCGCATCAAGCAGTCTGCTTCCGGCACGAAGCGGCGTGTCTTCATTGTGGAGACCATGGGGGGCTACTGTGGCTACTTGTCAACAGTGACTGGCATTGCAGTCGGAGCCGACGCCGCCTATGTGTATGAAGAACCTTTCACCATTCATGACTTAAAGGTACGCTGGTGGCAAAACACTGTGTATGTACTCTGAGCTCAGCAAAGTGCTGGTTATGCATGATGCGGTGGCGTAAAGGATGGTCTCTCTGTGCTGGCGAATGTGCCGAGGGGAGGAGGCCAATTAAAAGCAAGGCAAAAGAAATGCATCGTCCCTCTTTTCATCCTCCCCGGCTGTGTGGCAGGCCTTTACTCCAAATCCCAAGATGATGGGAAACCAAAATGGAAAACAGGATAGGGGAGGGTCAAATAAAAGGAATTCCCTGTAAACATCTGCCAGCAAATGAAGTATGTCCATATGTAGACGTTACCCAGATTCTTCCCTGTACACCATGCTTTAGGAAGATGTGGTGTATTTGTACAAGGTGAGAAAGATGAAATACTTGAATTGGACTTTACCTCGCCTACTGGCTGGACAGTGAGTAGGGATGGGAGTGTTGTGTGGCATCTCTATAGCAAGGGACCGCTGGGTTTCTTGAAATAATTGAGAGTGACACTTGGCCACGCTCCTCCCGAGAGGTGCAATAGACACTGCAAAAAATTCTTCCTAGGAGCAAAGATGGACAGAGGAAGTACTCAGACAATACACCCCTAGGTGTAGACTCTTGTCCTTATCTGCAAGTCAGAACACATGCCTTCTTTTTTTGAGACAAGCACTGATTAGAGGCAATGGGGATCAACATTTGAAGGAAAGCTTTTTTTTCCAGCAATCCTAAACAAACCTACTCAGAAGTAAGTCCCATTTTATTCAGTGGGCTAAATCCCATGAAAGTGTTCTTAGGATTGCACTGTTATAGATTCCAAGTTCTGTCCTTCAAATAGCCCCTGATCTCTGCAAACTGACTATATGACACAGAAAACCTGAGTTCACCCCCACTCATCCTAGTGTGTGTATACACATGAGGATTCCAAGAATGAGATTTTGTCCAGTGACCTGGGTTCCTTCTCTCCTAGCTGTCTTTTTGTCCATTGATTGTTGTGCTTTTGATCAGTTGTAACGTCCAATGGGAGCACAGCACGTGAATTCTTACCCAGCCTTATTCTCTCTGTAGCTGTCAAGCAAAATTTCCTTTTCCTTTCCCCTGAAAAGTTATGCTGTTGTCTCGCATCAGCCAAAAGCTTGTCTAGTGAAAGCTGCTGTTCTCTTTCCAGGCAAACGTTGAACACCTGACTGACAAAATGAAAACGGACATTCAGAGAGGCCTGGTTCTGCGGTGAGTGGCCATGCTTCAGTTATGGCGGGACCAAGAAAGATAGCAGATGAGGCCAGCAAGGGGCTTTGGGCTTATTCTGAACATGGGTTTAGGGGAAAACTTGTTTCATTCAAAATGATAAAAGAAATGAGGGAACCACCATTGCACTCAGCCAACAACAAGGGAGCCCAGAATGCTGTGCAAGACCTGTGAGGAGGTGTTCCTGATAGCCCATCACCTGCTGGGTCACAAGGTGAGCCGTGCTGTGCTGGGCTCTGCTGATACAATCCCTGGAGTCCTGCCAAGGCTTGCATCTCTATAGCATGGCTGAAAGGGCGATTCAGCACAAATGAAGGACTTGCAGCCTAGAAATCTCTGAACCATTGAAAAGAGATAGCTGGTTCTAAAATGTGATGTGGTTGGGTTTGGCTTCCTGCTGGGGTGAAGCGTCTGTGTTCTTTTGGGCTCTTCAGTGGTAGAGCTAAAACAGTGCTGGCAATGGTTTTCCTAGTGTTTTTGATTGGCTTTAACTGTGCTCTGGTTTGTCTACAATGTAAACGTTTGCCAGCTGCATCCCATACTGGCCTGGCAGCACAAAAGGCTGGTAACATTCAGTTTTGCACATTTCCTGGTGTGCCGTGCCTTGCTGTCTGTGTAGATGTACCATGCCTTGCTATCTGTGCAGACATCCATAACATTAAAAAAATATTTTATTAAAAACCAAACATCCATCCTAACCTTGGAGTTAAAAATCCAAGGAAATATATACACCATTAGAAATGTCAGAGTACATTGAGTATTGACCTGAATCTTAAATCCCCATTTGTTAATGAAAACACAGAATAAAGTATTAAATAAAAACCCAGAGCCAGTCACTAAATGAAATCAGAATGTCTTTGCTTGCCTTAAGAAGATTAAAAGTAACTATTTCTGGTGTATCTCTGTTTGGAGTTCCACTGGGCTGGAGCTACCATCAAGGAGGGCCTGCTCCTTGTTGTTGTCGAGGGGCAGCAATTAGGGGCCATCCTCATGAACTCAGAGGGTAGGAGAGCTCAAATGGGGAGAACTGCTCTGTGAGACTCATAGGGGTTGTCCACTGAGGGGTTGAAAGGTTTTGAGTTGGTCCCAGAAGCTCATCAGCAAGCAGGGCACTTCCACGCAGCCTTTTGTGGACGTGGTTGCCCTCGTGTAGTGTGTCACAGGGCCTTCTTTCCCATACTTTCTCCTCAGAAACGAGAAGTGCCATGAACACTATACCACCGAGTTCCTCTACAACCTATATTCCTCAGAGGGGAAAGGGATATTTGATTGCAGGATCAATGTCCTGGGTCATCTTCAGCAGGTAGGTGGAGCAAAGTAGTGGGGCAGCCTGTAGGTCACCTCAGCACTGTGAGGGGCTGCAAAATTACTGGATGATAGAACTGATTAAGGTTTGTGGTGGAGAAAAGGAATAACGGGAAGAAGGTGTTCTCAAGGGTCTTTACTTGGACAACGTGGAGCTAATAAAAACCTGGCACTCTAATCTGTGTGGTACCTGGCTAAGGGGCCCTTTTTTCTAAGGGGGCTTTGGGGGTGGGGGTTGTAATTGACCTGTGTTTAACAGAAACAGTAGCAAAGTGGTAATCTGCTGAGTGGAATGATCTTGCCCTATGTGTCTCAGCCTCTCTCAACATTGTCTTTTGGCTCTGGCATTAATTTCCTGTTTCTTTCTAGGGAGGTGCTCCAACCCCATTTGACCGCAACTACGGCACTAAGCTGGGGGTGAAAGCTGTCTTGTGGATGTCAGATAAGCTGAAGGAGACTTACCGCAAAGGTATACCCGTCTGAACCCATGAATCTGCCTTATACTGAATCAAAGTCAGTATTGATGCACACTGGCAGTGACTCTCCAGCGTCTCAGTCAGAGGTCTTTCACATCACCTTCTGCTTGGTCCTTTTAACTGGAAATGCCAAGGGTTGAACCTGGGACCTTCTGCATGCCAAGCAAATGCTCTACCACTGAGGCATGGCCCCTCTCCAACTGTGGTGGAAGCGTTTGCTGCAGTAGGGAAAAGGCTTGAGACCCTGTAATGAGAATGGGAAGAAGCTCTCACGCACCGGGCCTTGGATCTTCTGCCTACCAGCCAGGTTTACAACAACTGCCATTATCGCACTATAAAAAGGTAAAGGTCCCCTGTGCAAGCACTGGGTCATTCCTGACCCATGGGGTGATGTCACATCCCGACGTTTTCTAGGCAGACTTTTGTTTACGGAGTGGTTTGCCAGTGCCTTCCCCAGTCATCTTCCCTTTACCCCCAGCAAGCTGGGTACTCATTTTACCGACCTCGGAAGGATGGAAGGCTGAGTCAACCTTGAGCCGGCTACCTGAAACCAACTTCCGTTGGGATCGAACTCAGGTTGTGAGCAGAGCTTGGACTGCAGTACTGCAGCTTACCACTCTGCGCCACACTACAGCAAATCAGCCCTAAGCTGTGACTAGCCCAAGGTCACCCTGCAGGCTTCATGTGGAGGAGTGGGGGAACCAACTCGTTTCGCCAGATTAGAGTCCGCTGCTCATGTGGAGGAGTGGGGATTCCTCCTCCACTTGGTTCTTGTGACAACCGTGATGTAGGTTAGAAAAGTGAGTGGCTGGCCCAGTTACCCAGTTAAGCTTCATGGCAGAGAAAGAATTTGAACCCAGGTCTCCCCTGTTCTAGACTGACACTTCACTCGATTCCTCACAGACCTCACTTTTCTTTCCACAGGTCGTGTGTTTGCCAATGATGCCAACTCTGCTTGTGTGACAGGCCTGAGAAGAAAGACTGTGTCCTTCAGCCCTGTGACTGAACTCAAGAAAGTCACAGATTTTGAGTAAGTATCACTCCTTCCACCATTCAAGTCAGGGGATGTAAGCTGTTGGCAATAGCAAGAAGGGCATATTCTACCATAAATAAGACCAAACTCAAGAAATGGAACCTTGGCTTACCTGTGAAGGTTCTTTCTCTACTGAGGGAGGAGGACATCTTATCAGCAGGTCTTTCCATCCTTTGCTCAGGGAGGCAGGAGTTCAACTCTTCAGATCCTGTCCTCTGGCTAGGACCGCCCCCTGCTGCCCAGTTGGTTAGTAACAGTGAACCATAACGAACATAAAACATCGGGGAAATGGGCCAGGGAACAACTTTCCCTCTAACTCTTGATTCCATTCGGAATAATACATCTGCTTGTCGTATCTTCACCCTGGGCGGGCAAGATGTCCTCCTCCCTCAATAGAGAAGGAACCCTCACAGGTAAGCCAAGGTTCTATTCTCCAACTGAGCTTGGAAGACATCAGTGGGATCTTCAAAAGCTGTGTTCCCTTGGGTGGGTTAATCCTCTGATACGACGTGCTGGAGAACCCTTCTGCTGAAAGGCCGCATCAGACGAGGAAAAGGAATCAATCTTGTAGTGCCTCGTGAAGGTTAAGTACAGAAGAAGAAATGCAGGACAGGAGAAGAAATTTGTTGAAGAAAATAGAAGGTAAGAAAAACAAGGCTTGCAGAGCTAGCCACTAAACCTGCTTCTCCCTCTTAAGACAGGAGGAGAACTGGGCAGCAGGGGGCCATCCTAGCCGGAGGACAGGATCTGAAGAATTTAACTCCTGCCTCCCTGAGCATAGGATGGAAAGACCCGCTGATAAGATATCCTCCAAGCTTAGTTGGAGAAAGAGCTAGTGTGTAGAAGATGCAGCTGGGGGATGGCGGAGCCAAATATGTCAGTATGTAATCAGTTTAGAAGCACTTGCTGTCCACTAGCCTTCTTTTTTATTATCTTCTATCATTGCATACATATATTTTTCAACTATAAAAAAAGAAAGCTGTCACAGTGACTTAAAAATAGAAGCGTACATTCATGTTAACTAGTGTGACTGTTTTTAACCGACTCAGGAGGAATGGGTGGCTGTTGAACTGTCAGAGAAGCCCTTTTTATTTGACACTACAGAGTGAGGAAGTTTCTTCCTTTCTTGTCAACACTTCTCTGGCCTTTTCATACAGAATTTAAGAGGGAGCTTGGTGGGACTCATTGCCTCTTTCCCAACGTAGTACTGCTCAAGCTGTCCTAGAGGTTCTGCTCTGAGATCCCAGATTGGCAGAGGATGGTTGTGAAGTGAAAAGTAGCCTGCATCTGCCCGGTGCTGCTCTCTTCATTTATTACACCTGAGGCCCAGCTGAGAGATCAGACCCTGGCACTGGGACACTATTCTTTTCCTCCCTGCAGGCACAGGCTACCCAAAGAGCAATGGTGGCTGAACCTGCGCCTGATGCTGAAGATGCTGGCCCACTACCAGATCAGCCTGACTGAATACGTGACTGGGAAGATGGAGCATGTCACCCGGCGAACGCTCAGCATCGAGAAGGGATTCTAGCTATAGCCTTTTCCCTTCTCTCCTCCACCGCCAACTTGCTGTACACCCCACCCCCCAGCCTTCTCAAGCCTTAGGAGTGCAGTGCTGGTGCCGCTGTGAGCCTGCCGGAGTGTGGCTGGGGGCAGTCTGGCTGTCTCCTCTTCCAGGGGGAGGAGCTTTACTCTGCCTGTGAGGTGGGGAGGAGGGCAGGCAGGATTTCCTTGGTGACCAGAGTGTGGATACAGGCCTTGGAGTCCATTCCAATTTCAGAGGCTGTTATTTATGCCTACACTTCAGGAGTTCCTTAAGGCACCTGATGAATCCCTGTTAGGGTCCAAGAACTGCTGTTGGCCGCTGTTGCGTCACCCAGCAAAACCTTACCTTGCAGATCTTTCATCTGCACATTTTGCCCACGAAGGGGCCCCAACTGCCAGCAGAGCTCTTTTCTTCCCCTTCCACTGGGCTTCAAGTGCCAACTACGCAAGGGCAGAACATCTGAATGCTGGGGGTTGGGAAGGCAGCATGCTGTGGCTTTACATGGAGAACACTCCTCTTCATGCCCATCTGGTTTAGTGTGCCTGATCCACCGTCTGTAGCTAGTGCTATGAGGACGCCACCATCACCTCTGTGGCGGTGTGGAGTCTGCACTCTCCCTGATGCAGTTCTGTGACCTCAATGTCATGCAATCACTGTGTTTGTCTGTGGCACGGCTTGTGTGTCCTGTAGACATTTAAAAAAAAAATCACTGGATCAAACCTGTGTGTCGACTGATTCTGTTTTTAGTTTGGACTAGCCTCTGCTCTTACATAATGAAGTGAGCTAATTTTATCACGTTGTGGAACTTTAAGGGAGAAATCCTTTTTGGAGCTGGCTGTACTGAAACCAAGGGGCAGCAAGTGGGAGAGTTTATAGTGATGTCTGTTCTGGCACAGGCCTGTTGATACTCCAGGCAAATATTAACCTCGTCCCTGTACAATCCCATGCTTGTTTTCTGCTACGGTTAGAGTGCTGCTACAAAGAGGTCACATGGTATTTGGGATCAAATACTGAAAGATTATGGTAATAGCTGGATTTGTTTACTACCAGGTATAATCAAAGGTAGTTTTCAACACTTGTGCCATGTGCATCCCTTCTACACTTTTCTGGGCAGGGAGTGGCAGATGTTTTGATACCCATAGTACCAAAACAAGCATGGCAGGTCCTGGTAGGGTAGTAGTAGAATGTATTAGGTAGGCTAGCATTGTTGGGATGTAGCACACCATGCCAAAGCAAGTAGTCTGCCAAGTCCCTCAGGGCTAAGAAACATGATATTTGAAAATCCATGAATGGATCTTTTCAGTCTTTTAAAAACAGCAATAGTCGCCATTCAGAGCTTCAATTCAGATTGGAAATTAAGTGGGTAGGTGTTATCCCTTCTTTCAAGAAATGCTGGAACTACTGGAAGATACTGTTCTTGGTGTTCAGCTACTGAGAGGTATTCTCCCTAGGCCTTTTGGGAAACAGTCATTTTTTGCTTCCTCTTCCTTCAACTACCAGTAATCCACTGTCAAGTTGCTAGCTGCAACATCTATATTGTTCCACTACAATGCAGCTTAAGCTACTGCTGTTCTCCTTTCCACATTCTCGTCCTTTTAAATAATTAGCAGCTCTCTTATTTTCCTTTGGAACTTTCCTGATATGCTAAAGGGAGAGTGCATCATTCTGGTCCACAGTACATTTAGGCAAGGCACAATTAATTGTTCAGTTACCATAGCCAGAAAGTCTCAGGCCATGCATGTTCCTTTTAAAAGGCATTTCCCCCTATACCTGTTGTGGAAATACAGACAAGAAGCCTGGCTTGCTTGTGTCAGAAAGAAGCATGCGAGGAAAAGGACATCATTCACAAATACATTTCCCTCAGAACAGTCTTAGATCAAGGGTTGAGGTAGACAGAAGATTAAGGAATAAGCTATTTTTCTTTATAATCGTTCATATTTTCTGTTTCCAAAAATGATTGAAAAACCTACTTTTGCTGCACCTTCAACATGACATTTACAACTAAGATCCCATACTTTTAAAAAATTCCCAGTGTCGCTTATAAAGTCAGCCTTTGGCGGGCATTTCAACAAAAACAAAATTAGTGCTTTTCCTGGAAATTATTGCAACCATAAAACTACCAGTTTTTATAGACAGTTCTTAATGCAAACCTCAAAAGACGAGCAAATTAGAGAGCCATGAACTAGAGCTATTAAAATAAGGGTACAAATACATCTTCGCCAGTCAAATGTATGAAACGGTATGAAAGGCCCCTTTATGACTCATTAGTATGTATTGTAACTAATTTGAGGCTCTTGACAGCCTGGAAGGAGCTACCATGGGACACATAATAAAGACTGATTTCCCCCCCCCCCTCAAGCACTGAAATATAAAGAGGTTTTCCAGCTTTGCAGGGACTGGGCACAAAATAGCTTATGCTCATTGGGATTAAAGTAACATACAGACATACACTGAGTCAATTATGAGCAAGAGGACAAGGTTCTATTATCAGGAGCCCAACACTACCAACAACTTGGGGTCCCTGGCCATTTCACAAAGAGAGTGCCAACTTTAATTTCTGCTGGGATCAGTTAAGACTAAATGTTTTAGAAGGGGCTAACCGTTATTTGTAGCACTCAGAAGAACAATTTCTTTGAACACAGTGCATGTCTTACTGTAGAAAGGTGGCCAACCATAGCAAATGTTGCCTTTTGGGGTTGGATTGTTCCTATAGCACACACAGTAAAAAGATTCCAGAACCCCTTTTTAGCCTTGAAAAAAAAAACTTTCATTGTTGGCATGTTTCCTATCTTGTTTCTTTCCTAGGGTTGTACACCTGACTAGCTGTACAATCACCAGTCAAAGCAGCTATTCCAAGGTTGATGGCTGTTTGGCTTACAAACACTGCCCTCTTCTTGTCCTTTGAGTTATTACCCACAGGCATATACACACTTTTTGCTTTTGCCTTTTTTTTTTAAAGTAGAAGAGCCCTGTGAACAGCAGTGCTTCAGAGATACTAACAGGACTGGCCATAGAAAGAAACGGCAGTTCCTAACATAATACCTTATCTCTCTCTCCATGGTATTTAAAATAGCTCAATATTTCCAACATTCAAGTTAGTCTGCAGCTACTGTCATGTGAATATAGTTACTCTGAACTCCTAGTAGACTTCAACACAACTAATCAAAAGGAAAACCAAGAAATCATATATTCACCAGACTGCACATTTTTAAAGCACCAATTCCTTGCATCTACACGCAATCCATAATCCTTCAGTATTTCAGAACCCAGCTTGAGTGCTGGGAACTCAGAGCTCACTGTGACCTGTGAAATATCTGTCTGTCACAAGCTCAACTGGAATTCACAATAAAACTAGCATGACATATGGCACAACCTTGAAAAGGCAACAAAAATTCAGTCCCATTTATATGGTGATGGATAACTCTCAGATCCTACCATGTGGCATAATAAGGCGCATGTACCTCCTGAAGGCTTGCAACCCTGCTTGATGAGTTGTCCTATTACAGGCTAGAAAACACTACCTACATCAGTTTGTCAACATTATTTCAGTGTGTGTTGTGTTGCATCCAGCAGAGCCAAAAATACTGTATTGAGCATGTTCCCATCTGTCCTCATGCCATAACCAGATTCTCACTTCTCCCATGACAAAGTATGTACGTAGTCTTACGCTGCCCCTGCTCCCATGCTACTGAAAAGATGACCTGGGCGAGTGACTGGAGAAAGCAGAAGCAGACTTCCAAGGATGCAGGACAGACTTCTTTATCAAATCAAAAATAAAACATTCAAACACATCCCAAATGGCCTGCCTACATTTTATACTCCTGTTTTCCAGTCCAAAGCACCACAGGAAGAGACTAGAAGGGTGCCACTGAGTTTGAAGTCTCTATCGCCAAATTTAAAAGTTCAATGATTTTTGTAAGGACTCTCTCTTCTATGAAACTCTTGCCTTAGGAGGCCAAGTTATTGTCAAAGGTTCCTCACGGTAAGAGGAGGGAAGCATCAAGTTTATTCTTGCAGCAGCACAGCAGTGCAATACAATGGAAGAACATCATGCTAGCAGAACCACTACAGTCCTGACTTATTCTTAATAGAGCCAGACTGGGAGCAATTCTAGCTGGAGGCACATCTTGGGCACAGAGGGCACAACAGCCTCTTCCTTTCCATTTGAAAACTACCTTCCACACTTCTGGGCTTGCTTGTTTGCCTTCTCGATGGAGTGCCTTTGTGGGACACTAGGCAGAAGATGCACAGATACAGGCATGTGAGTTGTGATGACAGATGGAACCTCAGTGTAGACCAGGGCCTTCATGAGTGAAGCACAGGGGGCTGAACGTCATTTCCTCCCATGCTTGACAGCACATCCCCACACCTGCACAGCAACATGGGGAGCATTCAATGAGAGCTAGTGATGCAAGTCTGATTCAAGTTTCATCGCCTGGGGTTTGCTATCGCTCCTCGTGGAGTTCCTTTCTCTGCAAGGCCTGGAGTTTGTTCCCAGATGTCTGATGGACGACTTCTAGCCCCTCCGAGTCCAGCTCCTCCAAAAGCAGCAGGATGGCGTTCAGGATGTTGTTCTGTTCATCCAGGACACACAAGAAATGAAAAGCATCAGAACTAAGGAATAGCTACTTTCCTCAATGCCTAATCTTCACTTGACTGTTTTGTTTCTTCCAGTTGCATTCTGCTCAGTTCCCAGCAATTTGCTTTGACATAAATTCCCACTCACGGATGATAGGTCTACCAGTGGCCACAAAAGGTAAAAGTGGAATCTCTTGATTAGCAACTGGATAAACACACCATCACGGCCTTACAGGCTTCAGAGGGGCACTAGACCAGTACCTGGTTGAAGGCTAAATACTAGTCTAAACAAATTGGGTCTGATTCAATGCAATGCCAGCATTCTTATGATCCCATCACATTCTCTCTAGTTGCTCCCTATGAATACTGCCAATTGCTTTGCTTCCTACAAATCACTAAATGGCCTGCCCAGGAGGCACGAACTCTTTGCACCTGCTTATTTATAACATTTCTATGCTATCTTTCTGCCCTATTCAGGGTTCCCAAGGCAGTGAACATTAGAACATTAAAACATATGAGACGTTAAAATACTAAAAATATAAATGTAAGTAAAATATTGAAAACAATTAAACAACACATAACATAAACACATAGACACACAAACAGGGAGGAGGGCAAACAAGAGGTGGTGAGGGAATTCTATTCCATTCCGGCTCATTCTATTCCAATAGTGTCTTGTGCCATTCACCTCTACCTAAGACTGCTCAACATAATTCAGACATACACATGTATCTAAGAGGAAGACAGATTCTCACACTCACCCGATTCTTTCGGTTCCCATCCACTTCCCTTGGTAAGAAGGAGGAAAATTTATCTCTGGGAACAGGCTTCATACCAAGCTGCTGACGGATTTTGCTATAAAGTAAAGCAAGCAGCAAACTAAGCAAGCAGCAACCTTAGGTAATCATCCCTCCCCCCAAAACAGGACAACCTAGCAGCTGAACACAAAAGAGAACATCAGAGATGTTTCAACACACATTGAAACACATCCTTAAAAACTATCCGCTATGGGGGCTTGCACCAAGAAAGGCTGGACCACAACATAGACTCAGACATTCCATTAAGAAGCCCAGCAAAGAAACCCCAGCTACTGACAACTGAACTCTCCTCACTTTGTCTCCTCCAAGCTGAAGCTCATGAGTTCATTTTCACTCTCCGCTGTGAAGTCTGTTGCACTGGACTCCGAGGTGACATTTTGGCAGCCGTTATCCAGGTCAAATTTGGCTGCAGGTGCTGTTATCTCTTCCCCTTCCAGAAGTGCACGGGACAGTTCTTCCTCTGTCACCACTACAAAACCAAGGAGACAGCAACCCTATGGCCACCACACACAGATTGCTTTAAAGGTGCTAATCACAGCAAACCATTAAGAGTGTAACAGCTTCCTGAGTGATTTGCTCCAGGCTACTGAGAATGTTCACCACCCAAAGCCTCTTGCACAAATTTGGGAGGAGGGGATTATCCTGTCTGCATAGTATGTTGCTGCCCACTGACAGCTTAACACAGCCATCAAAAAACTCCATGTCACAGAGGTGATCAATCTGTATCTGATCTGAACCACGAGGCTTGACGTGGAAGGTCTCAAGAGTTGAATGCAAAAACATTTCCTGCACATAAAGACTAGCTCGTCAAGTAGAAAATTTGGGCACAGACAGCTAGCTTTCTATATGGAATGTTTCCACATGGAGAAGCTGCCACCTGCGGACTCAAATAGTACAGACCAGACACAGGTTTACCACCTCCATGAGAAGTAGGCCAGGACAAACCACGCTGCTGGTGGCAACTGCTCTTGCCACCAGCAGCAGGCAACCACATAAGAAAACAAATACAATGGCCATGCTTTAGCTGCCCTTCCCCTCTTTCGGGCAGTTTACCCTGGTACCCAGCAAGCAGCAAACCAAGTTATACCACAAAGTGAAACTGAAAATTTGCACCTCCCAAACTTTCGACTCATTTGTCCTCAAAACAGAGGCACTTGGACCTTCCAGAGAGGCACTTTGTCTAGACATCCAAGCATCTGCACCTCGACCCCTGTCTTGGTGCAAACAGAACCCAGTTTCACAGTATCAAAGTGGAATTACAGTCCTTCAATGAGACTGTGACAACAGGCTGTGCTTTAAAAGAGAGGACCCAGGAAGCAGTTTTAAATAGCTGATTAGAGCGGTTATAATGCACTCCATCAAAAGTTAACGGTCAGTTTGAAGAACCCAAGGCAGTCAAAATGGCTTTCCTCAATACTCACACTGATTGTCAAGCTTCTGGAGGCTGGGGAGGTTCCGCAGCACTGTCATTCGATAGCGATGAGGGTCTGGGCCACAGCACGGGTTTTCAGACAGCCAGAAGATTCTCAAATGGGGCAGTTTTTTCAGGTGGAACAGCTCAGTGAGGCTTGCAATCCGATTCTTCCTTAGATACAGCTCAGTCAAGTGCTGGCACTGGCTCATTGGTGCCAGGTCAGAGATGTAATTCACACTGGTTGGAAAGAACAAACCACCACTGGAATCCAGAGACAAGTCTCATCTGCACTACACCTGTACAACACAAAGCCTACAAGATGCTTCCCTGGTTGCAGTCCTCCAAGAGTACTCTCAACACATACTCTGTGCAGGCACATCCTCCAAAGCCCTTCAGCAATGAAAGTGGAAATGAGAGAATGACAGCATCTGAACAGCTACACTGTTCCCTCTTCTCTCCAGATGCAGAGGCAAGAGGAGCTGATGGGGCCAACTTTTCCACCCTGTTGCAACCAGCTAGCCATGTTGCACTGCCTGTCTGCCACTAAGATGCCTCCAAGTTATATATAATATACAGATAATGAGCGCAATCCTGCGGAAGCCGGCTAATGGAAAATTCCCATAATAGGAAACAAAGGGGATTTTTTGGGATAGAGGTCCCAAATTTTCAGGATAGCTTTCAGGGACTCTCCTTGTACGAACCCCAATGTTTGGTGAAGATTGGATCAGGGGGTCTGGTGTTATGGGCCCTGGAGAGGTCACCCCCTCCCTCCTCCATAGACCAGCATTAGCCGATTAGCGAACGAACAGAGAATCTCTTACTTTCCAGTGCTTGTCTATTAGAATTATAATATACCATTATAATACTTCCAGCATCTCACCTATGTTGAATCTTCAGATTTCCTGAGTTCAAATTCATAAAGCACAAAACATCCCAAAGGATCGTCTCCTTCTGTATTGTCTGTCCTGCCAGTTCAGAGCCTCTTCCCACGCCTTGCTCTCTCTGCCCCCACCTTCAAAGGTGAAGCGAGTGGCAGCCAGAGATAAGCTTTTCCAGCACTCTTCCCACAGTAGTGGAAGTCAACCAATGGATATGGTGCAACTGTTAAGGCTTTCTAGAGAGGGTGCTACCAGGGCCACTTCCCTTGCCTTGGTGTGTTATGTCAGGCTCCAGCACTTACCTGAAAGTGATCACCTCAATGTTGGGAAGCTCACGGCAGATTGAAATCTAGACATAAAAAAGAAGCAAACAGCAGCTTCAGCAAACTTTTACAATACCTTGGAAAACGAAACACACATCCAACATGCCTGTTTTGGAATGGACGTTTTGCACCCTGAAGATAAATACTTTGATGTTCACATAGCCAGAGGCGAAACCCAAAAATATTGCAGCAGACATTAATGAAGCTTATTTTTGTGCAGAGCTGTAGCGCTGGACAGGACAAACAGCACAATCCTATGTAGAGATACACCATAGGAAATCGATGAGTACTGGAGTAACCCTTCACAGGATTGTGCTGAAAGTCTGCTATGTCAAGGCAGGAAGCTCTATTCCCCACTACTGATTAAAGATCAACAAGCATGTTTTCTCAAATGCCAGAGCAAGTAAGGGCACCAAGACTAAAGAGCAAGGAGCTTTGTTTCACTCCAGACAGCCCAGGAAGAAAAATGGCTCCAAGAGTAAAGACACCACAATATAATACAGAAATTCCATTCCATTTAAAAGAAATAGTAGAGGTCTTTCACGTCACCTACTACCTGATCCTTTCAACAGGAGGCCCCAAAGATTGAACCTGGGACCCAATGGGGTAGATTCAACCTTCCTCCAAGCAGCCCTCCTCCAGCTTAAGTGGCTCTTCTGCTAACAGAACAATAAACAAACAATACTCTTCTCAGTGGAGTGGTAGGGCAGGGGTAGGATCCAGCCCTCTGTATTCAAAGGAGATGCTCAAGCACTGAGCCAGAGCCCCACTGTTGTTCCCAGACCTTGTGATCTCTACTGACTACTGGAAGGGTGGGTTCTATTTGCTTCTTCAGTCACCCACAAAGAAGTCAAGCTCTCTTTCTCCATGCACTCTTCATTATGAAATAAAGTTTGAATTGGCTCTGAACTTGCAAAGAAAGAGCGTAATGGTGGTGCTAGCATGCTAAAAATCAGGGTAAGGTGCAGAACAAAATCATTTGAACTCTTATGCCTCTCAGAGCCAAAGTGATAATTTACAGTATTTTTAGAAATCAGGAAAAAGACTTACATCTGTGAGGTGGCTACCCCTAGAAAAGAAAAAGAAAAATTACTCAACAGATCTATCACAACAGCATATGCTGTTAACAAAGTGAAGCAGCAGTGGAACCAAGTGAACAAGCAACTTTGGTCATGATTGAAGTGTATCTGAAGTTCACAGAGCTGGCACCACATAAGTATCCTTTATATATGACTATCTGTCTTTCCAGCTCTCATCCCAAGTCTCTACACATCTGACAGTTTCAGCAGATTATACTTGAAAAGCTGCATCACATTAAAAGTTGGTTCAGGAAACAGATGAATTCTGGAAATCCAGAGGGAATCAGTGACACCAAAATGATGCATTTGAGCAAGTAATCACATCCCAGGCAACTGTGTTGGCCCCCAGACAGAACTAAGTAAGGGTAGCCAAGTACTGGGGAAATTTCATGGGAGGACAACACTGCCGGTCAGAACCACTTCTAGGTAAAGAGCAAGACGTTCTGAATGACTGTTAAATGAATTGTTGAGAGATTGCCAGAATAACAAAGTGGGTTTAATACTGTGATGTCGAAACCTCTACCTGGAGGCCAAACTAGACAAAATGCTGGGAGATCCTGAATGAATCTCCCAGCAGTAGCTGGGGGGGCTGAATTTGGAAAAATGTAGAGGTGTCACAACTCTATCCCAGGCCCATTTTCTGACCTTAAACAGCCCATTACAGCTAATATTCACCACAGCAGGGAAAGATACAAGTTGCCTGTAAGGTTCCTCCACAGGGCAAAAAGCAGTGGTGTCGGGGAGCTTTGACACTAGGAAAATGGCACAGAAGTAAAGCCAACTCCTTCCACACCAACAACGAAAGCTCATACCCTACCAGAAAATATTTTTGTTAGTCTTTAAGGTGCTACTGGACTCTTGCCCTTTTCTACTACTGCAGACAGACTAACACGGCTACCCACTGTGAATTATTCACACCAACAACTGTTCAGGAGATCCAATGACAGTCCTAAGATGCCAAGACCAATGACAAGGAGCTTCTTGAGATGGGAGCCACATTCAGAAAAGGAAGTCCCAAGTTTTCTTGAGGCAACCTTGCTTATCTGTGGGTGAAAACGCACGGGAGGTTTTGCCTTGGATTTGCCGCTTTCTAAATGCACATTTTCCCCCAGACAAATTCTCAGAACTCAACAAGAAACCCCCATGCAGAGTTCGGAGAATATAGATGGGGAAAACGTGCAACAAGAGAGCGGCAAACCCAAGGCAAAAACCTCCCGTGCGTTTTCACCAGGATCAACACCAGTAAGGGGCTGTCGTGTTTTGGTCACGTCATGAGACGACAAGAGTCACTGGAAAAGACAGTCATGCTAGGAAAAGTTGAGGGCAGCAGGACAAGAGGAAGACCCAACAAGAGATGGATTGACTCAAGAAAGGAAGCCACAGCCTTCAATTTGCAAGATCTGAGCAAGGCTGTCAAAGAGAGGACATTTTGTGTTGTGCCTGAATTATGGTGTTAAGTCCCAATTACCATAAAACAGGAAGAGGTTGATAGTTCAAAGCAGTTGTTTATTAGGCCTAATATACATACCGGGTGAAACTGCCCAAAGGCGCAGGACAGTCTTCACACTCAAACAAAGGATTGCCACGACATTTATAACCTCTGGTCAGGGGCGGTACAATACACGCAATACAGAGCATAGACATACAAAGACCCAATAATGGACACCTTTGGATTAGCATAGGCCTATCAGTGGGGGTTGAGGCGGGCACTTAGTTGGTTACATGATCTGGGACAGGGAACCGAAACTTAACATTCTTTAGGTCATAGGTAATTCTGGCCCGTGTCTTGGTGGAAGGCTGTACCACACACAGCCAGCCTGATTTACTGACTCATGGCTCCTGGGTGCCACCTTCCCAAATCCCTCATGTGTGTCTGTGTACATGAAAACATAGTGTTTCAAACCAGCTCTTATACTTTAGGCCTAGCATTTCCATAAAAGCAAGTATGCAGACTGAACACAAAAGCATATTATCAAATAATAATAATAATAAATCCAGGCATTACATTTGGAGGACTTTCATTCAAAAGGCTCTGCGTTTAAGAACTGCAAGGCAGGCAGAGGTTCTGCAGGGAAAGCATTCTCAACGAGTCTGGCGGGGAGGAAGGGGTGGAAATGGCCTATCCGGTTTGCAAGTTATGTCGCCCTTACAGGCACCAGGCGTCTTGCCTGGGGAAAGGAAGCCGGCGGCGGGGGGGGGAGGGGAGCAGGCTCGTTCCCCCTCCCCCCTCCCCCCGGGTGAGCGCCGCCCCGCCCCTCACCAGCAATTCAGCTTGCGTACGCTGCCCAGCTCGGTGGCCTTGGCCCGGGACAGCACGGCCTTGCGGGTGAGTTTCATGGTCCCGGCCGGGGCGTCAGGCTTGCCCGGAGGCGTCACCAAGGCGGCCTCGGCGGCGTCCGCCGCGTTTCCAAGGGCGGGCCCCGGCGCAGGCGCCGTCGCGTCCATCCCGCCCGCTCACCAAGGAGAGGCGGGACTTCTGGCAGGTCCCGCCCCCGTCCTGCCCCGCCCCTTAACGGCGCTGCGCGAGCCTGAGCCAACGACTGCGGAAGGGGAGCTAAACGTGGAGTCTAAGGGGTGGGGGTGGGGAAGAGTAGGCTTCCTTCGCAGGGATTGGTTGCGTGTTGGGTGAAGAAAGAGCTCGGCGTGCGTTCGTAGCGGCGTTGCGTTCCTTCCGGGGACGAATGTCTGTGCCTCTGCCCTCCAAAATTGCTTGCAGTGTCCGTTTCAGCCGCTGTAATAATGGGTCCGAAGCTGGGTGTCATTTTCATTACCTTCCCCGGGGCTTACTCCTAGTCAAAGGGGCACGACTTTAGTAAGCTACCTGTAACTTTTTAAAAAATTAATAAAAGTGCTCTTGGCTACATAAGTAATCATAGCTGCAATCTGACTTCTTTATTAACTGAATTTTACAGGAAGCCTTATCCTATCACGAAGGGCTGAGCTTACCTATCCTGCTTCAGATCAATCTTTAGTCCTGCTTTGTGGCCCCCATTCAGGTCTCTGTTGCTTTTAACTGGTGGGGGGGGGCACTGAATGTGTTTGTTTGTGAAGTGCCTTCAAGTCGCAGCCGACTTATGGCGACCCCTTTTTTTGGGGTTTTCATGGCAAGTGACTAACAGAGGTGGTTTGCCAGTGCCTTCCTCTGCACAGCAACCCTGGTATTCCTTGGGGGTCTCCCATCCAAATACTAAGCAGGGCTGACCCTGCTTGGCCTGGGCCATCCAGGTCAGGGCACTAATACCTGCACGCAAAGAATGAGATCAAGGCTGGGGCAGGAGCTGCGGCTCAGGAGAAGAGTTTTTGGCTTTGCATGCAGAAGATCCAGGGTTCAATCCCCAGCACCTTCAGTTAAAAAGATCTGGGATTGGAGATGTGAAAAATCTTCACCGGAAACCTTGGAGAGCTGCTGCCAGTCTGCGTAGATAATAGCTGACCTTGATCTGATTCAGTACGATGCAGCTTTATGTGTGTTCAAGACCTAAATGAGGCCTTGAGGGGGGGAAACAAAATGTTTTGCACGTACATCACAAACCCCACTGAAACCAAAAGACTTCTCCCCAAAAGAGCTATTGTGTTTAACTCAGACCTGTGTCTCCACAAGCCTTATCTAACAGTCTAACTACTACACATGTTAATAATATACAAATCAGGTGAACAGGAATACTTGGGTGATTAACTTCAAGCAAAATTGGCATCCATCTAGTATTTGGGCTAGTTTGCGGGACTACTAAGCTCAGGGGTCCCCAACTTTTTTGATCCTGGGGGCACCTTTGGAATTCTGACATAGCATAGTGGGCACCGCCACAAAATGGCTGCTGCAGCTTACCTTCAGTCACACAGTGCAAATCCTTGTGTTATGGTTGCAGCTGCAGCCAAAGCAACTTTTTTTACAAATCTGCACTGCCAATCAAATCTGATGGCAAAAGCTACACCTGGCCACACCCATTTTCTAAAAACTCGGGCACCAGGAAAGGTGTCAGCAGGCACCATGACCCCCACAGGCACCAGATTGAGGACCCCTGATCTAACACAATTCTATATTGGTTCTCGTAGGTTATCCGGGCTGTGTAACCGTGGTCTTGGTATTTTCTTTCCTGACGTTTCGCCAGCAGCTGTGGCAGGCATCTTCAGAGCAGTAACACTGAAGGACAGTGTCTCTCAGTGTCAAGTGTGTAGGAAGAGTAATATATAGTCAGAAAGGGGTTGGGTTTGAGCTGAATCATTGTCCTGCAAAAAGTAACAAAGGTAATGTGCTAACCATTGTCCTGTAAGTATCCAGATAATGTGCTAATGAGGGTGTATGCCTCATTAGCACATTATCTGGATACTTACAGGACAATGGTTAGCACATTACCTTTGTTACTTTTTGCAGGACAATGATTCAGCTCAAACCCAACCCCTTTCTGACTATATATTACTCTTCCTACACACTTGACACTGAGAGACACTGTCCTTCAGTGTTACTCCTCTGAAGATGCCAGCCACAGCTGCTGGCAAAACATCAGGAAAGAAAATACCAAGACCACGGTTACACAGCCCGGATAACCTACGAGAACCAATGAACTCTGACAGTGAAAGCCTTCGACAACAATTCTATATTATTTCACTGCAGTCTTTACTTAGGAAATGGCCCCACTGATGCCAATAAAACGTCTAGTCTGCAAAGAGAGCTAATAAATACAACACTTCTAAACTAGTAAAACAATTTTAAAACCACACCATTAATGCAAAATTGTGTTGGACTAGTTGTGTTTCTTAATGACGCAGTCCTCTCCACTAGATGTCAATAACATGCCAATAACATACGTAGCAAAATAGCAAAGGACAATATAGGAAATTAAAAATTGTTGAATGCACAGCAAAGTACAACAAAAATGAGAACTCTGCATTTATTGTGTGGAAAAAATACACGTCTAAAAAAGGCCTTCCATCTCAACCTTTCATATTGTTTTGCCTGGAAACTTCAGTGTTTGAGAATAATGTAGTTTCCATCTTTTCAAAAATACATTTTACATAATTGCCATTTGCTTTTTGCTTTCAGAGAGCAGTAAAAACTTGGAAAAAACTTCTCTGTTCATGGGCGCTCAGGGCCTCCTCCTAAACCCATTAGAGTTAGTGGGGACCTCATACTAGCCTAGCAATCCTAGGCACTGTTACATCCTTCTAAGTCTATTGAAGTCACTGAACACATGAACACATGAAATTGCCTTGTACTGAATCAGACCCTTAATCCATCAAAGTCAGTATTGTCTACTCAGACTGGCAGCAGCTCTCCAGGGTCTCAGGTAGAGAGAGATCTTTCCCATCACCTACTCTTATCTAGTCCCTTTAACTGAAGATGCCAGGGATTGAACCTGGGACCTTCTGCATGCCAAGCAGATGCTCTACCACTGAGCCATGGCCCCTCCCCTGAGCCACGGCCCCTCCTCATTGGGCTTAGAGGGGTGTAACTTTGCTTAGGATGGCACTGTAGATGGGCTTGGTCAAGGTCTTCAGTTTTACACTGTAAAGTCAGTATGATGCAGGGTGGTGGGAGAGTAGGCACTGGATGGGAAAGGAGGGGCTGAGCTCATGTTTCACATGTGTTAAGCACCAAGTTCATCTCCAGCTCAGAAATCTAAGGTAGTAAGGTGGGGAATGGTCTGGACCAGAGTGTGAGACCCTGCAAAGCTTCTACCAGTCAAAGGAGACAGGACAGGAAACAGCGGTCTGAGTTAGCCTTAAGAACATTGGATATTGCACTACTGTTTCACTAGAATAGTAATTCACAACTGGGTGTTCCTGTGTGGACAATCTATCCAGTTACAAATAATTTCTATAGCATGACAATAGCACATATCCAACAATATCGCGATGCAGCCTAGAGGTGACAATGAACATAAGGTTGCTGCCCAAAATGGCATTCCTGTGTCAAGTTGTTACCCGAATTAGAGTGTCTCCACTTTTGGTTGGAGGAATTCGCGCAGAGACAAAGCTTTGCAAGAGGCAGGGGTAACCTAGGGATCTTTTTAACTTTTGTATACAGGGATAAATTCCTTTGGAAATCTCCCAATAAAGAAGCATTTTGCTCAAATAAAGGTGGTTTTATAACAAATAATTTCAAGAACACAGTATAAACACCATGCACAATTCATATAAGAGCTAAGGAAGTAAAGGGTGGTAGGGTGGGAGATAGAATTAGGGTTTGGGTGATATTTACACATCTAGCAGAATGACATCTGGTTGAAAGCAATGCTGTCGAGGGGAAACCAACCAGCGTTTCCGGAAGCAAAGCAAGAGACCTTACACGCAAGTAAGGAATGTATGTTTAGATCCGAGGCACATACACACTTTGAATGCCACAAGGGCCAATATTTATAAACCAAAAAAACCCTGGGGCGATATGAGCCCACCATTGTCTGAAAAGCAGCCGGTCCTTCCAGACAGCAGCAACAATATGGCTCCTTGGGAGGGGGTGGGGACAGGGGCAGGACTTAAATATAGTATAATGCCATTCAGTCCACCTTCCAAAGTGGCCATTTTCTCCAGCTGAACTGATTTCTGTTGCCTGGAGATCAGTTGTAATAGTGGGAGATCTCCAGCCACCACCTGGAGGTTAGCAACCCAGTCCACAAGCCTGGTCCAAATCACACCTGAGCACTTGGGAAATTGGTTCCCTCGCACCTGACATCTGTCTCAGACAATTTGTAACATGTAGTTTGACCCTAAGAGATATAGTGATCCAGAAAAAGGTCTGCGGTCTATGTAGCCAGGCTGTGGGGGCTGCATTTGATCTATGAGTTGGGACCAAAGCAGAGGCATATCCATCTGCTACCTTCTTTCTTAAACGGTTCTGTGTATTTTATCGTTATTACTTGGAAGAACTTGAACTAAATGCAGATTATTGACTGTTGGGGGAATGCAAAGCATTAATCTGTTTCTACAATCATGCAATGACCCAGACTTGTTTCTAAAAAGCAAGTGCATCAGAAAGGGCTGCTGTCTTTCCAAATCAGAAGTGTCTGCTCGTTACAGAGGTAAGCGTGTTTAGTATTGCAGGAACATACAATGTATGCTGATCTTCCAAATAGCCTGGATAATACATGCTTGTCAATGTGGACTCTGCAGGTAATAAAACAGTCACATTTCAACAGCTTTGAATAGTAAATTTCATTTTATCCCATGATTTGTAATATTCTTCTGCAGAAGTTCCAAAGACTGGGCTGTAAGGTGCAGCCACATTATCTGTGGATCAGGACAGATGTGTGACTCACTGCACAGTCTGGCAAACTGGGGGGGGGGAGTAATTTATCCTTCTATCCCAAGCTCCTGAGCTGTGCTTGGGACCGGCTTCTGCAGTGTGATTTGTTGGCAATCTGTCAGGCCTCGGACCACAGTCTCCTCCTCCTCCTCCTCGCTGCAGTCACTTCAGAGAGGCTTGTGCCGATTCCCAGCTCTCCAGCCATGAAGTGACCTGCCTACAACATGAGACAGAGGTACGTTCCTCATGTCTAAGAGGGAGCACATGAGCAGGAGTAGGATTGAGAGGATGCTGCAGGAAAGGTACATACATGGGCGGGGTGGGGTAGTTGGTTGGTGTGTGTTTGTATCTTCTCACTGCAAATTCTAAGACCCTTGAACTGGACCCTTACAATGACAAGGCAGGGAATTTGCATCCCTAGCCAATGTGGAGAGTAACAGTGCCTTGCAGAAGTAAAGATGAGCAAAATAGATAGTGCAGAACTGCTTAGCAGTTGTACTGACTGGCATGCAGTCTTCTGCACTGCAAGGTCATGAGAAAAATCCTTAGTACATTTTAAACAGTAGCAGATCGCTTTGTGCTGTGCTGATGGACTTGGGAGCTCTTCTGCATAAAGATTTTAAGGATGTGTTATGTGCGCTGTGGGGAGTCTCCATGTAGTTTTCGCCTTTCAAGCTGTACAGCCTGATTCTGTATATAGCTACTCAGAAGTAACTCCCACTGAAATCAATAGCACTTACACTTAAGTAAGTATGCATAGAATTGTTGCCTATGTCTGTAAAGAACTCATTGCAGAGTGCATCTGGGGAGACTAGCTCTGGCATACCCCAAACTGGAAAAATATCTGTTGGCTTCTCAGAGCCAACAGCACATTTTTAGGCAGCAGTTTTGCACAGGGATGCACACATCTTGCAAGGGTCTTAGGTGCCAACATCAGGCTGGGCATCCGTTTAACCTAGCGCATGGGCCTTTTTTTTAGCTGTGGTTCCACCCCTCAAACCACTTTTTGACACTGATCCAGCAGGGCTTCAGTTGTAGAAATAAGTAATGATGGGCTTGAGTGTTTTGGAATGTTCTAGGACTGGTAGCTAACACTTACTTGTTTGTATGTTTGTTGCAAAAAATTTAATTCAGTTGAGGCTTGGTCCCTGAACAGTGTCTATGGGTGCAGCCCTATGCCACTTACCTGGGAGTAAGCATAATTTAACATAGTGGAACTTGCTGCAAGGCTGTGTTGGAGAACTAAAACAAATGTGGAAAGATAGTGAGAAACACAGGGAAATCCAGGCCAAGACAGTAAAGTGACCTTTAGACTCAGTCTGGCAAAATCTGTCTATGCATGCAATCCTAAGAAAGCAAGGCATGCTTAAATCCCATGGAACGCAACCAAATTATTCTGCATAGACATCCCATTGACTTTCTTTGGACTGCAACCTAAATTAATGCTGTCTCAGTGTTAAATGTTCAGCTAATTGAAAGCCCAGGGAATTTGTGATCTCATGCCATTTCTGAGAATTTCATCCCATTATGTAGGCTAGGATCCAATCAAGTAAATTAAGACAGCTGTATATTATGAACCCTAATTTCATACAAATGATAACCTGGTACTCTGACTAGCTAGCCTTGTCCAATCTACAAATGTTCAAAATACATGCATAAATTTAAATTGTCCAAACTACAAAGCTGAAACAATACAGAGTTGTTGTGTGACTGAAATGAAAATAATTGCAAGAGATTTTCACATTACTTGTGAAGCTGCCTTTCATAGAGTCAGAACATAGGTGCATTAAACTCACTATTGTCTACTCTGATTGGCAGCAGCTCTGTAGGATCTCAGGTGGAAAAAGGTCTTTCCTTTCTACATAAGTTTCCTTAGCTGGAGATGCTATGGATTGAACATGGGACTATCTGGATGTAAAGCAGATTCTCTAAACTTGAGCTACAGGCCTTCCTGCTTACAGGAATAATAAACAACATACAATTTAACTGCTGGTTAATATCAGTGTGGTAATATGTTGATTTATAAGAAGGAAGGCAGCATGGTATAGCTCAATCTTGTCAGATCTCAGAAGCTAAGCAGGGTCAGCCCTGGTTAGTACTTGGATGGGAGACCACCAAGGAATACCAGGGTTCCTATGCAGAGGAAGGCACTGGCAAACCACCTCTGTTAGCCTCTTGTCTTGAAAACCCCATAAGGGGTCGCCATGAGTCAGTTGCAACTTGCTGGCACTTTACACACACAATATATATATATGTATGGATTTGGGATAACTGGTTGCTTAATATTTTCCTTGGGGTGGGACATGATTTACTTGAAAGGTGGTTGAGATGTTAATGAGATGGTTTCTGAGAATGAGAGCAATTATACCAGGAAGGTCAGAGGTATGGTGGTGATGATGAGTCATTAGCCCTCCTCCACTTGTGTGAGGTGATTCCTTAGATGACATGGAAAAATAGTTGCTTCCCTCACATTTAAAAAAAATACCAATCCTTCCAGGTTTATGAGAGGAAGTGATGTCTTTTATTGTTGGACTAATGTCAGCTGAGAAGAAGAATGCCATTTGCGTTCTCTAGCATCTGCCCCCATTACTCTAGCAGTACCACCTCCAGCAGCACAATACCACCTTGACGTAACCCTGTCTATCCTAAGCAGATCCTAACCCTGTGCTATCCTGAGCAGAGTTACATCTTTCTAAGTTCACTGAAGTCAGTGGGCCTAGAAGGGTATAATTCTGCTTAGGATAGCACTGTAGGGGCAATGATCTTTCTCCGATCCAGCATTATCTTGGATATAGGGTTTTTTTTATTAGTGAGAAACTAAATTACTAAACAAAAAAAAACAAAAAAAGATTCAGCCTACTAACTGTAGCCAGAAATGTGCACATTTGAGATCAGTGCCAACAATCAGGGGATGATGTGATCCATTCAGCTTGGTATTTGAATAAATAATATTTTGCTCATTTGTTAACTCACCATCCAGAGTTTTTTGAATGCTTCACAACTAGCTGAAATAAGCTGAGGTAGGGGTGGCCTGAAGAGAGGCTGCTGTCTACAAGGAATGGACAGCAGCCTTAAATATCCCATTTAATTCAAATGGGCATAATATTTTCCAAGTGATCTTAAAACTGTAATAGTAAGACAAGACAAGCTGTCACTGCGTCTTTGGGAAGAGATGGAGATAGTGCTGGATCAGAGAAATCACCTTCATCAACGAATGTAGGCTATTGGACAAATGTTCTCAGAGCCTCTGGAAAGCTCTATTCATTACTTAAACCAGCACTGGTGATTAAATCATTGTAAACAAAATGGATTGGTAATTATAATACAGGTTGAGTATCCCTTAGCGAGACATCCAAAAACAGGAATGACCCGAAAACCAGACGTTTTGAGCCAACATGCAAGCATTACTCACAGGCCCTCAGCAGCATGCCAAGTCTCTCTCATCTTAGCTTTCTGATGGTTGAATGTACACAAAATTGTTAAAAAATATTGTTTAAAATTACATTCAGGCTATGTGTATGAAGTGTATATAAAACATATAAATTAATTTTCGTGGTTAGACTTGAGTCTCCTTGCCAAGATATCTCATTATGTATATGCAAATATTCCAAAATATGGAAAGATCTGAAATACTTCTGGTCCCAAGCATTCCGGATAAGCGATACTCAACCTGTATTGTAGCTTGGGAGATTCAAAACTTTCTGGATCATATGTTTAGAAGTTTGCCTGCTACTAATAACTTTCTGTGTGGTTATAGAATGGTCAAGACTTGAACTGAAGAAAGTTTATGGACCCCATTCTAAAGCAGATGAGGGCTGCCTAGTTTTCTTAGATCCATTTCTATTATTTCTATCTATCTAGGTTTCTGTACCCATCTGGATTTTCTCACAATCAGGTGGACTGGTTACAGAAAAACTCTGACTCAAGAACCTCTGAAATGGGGCTTCCTCATTCCTTCCTGATATATTTTATGCTGTGGCCAGATGAGGTTAGATTCATCCTGGACAATTTGTGACCCCAAGCCCCAACATGCAGGCAGTATGCTCCAGTTGTAATTGATATATTTTCCAACTTCAGCATGATGATTTCCTTGACTCCTCTTCTAGTTGCATTTGAGAAGCTTTGGTGACTGAACGAAGAAACATGGCCATGGCTGGACCTGGCAAGCGAATCAAGACACACACATCAGAACTGAATAAGGTCTGCCCTGAGGAAGGAGATGGTTACCCTGTGTATCCTAAGAGCTACTATGACCTTGATGTGGTCCCCAACCTCTGGCGGAGCAACAGCACCTTCAGCAAGAGCAAAAGGAGGGCTCACTTCACACCCAGCACCAATGAAAAGGCAAGTCCACTGGAAAGGAGACAGATGGTTTGTGGTAGAAGGATGGAGTGGTCTGTCGTGGAATGGAAACCAGAGATGCAGGTGGTAGGGGAAAGTAGTTTGCTTCTGCACCGTTAATGTTGTGATTTGTATTAATTATATAAATTTGCAAACAAAAAATGAGTATGTTATTTTGTTTCTCCTAGTAATGATTTCTATTCTGTTCACTGTTCCCACTGCAGGAAAATCTTAGCTCATGGATCCCTGAAAACATTCGGAAAAAGGAATGTGTTTATTTTATTGAGAGTTCCCAGATGTCAGATTCTGGGTAAGGAAGCTACTTTAATTATTTCTTCTAAAACAGTTCTTTTTTTCCTGCTTCTTGCCAAGTGCATGGAGGTGTGATCACAAACTATCCCCACAATATCTCTCCACGTATTGGAGGATCATGAAGAAATAGTTATTATGAATGGATTTTTGGCATATATGCTGTGGGCAGCAAAGGCTGATTTTCTGGACTGTGATTCTGGAAAAGAACTACCACACCAATAAATGAGTTATCAAAAGATAAAGTAGGAGAGATTATGATAACAGAAAAAATATGAGATTAAATGATAATGGCTAAAAGACAAGGAGATGGGAGGGAAGGTGGCATGGTATGGCCTGATCCTCTCAGATCTCGGAAGCTAAGCAGGGTCAGTACTTGGAAGGGAGACCACCAAGGAAGACTCTGCAGAGGAAGGCAATGGCAAACTACCTCTGCTTCTCCCTTGCCTTGAAAGCCCCTTTTTGAAGTCGCCATAAGTCAGCTGCGACTTAACAGCACTTTACACACACACACACAAGGAGATGACTTTTTAAAAACTGGCCTTTGCATATAATATTAAAAGAAAATGGCATTCAAAATGCAAGTAAGCCAAACAAGTGCAAATGAAAGAGTTAAGCAAGAGTTTAAAGTGTTTTTGATTGAAATCGATGGGATACTAGTGCTCATCTTTGGATGGGACAAGCTGCAGTTGATGGCATTTTGTGTTATTTAACCTGCAACACATTCACTGGTTAGAAGGTGGGATATCTCTGACTGCAGTTTTCACAAGATTACTTTGCCTAAAAGTGCAAAGTGGTTAAAGGCCCAGAAGCTGCATCCTGTGTGCAGTTTGACGACTGTAGCAGAGCCAGTGTTTAGGGTTTGTGGGATGGCTGTGAGTGCTTGTAATGGGACTGTTTTGGTGCAGAAAAGGCATCCAGCTTTCTCAATAGTTTTTCTGTGGATACGGCAGCCTGTCCTGGCAAGGCTTTCAACAATTTCTGAGATGCTGATGGTGTTTTCTTACAGGAAGATAGTGTGTGAGTGTGGCTATCTTAGGGAACAGCATTCAGAGGAGGCTATGAAACCTGCCATATTCCAGGGAAAAGAATGGGACCCCAGAAGACATGTTCAAGAAGTACCAACAGATGCTTTTGGGGACCTCTTTTTCACAGGCTTGGGTCAAAAAGTAGCAAAGGTAAGTTAGCACATGACTATCATACAGGGGGCTGCGATTTATTGCATGAACATGGTGGGCCTCATTCACAGCTATTGGCAGTTGAAGGTTTTCCAATAAGTCTCAGAAGGTAAGAAGGAATCATTAATTGAATAGTAAGTGCAGGAGATCAATGAATCCATCAATTAAGTCCTTTTATTGTATATCTAGCCTGCAAGGTCAAAAATTAACCTCCGCTCCTGTTTTATGTAGGGTTGCCAGCTCTGGGTTGGGAAATACCTGGATATTTTGGAGGCGGAGCTTGAGGAGGGTGGGGTTTGGAAAGGGGAGGGACTTCATAGAGTCCAATTGCCAAAGCGGCCATTTTCTCCAGGTGAACTGATCTCTATCGGCTGGAGATCAGTTGTAATAGCGGGAGATCTCCAGCCACCACCTGGAGATTGGCAACCCTAGTTTTATGGCCTCATAAGGTACTGTAGCCACATTGGAGTATTCTCTGGGGCTGACTTATAAGGACCAAGGCCAAGGTAGCAAGATGATTAGTTCTCCCCATGGATTTTTTCAATTGAAAGCAACTGTCAGGGAAACAGGCTCTCACAAGCCCTTGTTTGCCAGATTTGGGGTATGGAGGGCACGTAACCATCCCAGGTTTCCTACCCAGTGAGCCTTCCCCCTTCTCCACACTCCTGGTAACTTCTCCTTTATTCTGGTACCACCAACAGCAGCTAGTCAGTTTCAAGGGCCTGATCCACCAGAGACTAGCTCCTAGGCACCTTGTATGTATGAGCCTCTGAGTTCAGTGGAAGACAGGTAGCACATAAATGTAATAATAAAGGTTGCACTCTGGTGTATTCAACGCCTTGATAGTGAATGGAATTGTTATGAGCCTGGATATTGTTGCATAATGACTAAGCCTAGGGAATGCATCCCTTATATGCTTCATTTTCGATTTGCAGTTTGTGCGTGTGTCCTCTGACACACCCCCAAGAGTCATCTACCAGCTAATGACACAACACTGGGGACTCGATGTACCAAATCTCTTAATATCTGTGACAGGAGGAGCTAAAAACTTCAACATGAAGCCGAGACTGAAGAACATTTTCAGGAGGGGGCTTGTCAAAGTGGCACAGACAACAGGTAAAGTGGCTTCCTGGTCCAAACGCAACAGGCACGGGCCTGGGCATGTATCCGCCCGCAGCAAACGCAAGAGAAATGTGGCAGCAGAGCCAGTCCATTCCTATTATTTGTTCCACAGGTGCCTGGATCATCAGTGGTGGCTCTCATGCTGGCGTTATGAAACAAGTTGGGGAAGCCGTGCGGGACTTCAGCGTGAGCAGTAGCTACAAGGAAGGTGAGATTGTCACCATTGGCGTTGCCACGTGGGGGACCGTGCACAACCGCAACAGCCTCATCTGCCCCACGGTGAGTCGAAAGACCTTTACTGGCAGTTGGCATCATACCTCCATTTCATTTTTAGACGTACTTACTTTTTGCACCAGTTGTAACACCATTGCAATCAAACCATACAGGAATCCCACCGACACAGGAGGGGGTTTACATATTCTCCCCTACAGCCAATACTTACGCTTGAAGCGCAACTCTTCCACTTCTGAAGATTTTGCAACAGCAGCACAACTTCTAACACAGAATCTTCATTCCAGATCTTACCCTGAGCCTGTTCTCAGGGGAGCTTACCAGAGAGCAATGTCTCTTGATCGTTCTAAGCTTTTGTCTCCGAAATCTGATCCACAAACTTCCAAGAGACTGACAGCTTCTTTCACCTATACACATCTCTCTTATGATATCAAAAAGATTATTCAGAGGCATTGGCATGTCATCAATCACCTACCGGGCTGTGATTCTCCTCCTATTTTAGGCTTAAGAAAAACCTCTGCTCTGAGGGGTCATCTTATTAAAACCGACGTGTTACCCAGGAAATCTAAGATCACTGCACATGGTCATTTTAAATGCAATGGGTGATCCGCCTGCCCGTACAGCCTACCTGTGAAGCAAGTCACTGCTGATGGTGGTAAATTTGTTTACACTCTTAAACAGTTTTCTAACTGTGCATCAGCCTGCGTCGTTTATGCCCTTCTGTGTTCTTGCCCAGTTCCAAAAATGTACATTGGCTGTACCTTACGCCAAGTACGCTTACACATTGGTGAACATCGTGCAAGGGTAAGGGCTCGAACTCAGGACGCACCAATTGTCCGCCATTTTGTCTCTCATGGTCATAGTGACCACGATCTCAAATTCTTTGTTCTTTGGCAATACCAGCCTAAAGCATACCAGGCACAAGATGTTAAGAAGATTCTCAATTGCCAGGAGAGACGCTTCATTTTTCTTTTTAAAACATTAGCACCTAGTGGCTTAAATACAGAATTTGACCTCTCTTGTTTTTTGTAACGTGGTCACTTTAATCAGTTGGATCCTTTTGAGAAATTTTTCTCACAGCTGTGTGTATTTAAGTTTGTCCCTGCATTCCTGTTCTCACTTCAAAGAATACTGATTTCTGAATGGGTTGATTACTCTTTCTAGATCCCTTTCATATGGGGTAAGACTTCCTTTTTAGTATGGAGAGTTGTTCAATCTTTGACTCATTTTTAATATTAGCCTTATTGATTAGCTTCATTGTACCATAGAAAAAATTGTTCCCATGAATTTCCTTTTGAAGATTCTTTGGACTTTTTGAAAAGCAGTGGTAAGCAGTCTTATTTTTGAAATTGCATTCATGTTGTTACAAATGTATTCTCAACACTCTTAAGCTGTCACTGTAGCCATTTTGATGAGCCTTATTATTATTATGATTATCATTATTTCTAGAAGCCATTATTATTGGTCTCTTTAAACAGCGTTGTGGTCGCCAAGATGAGGAAGGATTGGATTCCGAAACGCATACTTGTGATAGACCCACCTTGGACCTTTCTTCGTCTCTTCGTGATTTTTCATGGACTATAATTCTTGAGTATACATGAGCCTTTGTTAAGGCCACAGAAATAATTCTTGAATTTATGTTGTTCATGTTTTGTTGTTAAAAGCAATCTGTATATATACATTTTTTGTTATTTCAGACCCAGTGAGGTTTCTGTGTGGCTTTCAACACAGTGTTTATGAATATATGTTATGTTTTGGATTTTCCAAAAAATAGATTTATTATTTTCTATAATATTGTTTTCTTTTCCAGTTGGTATATTTCACATTATATTATCTTTGAAGCCACGTGCTGCCATTTATTATAGTTTCTACTATTTCTAGCATAGGTATTTTCAACCTCCAGGTGGTAGCTGGAGATCTCCTGCTATTACAACTGATCTCCAGCCGATAGAGATCACTTCACTTGGAGAAAATGGCCACTTTGGCAACTGGACTCAATGGCATTGAAGTCCCTCCCCTCCCCTAACCCCGCCCACCCCAGGCTCCACCCCAAAAACCTCCCGCTGGTGCAAAGAGGGACCTGGCAACCCTATTAGCAGTGCATTCCAGGCTGAAGTGCCCGCAGCTTTTTTTCAGTTTTGCACGCTGAACCATCATTCAGGAAGGCGCATACCTACTTCGCATTTCTTAAGATCCCCTTTAATGTGACCTTTTGTGTTTGCTCCGCCCTCGCCAGGAAGAATCCCCTCAAAGAAGCATGCAAAATTCACAACCGCGCGTGAGCTATGCGAACGCTAATGGAAGGTTGCTAATGGAAGAAACAAAGGAGCAGGCGAGTGGGGTGTGTGTGGAATTTCTCCTTTTGCATTGGACCGTGAATAAGCATTTTAAAGGTCGCATTTTAAAAAAACAGCTTTGAGCAAGCATCAAAATTGACCCTGCATAAATGGCCTGTGGAAAATTGACAGGTTCTTATGTTTTTCCCCTGGGGAGCAGTGGTCAGAGCAGCATGGAAATAGTGATGGGGGGAGTTTAAAAATACCTCTTCTGCCCCCACCAGGCTCTCTCGATATACCACAGCCTCAGCATCTACAATTTGTAAAAGAAACAAAGTCCTTGAAAATGACCACAGAACTTCGAATAACATGTAATTCCACCCTAAGGGTGAGAGGTCGAAGAATTACTGTCGGTTTGTCTATTTGTTGCTTGTTTTTATTTTGCAGGGCAGTTTCCCAGCGGAATACATGCTGGATGAGGAGAGCCAAGGCAACCTCTCTTGCCTGGACAGCAATCACTCACACTTCATCCTGGTGGATGATGGGACACATGGGAAATACGGCATGGAGATCCCCCTGAGGACCAAACTTGAGAAGTTTGTTTCAGAGCAAACAAAGGTGAAAGAAGGTAGGGTGGCATCCTGTTGCAGAGGGGGGAAAGTCTGGAGCCACAACTGTAATTAATATTGAAATATCACCTGATTCTTCCAGCCTTAGAAGTGGGATGGGGAATATTACGGTCATTTTTATCAGCTGGACTGTAGGGCTCATGTTGTCCAATGAAGTACTGAGACCATTGTCAATATCAGTGCACTTATTGTCTATGTGTTTATTACTTTAAAGTATTTTACAAATGTATAGACCTCACCTGTCAGCCTGTGATTTCTAGCTGGTGTTGTGTTCTGACAAAAGGACTTAAATCTGGGATCGGTGAGCAATATCCTTATCCTAGGGCATTATTGTCGTTGCTGGTGACTGAGAAGAAGACAAGCGGTTTCTTCAGATTTAGACTGTTTTCTGCAGTGTCTTCCTCATGGTTCTGCATTCCGAAGGCTCCTGAAAGAGTGCTTCTGATACCAAATTATTTAATGACCCTGTGACAGCGGGCACCAGCAGGAAGGGAAGAAAGATGGATTATACGCATGTGGAAATGACTGAACCTTTATTTCCTCACAGGAGTTGCCATTAAGATACCAATTGTTTGTGTAGTCCTGGAGGGTGGCCCTGGGACTCTTGACGTAAGTACTTCACTGGGCACAAGAGCAGCTCATTTTTGAAAAGAAAATGTTATATAGGAGAATGTTCTCATTTTAAACACCTATTCAAACCACTCCAGACCGTAGTTACATAATGACTCTGTTGGGCATCTATTGGCTGAAACCAGCTTTTTGGTATTTGTGCGCAAGAGCTGATGCGTCAGGAGGAGGGATAGGTGTCATAAGTACAGCCTTCTCTTCAAAGTGTTTTGACCTGCATGTTCCCTATCTCAAAAAAGGCAAACAAATTCTCTGTGGTAAGAGATAGTGAGGCCACATGCTTTAGCAAGTGTACCCTGGACATATGTTCTCATGTGGTGGTTTGGGAGGAACATAGCAGGGAAAGAATTAAAAAGTATTGGTTCTTGTAGGTTATCCGGGCTGTGTAACCGTGGTCTTGGTATTTTCTTTCCTGACGTTTCGCCATGCCTTCCACAGCTGTTGGCGAAACGTCAGGAAAGAAAATACCAAGACTACGGTTACACAGCCCGGATAACCTACAAGAACCAATGAACTCTGACTGTGAAAGCCTTCAACAATTAAAAAGTATGTTCCTCAAACCGTCTGAAGTTTTGTAGTCCAGAATGCAACTGCTTCAACACACTACTGAGCACTGTTAAAGAAGAAAGGGGATCTGATGCCTTTAATGGAGTTTATCAGGAGGTGGCAATGGAAACAGCAGCTATACTATGCAGGTGCATAGCTGGATAACATCTGGGTGTCGTTACCTCCACCCAAGCTACTGAGCAGCCATGAGCTGGTATGGTTCTGCAGGGTCAGCCTCAGTCACCGCCTCATGATGGCCTCCAGTAAAGGCATCAAACTCCCTTCTCCTTGAGTGGCTGTAGCTGGAGCCTTCCTAGAGAACCACCACACAAGCCACCCTTGCCTGCTCCAAAGCTGCTCAGAACCAGTCTATTGAAGTAGCAGGATTCTGGATTACAGAACTTTCAGACGATTTGAGGAACATAATTTTTTAATTCTTTCCCACATACATGATGTCGTGGGGAGGGTTGCGCTAACCCTTTCACATGTACTATATGGAGAAAGTATTTCACATGGGAGATCATTCATAAAGATGAACCCTTATCCGCACTCTGAAGTGGCAGAGTTCATACTTCTGACCTTGCAGTCTACCGCCTCATTCTGTAGATTGGCTCTGAAGTCAGCAGCAATATGACAGTGGACATTTGTAAGTACTGGGATTGTGACATCAGACTCTCCTGTTCTACAGACCATCTACAATGCAATCACCAACGGCACCCCTTGTGTGATTGTGGAAGGCTCGGGGCGTGTGGCTGATGTGATTGCGCAAGTGGCTAACTTGCCCAACTCCAAAATAAGCATCAAGCTGATACAGAAGGAACTAACTATATTCTTCAAGGACTGCTATGAGGAGTTCACTGAAAGTAAGATTGTGGAGTGGACCAAAAAGGTAAGGCTGAAACATACTCCCTGTGCGAATGTTGAAATGTTACAGGTTTTCGTTGGGGAAGTTCTATCCAGGGTTAAGGATATGCTGCTGGAGAACCTGTTTCTGAACCTGGCAATTACATGTCAGTGAGAAATATGTATTACTTCTGTTGTGTATGTATATAGTTGGGGAGTAAGCAAGGGAGACTTAGGAGCTTGAGTTCTGCACGAAGGATCCTAAACCCTGCTCACCCTATTGGTCAAGCAAACGGACCCCATTGGCTCTAAGCCAATATGTACCATTGGTCACCAGGAGGTTATGTCCCCCTATCACGGATTAAGGGGGGAGTGGCCGCAGGCGGCCAAGGGGGCATATAAACAGGGGTTGCTCATTGTGTTAACCAGTTCTGTTCCTGTAATCAATAAACGCGGTTGTTGTTTGAACTCCGTCTCCGAGCTCGTGAATCCTTCCCACGTGGACTTAACAACTTCGGTTCCCCAGTGTGCACTTATAAAATGGTCACTGCCCTTCCACATTCCCTGAGGAAGCCTTTGCACAGAGTATATGCCTGTGACTTGGCGGCCATATAAGAGAAACCTTCACAGCAGTGGGGCTTCAACCCATGGGTCAGGACCTCAGGTGAGTCACAGGGCCCTTCCCACTAGCTCTTGAGTCTCCCCGCCCAGGGCCATCTTAATGGCATTATAGGCCCCCAGGCAAAGCAGTGCGCTGTGGCCCCTACCTACACAACCACTCACAGGAATGAAAATATCAATGGTCGGTAAAATTAAAGATATATTTATTGGTGCTTCCAACAAAATCAGTGTTTAGTAAAAACACATGCTAAATATGCATTTTCAAATAACAAATATTTATAGTTTAGTATAGTATTTATTTATTCATTGACAGCAAGTCACAACATACATAGATTAGCATGGGGCCCCTATGCTCATGGGGCCCCCGGGCAACTGGCTATTGTAAAGCATATGGAGAAGCTTTGAACTCTTAATGTTCTTTTGTTATTTAGATATATTTATATTCCACTTTTCCTCTCCAGTGGGGTTCCAGAGTGGATTACAAATTGTTCTCCCCTCCTTCATTTTATCCGCACAAAAACAACCGTGTGAGGTAGGTTAGACTGAGTGTGTGTGACTTGCCCAAGGCCACCCAGCAAGCTTCCATTGCAGAGTGGGGATTCGAACCTGGGTCTTCCAGCTCCTAGTCTAACACTCTAACCATCACACCATGCTGGATCTCTTATATAAGCACTAAGTATCATGGTCTCAAGGAGTCTACTGGGGTTAGAAAATTTACTAGGTATGAAAACAGAAAGTCTCTATCCCCATTCCCTACTGAAACTAAACGTGGATACATACAATTGAAGAAGAGTTGGTTTTTATATGCCAACTTTCTCTACCAGTTAAGGGAGACTCAAACCGGCTTACAATCACCTTCCCTTTCCTTCCCCACAACAGACACCCTGTGAGGTAGGTGGGGCTGAGAGAGCTCTTACAGAGCTGTAACTTGCCCAAGGTCACCCAGCTGGCTTCGTGTGCAGGAGTGGGGAAACAAATCCAGTTCACCAGATTAGCCTCCGCCGCTCATGTGGAGGAGTGGGGAATCAAACCCAATTCTCCAGATCAGACTCCACTGCTCCAAACCACCACCCTTAACCACTACACCACGCTTGCTCTCAACTGGAACGAAACACATTCTGCTGCTCTTTATCCCCACCTCCTTTCTCTTTCTTTGCTGTCTTATCAAAAATTTTGGGTAGTAAGCTGTTTGGATCAGGGACCAGTTTGGTCTTTGTAAATCTCCACCTACATTGTTTGCATTGTACACATTAGAAATAATACTAATTATGAAAATCAAATCCAGAGACTCTGGAGGTCAGTATATCTCTGGGAAAACCGAGAGCCAGTGATCCTAAATTCATGGCAAGTGCAGTAAAAGCTTCATAGGGAGGAGAATTCATTACTGAACGTGGTTATTGCAGCTGCACATGTTCTTGCAGATCCAAGATATTGTGCGCAACAGGCAACTCCTGACCATTTTCAGGGAAGGCAAAGATGGGCAGCAGGACGTTGATGTGGCCATTCTGCAAGCAATGCTCAAAGGTGAGCAGTGACTATAGCCGAGCTGCTGCTGAAGTTGTCTGCGAGCATACAGATGTGCACATATTTTGGACATGCAGACATTCGTCTCCTTTAGATCTGAGGAGAGATTTGTTTTTTTTCTGACTGGGAACAGAAGCTGGATTTGCCCAGTCTTCATTGGTCCTTGTATTTATTACAAAGCCACCACCTGCACATCTCCAAAATGTTAAAAAGAAAAAATGAAAGAGCCAAGCAAAAGCGTCAAATATTGGAGTATACAATTATGCCAAGCTCTTGAAAAAAACAAACTCCCCAAACAATGTGGACAGTTGCCGGAAACATGGGGGGGCAGTGGGGGGGTCTTTGTTGAAGCTGCTTTGGGACTCTATGGCATTATACCCCATCGAAGTCCCTCCCCTCCCCAATCCCTGCCCTCCTCAGGCTCCACTCCCAAAATCTCCAAGTATTTTCTCAACACAAAGCTGGCAACCCTAAAGGTCAAGCTAGATATGACACAGAAGACCTGTGACCAGGATATTCTGCAAGCTGGATTGGTTGTTTATGTAGTTGTGGGGTCTGCTCTGAAGACTGGAAAGCAGCATTGGAATAGGAGTGTTTTAAAGGCTTCCTCCCTTATCCTTTCCCTGATTTAGTCTCCTGCTGTTTGTTCTATGGGGAAAAACAGATAAAGAATGCAGATTAAGCACTGTCCCCAACCAAAACTGCTTCCCTGGTCTTCAGGGTGTTGGATCAGACCATGTTGGATCAGACCAGTGTTCCATCTAGTCCACATTCTGTTTCATTCATTGGCCAGTCAGATGGCCACAGAAGTCCTACAAACTGGGCATGGTGGCCAAAGCCTCATCCAGTTGTTAACTCCCCCTGCACTGTTACGCAGAAAGTTGCTGCCACTCATTATGTGCCACTCACATTCCATTTTGTCATCATGGCAAATTATGGGCCTCTGCGCCATGAATTTGTATAATCCCCTTTAGAAGACAAAAGTACTTCCTGTAGTACTGTTAATTAGTAATAAAAAACTTGAAAGTAATTCTGCTCACAGATCTCCCACTCGTCTAGTTCTTCTCTGAAACTACATCCTCGTGGTCCCTCATGGGACATTGCCTGTTCCCCTTGTCATTGGGCTAGAATGTGGGCCAGTGCTTCAGGATATAGAATAGGGTGCTGCAGAGCTATTTACATGTGAAAGCTTACACATTTCCCTCCTATGTGCACCCCAAAATGGGGCAAATAACTCATGGAGGATTGGGTTATCCATGGCTACTAGTTAGGGTTGCCAGGTCCCTCTTCGCCACCAGCTGGAGGTTTTTGGGGCGGAGCCTGAGGAGGGTGGGGTTTGGAGAGGGGAGGGACTTTAATGCCATAGAGTCCAATTGCCAAAGCGGCCATTTTCTCCAGGGGAACTGATCTCTATTGGCTGGAGATCAGTTGTAATAGCAGGAGGTTGACAACCATACTACTAGTCAAAATGAATACTAGTCATGATGCATACCTCTTCTCTCTAGTATCAGAGGCGCCTATTATATTAGGTGCTGTGGCACACAGGCAAGATGCTGCTGCAGTGGTCTTGTTTGCGGGCTTCCTTGCAACTGGCATGTGCAATTGTGCAGGACCATTGCAAGGATTCATGGGAAACTGCGTTTTCAAGCAGGCAGCCATTACTGACTGTGAAAAGTAAGTAATTTTAAAATTCTCCCAGAGGGGCATTTTTTTGAGGTAGAGTAATCAAAGTTTAGGGCAGGGGGTCCAATTTTATGGGGTCCCAAAGGGGTAGCCCCCATTCCCCATAGAAAAACATTGTAAACTTTACCATGCATGGAGGAGGGGGCAACCCCTTCTGGATCCCATAAAATCAGACTCTTGACCCAATCTTCACCAAACTTTGGGGTTCATGCAAGGAGAATCCCTGGAAGCTACCAGGAAAATTTGGGAACTCAACCTCCAAAAATGCCCCCACAGGAGCTTTGAAAAAAATCCCCATAGACTATAACGGACCCGATTTTTTCTGTAAACCCAGAAATAAGCCAAATACTGATATTTACCAGTATGGGTATTTGGCTTATTCTGGGTTTACTGGGGAAAAAAGGCCCTATAAACCCAAACCCAAAATTTACCAGTTTTTTATTTTTTTTGCCTGACCCTAGTCCCAGGTTTGATCTCCAGTATCTCCAGTTCATGAGACGACAAGAGTCACTGGAAAAGACAGTCATGCTAGGAAAAGTTGAGGGCAGCAGGAAAAGAGGAAGACCCAACAAGAGATGGATTGACTCAATAAAGGAAGCCACAGCCTTCAATTTGCAAGATCTGAGCAAGGCTGTCAAAGATAGGACATTTTGGAGGACTTTCATTCATAGGGTCGCCATGAGTCGGAAGCGACTTGACGGCACTTAACACACACACACACACATCTCCAGTTAAAAAACGATCAGGTAATAGGTGGCGTGAAAGCCCTCTACCTGGAAGAGCCAATGCCAGTCTGAGTAGGCAATACCAACCTTGATGAACCAATGGTCAAGACTCAGTATAAGACCGCTTCAGGTGTCCTTTATGTCTCTGTTGCAGCCTCCCGATACCGTGATAATTTTGGCCATGAGAACTGGGATCACCAGCTGAGGCTTGCAGTAGCATGGAACAGGGTGGACATTGCCCGGAGTGAAATCTTCACCGATGATCATGAGTGGAAGGTAGGCCGTTCTTTGGTGACATGTTGGCAAAGATTGTGCCCTGTTTCTGTCCATATGGGTTGGGGCAGAGTCCAGAAGTACCAGCCTTGGCTTGAGTGCAAGGGTGCCTCGTGATTTGTGGAGGCAAGGAGGTGGGCAAAATATATTGACATAGTAGCCCTCTCCCTGTTTTCTGAGGTCCCACTGTGGTTCATGGGGAATAGAGAACACCCATAATGCATCGCTTCACTCTTTGCAGGTCTTGGAATGTTTCTGACGGGCCTCCTTTATATGATTTGGGAACAGGATTTGTGCAGAGAAGTTTTGGAAAGAAAAGGTCTGAAGGAGCTTTCACTCAACTGAAGCTTTTTCAGTCTCATGGTGTCACCTTTATGTGCTGTACAGACTGAAGAGGTTATGTCAACCCCTTCAGATTGCTGAGGTCATCCCCGCAAAGAATGAATGTTGGCCTTTGTGGAAAAGAAAAGGAAGCAAAGTTATTCTCTCCTCAACAAAAGGTTCTGGGAAATAAGGGTAGAGTGGGTGGACCAGGTGATTTGCTCACTCTTCTCTCATCAATTCTGTTCCCATGTTATTGTCTGCAAGTAGCCTTGCTTCCAGCAGCAAATGCTTTCACATTTCTAAAGGTTTCAGAAATAGTGACATCACTTGTTTGTCCCCTATTGTTGCAGTAAAGGCAGGGTTGTTTTTTGGTTTTGGCTTGCTAAAGAACGGGGCTCTGCACTTACTAAACATTAACCTTGGCCGTTCATACCTGTGTCATGTGTGATTTGTCTTCTTGGACAATAGGGCAACCTCTAGTTTCTTTGTTGAAACAGAAGGCAGTGTCTCCATATGGGATGGGACCGGGGTTTCTAGCTCGACAGATATTAGCTTGGATCCATGCTAGCATTTCCGCAGGTGCAATGTGCTCCTGTGGAATGCAGATATTCCCACCTTGCCTCTCCCGTGGCAGCAGGATATGCATCCCAAAACCCTGCTCCTGTGAATCATCTCTTGAGAGGGAGGAGGTGGTTAAATATTTGTCCATGGGAAACGCTAATGTGTTTGCTTTCTTGGAGCTGGCTGCTGTTTTTCTCCTTTCGATGAGGTTTACAAGTAGGCACAGAAGAGATGATCTTGTGATCGCCGGTCCCTTCCCATTAGCTGTCTTCTGCCTGCTTACTTTGGTTTCATGACTAAGCTACAGATGCTGCCATTACCAGAGGTGGCTCCAAGTTCCTGCCTGCTTCCTCCTCCCTGCCTTTGGAATGCCTTTCCTTACACCCTCTCCCTGTTTCCGTGTCGCGGGAGAACCAACCTGGGCCTGAGCCCACTGTCGTAACCCTGTCTTCTGCTGGCTGTTTTCCTGCCCTACAGCCCTGTGATCTGCACCCAATGATGGCAGCTGCCCTCATAGCCAACAAGCCAGAATTTGTGAAGTTGTTTCTGGAGCAAGGTGTGCGCCTGAAGGAGTTTGTTACCTGGGATACCCTCAACTACCTCTATGACAATTTGGTGGCCTCCAGCGTCTTCCATGGGAAGCTGCAGAAGGTGCTGCTGGAAGAGAAGGAGCGCTCGGCCTTCTCCAGAGTGCCCAGGGTCCAGCTGCACCACGTGTCCCAGGTGCTAAGGGAGCTGTTGGGGGACTTCACACAGCCGCTGTACCCCAAGCCGAAGAACACCGAGCGACATCGTCTCTCCATCGCCGTGCCTCATATCAAGCTCAATGTACTCTATTTCTGCAATGTTGTTAACCCCTTGGAACTCTTATAGCCCCCTAGCTTTACAGTAGGACCTCTCAACTCTTTCCACCACAGGGCTTCCTTATCCATACCTGGGCTGCCCATTCTTCCCTCCTCTCGTAATAGTGGCCCCTGCGCAATATACCAGAGATACATGTGCTTCAGCCCAGCACCAATCCTTGCTAAGCTCATAATATAAACAGGTCTTAACTTATGTCACTGTTTCCTGCTGCCATGTTGCAGAGGCAGCCGAGGCTGAGAGGAGACAGACCCAATTATTGGGGATTTTTTTTTCTTTTGGCTTTCAGGAACTTCAGACTATAATGTTTAGAACCCTTCTTTGGCGTTCCACTTTGATCCACATCTCCAATTTTGGTCTTTGATCTCTGTATCCCAAACCCTTTCCCACAAGGGCTAAAAGCCAGCTGCAGCTGATATACCCCCAAATCCCTCTGTGCTCTCCTGGCTCCCCTGCTATCCCAGGAGATAGTGCTGGAGAAGGCCAGGTGAGATGAGGGGGAAAGGAACCAGTGACTCCTACACCAGGGACATTAGTGTTGTCTTCTCCTTTTTTTTCTTCTTCTAGTGGCCAAAGCTGACTAGTGACTCCCTTCTGAGGCTGCTTCCACACCGTCACAATGGTCCGTGTTGCTCTTATTGCCTCTGTGAAAACAGAGGCGTTCGCAAAAACAACAGAATATCCATACACTGTTTTTTGCAGCATTTTGTACCCCTCCACCCATGGCCACCATTCCTCCCCAGCATGCACCACTGGAGGGTTTTTTCATTTGTGTTTTTTTTTTAATGGTAATTGCTATATTGTTGTAACACTGTAGTGATATAGCACCATTTTTCTTACCTCGGTCCCCACAGCGGCCATTTCACCTCTCCACTGGAGGGCTTTTTCAGGCTGTTTAAAATAGGCATTAGCTATATTGCTATACTGTTATAACTGTTATAACATTAGAATGATCTATTACAACAATGTACTATTTTCCAGCTTCTTTTCTCTCCCCCTCCCTTTTTAATGTTAGTCTCTAGCCCTTATTGGTTGCAGATTTAGAATGGTTCATGTACTGGCTGCATCTCCTTATAGCCACAACCAAAAGGGATAGAGGCTTACGTTTAAATAATGATGGCTGGTAATTAGTATATTGTTACAATAGATTGTTATCATGTTATAGTGCTAAAGCCATTACCAATTTTTTAAGCTTGAAAAAGGTAGGGAAATGGCAGCTCTGGATAGCTAAGGAAAGGGAGGGGAAAACTGATGGAGAATCGTCTCTGTGTAGAAGCCGCCTTGATCATGGGCAGCCATGTTTCTGCCTTCTGCCTTTGACTGTGCCTTCAACTTTTTGTTGTGCTGCCTCCAGCTTTGACAAGGAAGTTCTTTTCTGTAGGTACAAGGGGTGAGTCTTCGATCCCTCTGCAAGCGTTCTGCTGGCCGCGTCGCATTCACCATGGATCCCGTGAGGGACTTACTCATTTGGGCAGTTGTCCAAAACCGCAGGGAGCTGGCTGAAATCATCTGGGCCCAGGTAAAGACTTCTTTTCCCAAGTTGTATCCAGATTGCACTGTACCCACCTCAAACGGTCTTGTGGGAGATCCTTCAGTTTAGGAAACATAGCCTTGTCATTGGTTCTGAGCGCTACCTCCAAGGCCAGCGAACTTCACTGACCCTGCTGGCAAGATCCCCCTAGTGAGGAGATAAGGGGGATACCTAGGGTTGCCAGCCTCCAGGTGGTATTCAATATAGTAAACTCAATTGTAGTTATGAGTAGTAGTCAAAGAACACATTTGTAGGCCAATATTAACACAATCTCTGTATTATAATATCAGTTAATATTTGTATTATAACATACTGTATATAGTAACCCAATTATACACTGTTATGTTACACTATTTGTATCATAATGCAGCAAGGCACAAGTGTAATATAGGTCAATGAGTATGTCCAGATAAAGTTAACAGAAAAATGTTTGTTTCTTTGTTCCTTGTTTGCAAAATTTCCTTTTTTCTTCATAAAATGATTGGTTATGTCCTTGTAAGTTGTAGGGTAGAACAGGATGCCGGTAACTAGCCTGTTTCAAGTTTTTTTTTCTTCAGCCACCCCAAAGGGACATAGAAACAAAGAAACAAAGACTTTTCTGTTGACTTTATTTGGACATACTCATTGACCTATATTACACTTGTGCCTTGCTGCATTATGATACAAATAGTGTAACATAACAGTGTATGATAATTGGGTTACTATATATAGTATGTTATACCATAATACAAATATTAACTGATGTTATAATACAGAGATTGAGTGTGTTAATATTAGCCTCCAGGTGGTGGCAGGAGATATCTCGCTATGACAACTGATCTCCAGGCAACAAAGATTAGTTCCCCTGGAGAAAATGGCTGCTTGGGCAATTGGACTTTATGGCATTGAAGGCCCTCCTCTCTCCAAACCCCACCCTCCTCAGGCTCTGCCCCAAAGATCTCCAGGTATTTCCCAACCAGGAGCTGGCAACCCTAGGGATACCCTTCACAGCTGGGATATTCTTGACAAAGAGGCTTTGGTTTCACTCTAGTCTCACTGAGGTGCTAAGCCTGTCTCTGGAGACTGCAAGTGAAGATGCACGTGATTTATTATTCCTCCCTTTTAAAAAATTCCACCATTTAAAAAGCTACTGTTTTTTAATTTCACAAAAATTTTATCCCCACCTTTCTGCCCTGACAAGGGCCACCAAGGCAGAAAATTAAAGCATACATGATAAAATCACATTTTAAAACTAAAAATCAACCCCCCAAAACACACACACATCATTAAAACAATTAAAAACAGCTAAAATATGTACGAACGCACAAAAAGCCAGCAATTAAAACATTGGTCAGGAAGGAGGGAGCACCAAATGAAACAAAAAAAGTCTTCTCCTGCTGGAGTAAGATGGCAACAGAAGGGGACAGATGCATCTCCCCTGGGAGAGTTCTAGAGTTCTGGTGCCACAACCAATAAGATCCTCTCCTGGATTATCACCTCCTTAATCTCAGAAGGCAGGGGCACCTGAAATAGGCCCTCCAAAGATGACCGCAGTGGCCGGGCATGTTCATAGGCGAGCAGGTAGTCCTGTTGGTCCCAAACCATATAGGACTTTGAAAGTCAAAACCAGCACCTTGAATTGTGCCTGGAAATAAATTGGGAGCCAGTGTAAATGGGCCAAGATTGGAGTGATATGGTCCCTAAGACCCACTCCAGTCAGCATCTTGGCTGCAGCATTCTGTACCAACTGAAGTTTCCAAACACTTCTCAAGGGCAGCCCCACACAGAGCACATTGCAGTATTCTAATCTGAATGCATGCATCACAGTGGCCAGAGCTTTTCTGCCCGGGAAAGGCTGCAGCCGACTAACTGGTTAAAGCTGGTAAAAGGCACTCCTGGCCACACTTTATCCAGCAGTAGGCCGGGATCCATGAGCCCCCCAGACTACAAGCCTGTTCCTTCAAGGGGAGTGCAACCCCATCCAGAATGGGTGACACCTTAAATCCTGGGTCAGACCTTCCAGCCACCAGTAGCACTTCCATCTTGTCAGAATTAAGTTTCAGTTTATTACCCCCCTTTTACTCCAAAACTGCATCCAGGCACAGGTTCAGGGTTTCTGCCACCTCCCTGGGATCAGCTGGAAGTACGAGATAGAGTGTCAGAATTAAGTGATGGAGTCCCCGTCTTTGGAGGTCTTTAAGCAGAGGTTGGATGGCCATCTGTCGGGAGCGCTTTGATTGTGGGATCCTGCATGGTAGGGGTTGGACTGGATGGCCCTTGTGGTCTCTTCCAACCTTGTGTGATTTTGTGATTTGTGAGTGTCATCCACTTATTGGTAACATCCAAGCCCAAATCTCCGGATGACCTCACCCAGAAGTTTCATGTAGATGTTTAAGAGTATAGGGGACAAAAGGAACCTTGTGGTACCCCGTACAGTCCAAGGCCAGACACAAAGAGCTCAGCAGCAGTCCCCCAGCATCACCTTCTGAAGCCTACCCTTCAGGTAGAACCGGAACCACTGCAGAACGGTGCCTTCCAATCCCAGCCCAAATAGGTGGTCCAGAAGGATACCATGACCTATAGTATCAAAAGCCACTGAGAGGTCCAGGAGAATCAAAAGAGTCCGTCCATGTGTCCATCTCCTGGTGCAAGTCATCCACCAGGGCGACCAAGGCTGTTTCAGTCCCATAACCAGGCCTGAAACCATACTGAAAAGGATCAAAACAATTTGCCTCATCCAGGAAAGCTTGAAGCTATCCAATCACTACCCATTACATAATCTTGCGCAGGAATGGAACATTTGAGACTCGTCAATAATTATTGAGAGCTCCTGGGTTCAGGGTAGGCTTTGTTAGATGTGGATATGCCAAAGCTTGTTTCAAGAATGGGGTGATTACCCCCTCTCTTAAGGAGGCATTAACTACCTCTTGGACCCAGTTAGCCACCCTCCCACCCCCCAACAGATTTAAGTAACCAGGAAGGGTATGGTCAGCTAGTTGTCAAGGAGAAAGTTCTTTCTGACTTGCTAGATTTCTGCATGCAGGGGGCTGTTGGTTTGTTGGTTTGTATTGAGAAATACTCAGGTTATGTGATGTGATGTTATTATGAAGAGGACTTGTAGAACAGAACAGACACATGTTTACCACATCTGTGTGAACTAGATGAGGGTAGGCAACCTGTTTGGTCTGAGTGCCACCACCACCCCATCTCTGCATATGAATATATCATTGCACTGCTGCAGGGGAAGAGACAATGATGGAAAAAGGGTTGGATGATAGTCTGTGTGATGTAGTGGTTGTCAGAGTTGGATCAGGACCTGCAAGATCTGAGTTTAAATCCCTATGTTGCCAAGGCTTATTGGGTGACCTTAGGTCACTGAAGTTGTCCAGTCACTCTCTTTGCTTGTTCTACCAGAAAGGGTTGTTGTAGGGTAAATGAGCAGGGAAGAGCTATGTACTATGTCCTGAACCCCTTGGCAGAAGAGCAAAATAAAAATGCATAGCTATTTACTTGTCCAGACAGAAAGAGCACATTGTGCCCCAGCAGTGCTGCTAGAATGTCAGGGTTTCACCTTGGCTGCTTGAGCAGGGAACCAGCCTGGTGTGCCACTGATTGGCCACACACAGTAGGGGTTGCCTGCCACTGAACAAGACCATAAGCAGGGCATAGAGAAGTTGGTAGGAAGCAGGGAATTGCTACGGTGCTGGCAGACTGGGAGCAGGAAGGGTGATCTGCACTGAAAGAACAACCTGCCTTCCAAAAGCCAGGACTGCAGAAAGGTACCCTGTCAACCCAGGGTCAGAAGGAGTATCATGTTCTTGCTAATCGGAGTTCTTTTGCTGCAGAGTCAGGACTGCATTGCAGCAGCTTTGGCCTGCAGCAAGATACTGAAGGAGTTGTCCAAAGAGGAAGATGACACTGACAGCACAGAGGAAATGCTGACCTTGGCAGAGGAATATGAGCACCGAGCCATTGGTGAGTCAGGGCTGGGGTTGTTTGGAGTCAGGTATGGGCCGAATAACAACTCCGGTCTCCTGCTTCCGTGCTGCCTTCTCCCAGACTGTTTCGTTCCTATACCACCCTCTTTACTGCATTGGCCTCATGCGACTCCCAGCCCAAGCATCATTTTAGAGAGCAACTTGCTCAATCCTGCCCTAGAATTCCTTCCCCTGTGACATTATCTCACACACAAAAACTGGAGCACAATTGCAGCCATATAGATCCCAGGGATTTGATTCAGCCTGAAATGTGGCAAGTTTTATGTAGTCGCTTGTTCAGCAATGCTCTCAACCACAGGTGAACACTGGAATCAGCACTCAGAAGCCAGAGTGCAATAAGGCTTAACTACATGTTACACAGTTATTTGGTCATGCCCAGGTCCATCCTAAGGACTTTCAATTGGATGTTCATTGCAAGTTCCCTGCTGGGAACTCAGTTTCTGGGCACTCAGGGGGCACAATCTGGATTGGGACCACAGTGTACAAGCAAGGAGGCTCCTGCTTCTTCTCCCACTGTGCTGGTTACCTGACCTGAAATGGTCCCAGGGACCCCCTGTTTGCCCTTTTGAGGAAAACTGCAATACCCCAACAGCATACATGGAGCCCCTACCCCCAATAGGGCAAGTAGTGCTTACCTGGGGCCATTTCAGGTTGGGAAAGTGGCACTTGGAGGAAGGCTTAAGAATCCTCTCTCCACATGCTATGGTTACAATGTCAATTAGAACTACAGCACAAGGAGGCATGGACTCCCAGAACACATATGCCAAAATAATCTGGAGGCATATCTGGGGTAAATGTGTCATGTGGTTAGGCTCTTAAGCCCATCTCCTACCTATCTATCTTCTATCTTTGGGTGCCCTCCTTTCCCACTTTATTTCCTTCCATTCCAGCTACACACCAGGGTTGTGTCCTCTGCCTCTGTGTCTACACACTGTGTGGTGTTTGTACATAGGCAACCCAGGCTATGCTCATGCTGAAAGTCCATGTGAAGATGGAAGATGCCGTGACACTAATTAATGTCTCTAACCCCGGTTGCTTTTCTAGGTGTTTTCACTGAATGCTACCGGAAGGATGAGGAAAGAGCCCAGAAGCTCCTGATCCGTATCTCAGATGCTTGGGGCAAAACCACCTGCCTGCAGCTAGCCCTGGAGGCCAAAAATATGAAGTTTGTGTCTCATGGGGGCATCCAGGTGTGATTCGCTTTCTTGGGGTGTTTCCAGATGACAACCCCAAAAAGCAGTGTTGTTTTACTGTTACTGTGCAAGAGCAAACCCAGTTCAGTGGGGACTGAGAATTAAGGTCATCCCCATGCCTTTTCCAGAAGGGATAGCTATGCTGCTGGTGGAGGGACTCTTTCCATGTAAAGAACGCTTTCCACCACCACTGCTTCTGCTGCTGCTTCTCTAGGGAAAGAAAAAGTCACTCTCCCGTTGAGTTCCCACAAATTGCTGCTACTTCAGAACCTTGCTTGCCTATCTTTTGCCTCATAAGAGCTCCCCAGTCACTTTTGCTGCTGTTTCATGAAGAAGGTAAATGAAGTGAAATACTGAGTGGCTTCTTTCTTTCTTTCTTTCTTTCTTTCTTTCTTTCTTTCTTTCTTTCTTTCTTTCTTTCTTTCTTTCTTTCTTTCTTTCTTTCTTCCTTCCTTCCTTCCTTCCTTCCTTCCTTCCTTCCTTCCTTCCTTCCTTCCTTCCTTCCTTCCTTCCTTCCTTCCTTTCTTTCTTTCTTTCTTTCTTTCTTTCTTTCTTTCTTTCTTTCTTTCTTTCTTTCTTTCTTTCTTTCTTCCTTCCTTCCTTCCTTCCTTCCTTCCTTCCTTCCTTCCTTCCTTCCTTCCTTCCTTCCTTCCTTCCTTCCTTCCACCAGCACTAACCACATGGTTGAAGGGAAGCAAGCCTTCTCATCCCTTTTCCCTTTCGAATTAAAAACAGTGTGTGTCCTCTAGTGATAGAGGACCTCCTCTTGAGTCACCTCAGTTTACACTTGCTTCTTGCAGTTTTTCCCCCAGCAAGGTTTCAAGGCGGGAAAATGAGCCTTTTGGAGTGCTCATGAAAAAAAGATCACAAAATGGTGATCCTCTCACCACCACGAATTCTTGTACACACACTGTAGCCATATTCCTGTGAGCAGCTGCAGTCATCACCAGAGAAAAGGGTTACTATGAACCCCCCATAGTCCCAGATTGGAATAATGTAGCCAGGCACAGTAGTCAAGTCAAGCATCTTAGCTGTGTGCTTGTGCTGGACCACAAGGGAGGGCAGAGCTGAGGACCTGGCCTTACTCAGCCATGGCTAGAACACACCTCTCCTCTAGAGCCGTTTGGGGGTCTTTTGGGTTGTCACTTTATTCTGTGTCATGAAACCCACAGCGACCTCAGGCATGGAATGGTGTCTGCTGTCCTCTCTACAGAAAGAGCACCCCATCCTTCACCTTCTGTCTGCCACCTTGTACAGGACACAGAAGCATGCCCCAGCCTGTGTTGTACGTTGTTCTCACAATACTCCTCTCCCCTTTGCAGGCCTTCTTAACCAAAGTCTGGTGGGGGAAGATGAGTGTGGATAATGGAATCTGTCGGGTCATCCTGGGCATGCTATTCTTCCCCCTGCTCTATACTGGCCTCATCACATTCAGGTATTTGCAGGGCTTGGCTTCACAATGTTAAGCTTTCATGTTGGTTTGTGTGCATGTGTGCAAGACAGCAGACTGATGGGATACCAGCTACACATAATGTCCTTTTATTAGTCCTTCTCAATGCCTGGATGAAGGAGCTGTGGCTCAGTGGTAGAGGATTTGCTTTGCAAGGTCCCAGGTTCAATCCCCAGCAAGTCAAGTAAAAAGGATCAAATAGTGGTAAGTGATGTGAAAGGACTTTACCTAAGACCCAGAAGAGCTGTTGCCAGTCAGAGTAGACAGGACTGACCTTGATATGGTCTGATTCAGTATAAGGGAGTATTATGTGTAGAAAGATAGCCATTTATGCAGGCTCAATTTTGATGGTCGCTCAAAGCTCTTTTTTTAAATGCGACCTTTAAAATGCCTGTTCACAGTCCTGACACAAACGGAGAAATTCCACACCACTCCCCAACTCGCCTGCTCCTTCGTTCTTTCCATTGGCAACTGCTGTTTGCATAGTTAACACGTGGCTGTGATTTTGTATGCTTCCTTGAGGGGATTCTTCGAGGCAGGGTGGAGCAAACACAAAAGGTCGCGTTAAAGGGGCTCTTGAGAAATACAAAGCAGGTATACGCCGGCTTTGCAGTCATTTCCTGAATGAAGCTCAGCGTGAAAAACTAAAAAAAAAATATGTAGGGCACTTCAGCCTGGAACACGCTGCTAATTACCAAGCAAAAATTGCTAGAGAAATCATGATTAGCAGTGTATTTATTTCTAATGCATGTGCATACAGCAAAGTAGACATACTTATAATGTTTTTGGTAGTGACACCTATGCAGGAAAAATGGGTATCATGGGTGAAGCAGCCCACATTTTCCAGCAATGTCCTCCCTCCACCTTAGACTCATCTGTTTCCAAATTAGTTTTGGTGAAATCATTCTAATACATGAACAACATGTATTAGCACATCATCTCTGACCACATACCACAGATAGCTAGATACTGCAGACTCATGCAAAATGTGAAATCCCTGTTGCAGCCATCTCTGCTCACGCCGTTCTTTCCCACTTCCTTCCGTTCCGCAGGGAGAAGAGGCTCCAGCCAATGAGCTGCCTGACTCGCTTCCGAGCCTTCTTCACTGCTCCCGTGGTCATCTTCCACCTCAATATTCTGTCCTACTTCAGCTTCCTCTGGCTCTTTGCCTACGTGTTGATGGTTGATTTTCAGCCAGTCCCATCCTGGCGGGAGTATGTCATCTATTTTTGGCTCTTCTCCCTGGTGTGTGAGGAAACGCGGCAGGTACTGGCTGTGCCGAGCACATGAGACTCACTGGTAACGGTGCCGTTGAAAAAGAGCGCACTCTGGCTTCTGGGGGCTGCTGCCTCAGGTTTAGGGCCTTCCCTAAACGATTGTTTTGTTGTGCAGGGAATTTGTAATTGTTCCTGGAACTAAATTGCATTCCCTTAGCTACCATGCTCTTTGCAAAGAAGTTGCATTTTCCTAGAAATAAACTGTAGTATTCTGTCAATGAAAAATGCCCTCCGTATAATACATCTGTTGCAATATCACAGACATTGCATTTGATTGACAAGGGCATATACTGGTCAGTGCCTCTGCCATCTCTAGAGACCCTCAGCACACTGTTCCTCCCTCTCTCTTGCTTGTGTCATTTTTAGAACGTTTAGAGTTTTATAATGGCATTTATTTATTTTTACTTTTTTACAATGCAGTCTTAAGCACTGTTCACTGAACTTAATGGGCTTAGAAGAGAATAACATTGTTTAGGATTGCACTGTTACAGATCCTGTACCACAGCACTTATTAATGAGTTCCCTGCCATTGTGAAATATGGTCTTTGGGTCCTCTCATTAATTACTCCTGATCAGGGTCAGGGACGGCAAGCATTACTACCAGTTCTATATATTCTGAATCAATAGATATCCTTCCATCCCAAAAGTATGCAGACTTTTTTTTAAGGAATATGAATTGGATCATTTGATTTCTAGGACTGTTTGAAGCTGTGATTTTCACACCTGACTGGAATCTCTAAATATTACTGCATTAACATCTCCATAGACTTAATTGAATTGAGTTCAGCGTAAGCTTTTGTATGTTAAGCGCGACATCAGATGCTGAAGCGAAATTTGTTTTACACTGAAGTTACCTCTTTGTGACTGCCTCAGACTGACTTTCATAGGTTTAGGGTTTTTTTCATATTACTTGGTGGGAAGAGGCAACAAGGAGCCAAAACTTCATGACATTTTACTGGGCATTCTGTTTTACTGCTTAGATATGTATCCAACTTGTATTTTAAAAAATCCTGGTAATCTGAAGTAAGTCTCAGCAAAAACTTGCGGAGTTAAGGCAGACACACATTTCCCCCCAGTTTTTCTAGGATGGCTTCTGCTTCTGCTTTATTTGGTGGAAATGTGTAATATGATCCCATTAATCGCTGTAGTCTGCTTCCATGCTTTAGGGGCCACTGAGCAATCAATTTCTGTTTAGGAAGCCCTAATAACAACGGCTTTATTGACCCAGCAAAACCACTCCTCTTCTCTCAGCTTTTTTATGATCCTGATGGGTTTGGCTTCCTGAAAATGGTTTCCCTGTATCTCAATGATTTCTGGAACAAATTGGATCTTTGTGCCATCTTCATCTTTATGGCTGGACTGATGTGCAGGTGAGTTACTGTGCAGTGCTATTAAAGTACTTTTTGTAAGAAGTGAAAAGAACGGGGTATTTTCAGGCGTCACAGCAGCGTGTGTGTTCATTTGTTTGTTTTGTTTTTAAGAATGGTGGGGTCTCCTGAAAATGTTCAGCAATGTGCGGGTCCTTTTTTGTCCACTCCTTAGGTTTCCAGGTGCCTGGACATCAGGGTTGCATCTGCCTTTGGTTTTTGCCTCCTTTACTTTGGTGTGGTTGCTTGGGGCTTCTGCTTCTGGCTTCCCTTGTGGGGAAACTACATTTATATCAAGCTGATACCCACCAAGCTGCAGTTTCCCTTGATGGACTCCTCCATCAGCTGGCAGGGACTGGAATTGCTGATGAAGTCACCCAGTTCTTTTGCCTCTCCCATGACTCTTTTCTAGGGTTGCCAGCTCCAGCCTGGAGATTTGGGGCGATGCCTGTAGAGGAGAGAATTAGAATCTATGGTATATCATAGAAGCTGCCATTTTCTCTAGGGCAACTGATCTCTGTAGCCTGGAGATCAGTTGAAATTCCAGAAGAACTGCAGGCCCCACCTGGAGGTTGGCAACCCTACTCTTTTCCCAGGCAGCTTTTTCAAGGTCCAACTCCAGGAAATCTTGGTCCAGTTCCTCCTTATTCCTGGTCTGTTCTGGTTTTTGTGAGCCATTTTCATCTTTCAGCTGCTGAGCTACACATACCTTAGGTCACAGAGTGTTTGGGGCAAGAGTACGTGCACATTCTTCTTTGTTGGTTGCTGCAGAGGGGACAGTGGGGCAGAAATCTGCATCCCTTGGCAATTAAGCCTCCTCGTGTTTGGAAATATGCTTATTTTATTTTAATATATTTATTTAAAACGTGTATTAGCTGCCTTTCTACCTTATAGAACTCAGGGTCACTTACGATGTAAATAAAACAACAATGATAAAAATACCTAAAAGGCCACAATTTGAAATCTCAATCCGGACTGGCAATAAATAAAAACTAAATTAGTCAAATGCAATCGTAAATAAAACTGCCTTCAACTCCTTCCTGAAAATTGAAAGTGAGGGGGCCAGGTGTACCTCCCTGGGGAAGTTGTTCCAGAATCATGGGGCTGCCACTGAAAAGCCCCTCTCTCGTGTACTCACAAAATGAGCCAGTGTGGTGTATTGTGGTGTAGTGGTTAAGAGCAGTGGTTTGGAGCGATGGACTGTAATCTGGAGAACCAGGTTTGATTCCCCACTCCTCCACATGAGCGTCGGATGCTAATCTGGTGAACCGGGTTGGTTTCCCCACTCTTATGCATAAAGCCAACTGGGTGACCTTGGGCTAGACACAGCTCTCTTAAAGCTCTCTCAGCCTCACCTACCTCCCAGGGTGTCTGTTGTGGGGAGGGGAAGGGAAGGTGATTGTAAGCTGGTTTGATTCTCCCTTAAGAGGTAGAGAAAGTCGACATATAAAAACCAACTCCTACTCCTCCTTCTTCACTTGATGCGACAGTCAAGGGGGCCTCTCCCTGTGATCTTAGGCAGGAACATAAGGGAGAAGACGGTCCTCCAGATATCCCAGTCCCAAGCCAGGTAGGGCTGTAAAGGTCAAAAGCCACACTTTGAGTTGGGCTTGGAAGTGGATTGGAAGCCAGTGTAATTGCTGTATTATTGGTGTCACATGATCTGGTAACTGGCCCTGACCAGCAGTTTAGCCACAGCTTTCTGCATTAACTGCAGCCTCCAACTCCTCTTCAAGGGTAGCCCCAAGTAGAACAAATTGTAACTGAGGCATGGATCACTGTGGCTAGATCAGATTGAGCCAGTATCAGGCGCAGTTGGTGCACCAGCCAAAGCTGGGCAAAAGCACTCTGAACCATAACATCCATCAGATTTTCTAAGGTGACTGCTATGTTGAACAGCACTCCAAAGCTGCGAACCTGGCTTTTCAAGGTAAGTGTAACCCCATCCAAGACAAGAGAGATCTCAAGACCCTGATCTGCCTTTCTACTAACCCAGAGCACCTCCGTCTTGTCAGGATTAAGTTTATGTAATTTCCTCTGAATATAGAAGAGCCTTGAATGGTGAACCTAATGAATAAATATGCTTTTCATTTCCTTCCTCTGTGCTAAGATGGATCCCAGCCACTTTCTATCCTGGAAGAATCATATTGTCTCTGGCTTTTATTATATTCTGCCTGCGTTTGATGCACATTTTCACAGTCAGTAAAACTTTAGGACCCAAAATCATCATAGTGAAGAGAATGGTGAGTTGCCCTTGCTACTGATAACACATCATTTGGGGAAGCTCTGTTGTAGCTGCATGCATGCTCTGCCTTTCATTTTCTGCTGAGGGTGCCAGAGCCATGACAACAGCCACTGTCTGGGCAAAGATGATTTCATTCCTGTGTTCTCTTGTGGATCTGCAGATGAAGGACGTCTTTTTCTTCCTCTTCCTCTTGGCTGTCTGGGTTGTGTCCTTTGGAGTGGCCAAGCAAGCCATACTGATCCATAATGAGAACCGTGTGGACTGGATCTTTCGAGGCGTTGTTTACCATTCTTACTTGACGATATTTGGGCAGATCCCTTCCTACATTGATGGTACAGAATTATTTTGTACTCTAAGCTACCAAGGGGCACTTCTGAAACCTTCATCTTTAAGGATATATATATATATATATATGATTTGACTGTGGACTGAAAAGGCTACCTAGTGCTTTGTTTTTTAGAAATCATGGTGTTACCATATGTTGAGAAACTGGGGAGCTGCCTGGGTTGAGCTAGTTCTGGCCTAATTAAATGTCACATGAAGTGTACACACGCACACATACTCAGATTTCTTACTTAGATGCAGGGCAGCTGCATCTTTGTGCTCCTCAGCTCTTGTTTTCAGAGTGCTGCTATAAATAGCACTTCGAGCAGCTACGGATCCCCAGGAGATGAGCTCTTCTGATTTGTCTCCAGCAGCGGTTTCTGAAGCAGCCTATTTCTTAAGAGAGGAAGGAGAGTGAATGATGCTGCGAATCAGCCTGGGTACCATCAACTTTCCAGTCAGCTCATGCAGGGCTGAGTCATTCATTCCACCTCTCCAAATACCGCCAATGTTCCTAAATTCTAATAACAGAACCTGTTGTTATCTGTTATAGAAATGGGAATTCAGAACACTCCGAATGAGCAGTATAAGGACTGGCCTTTCTATTGCTGGGACAACTTACCGGTCATTGGTTTCTGTTTTTGTTAATGGCAGGAGTGAACTTCAACCCGGATCAGTGCAGCCCGAATGGGACTGACCCATACAAGCCCAAGTGCCCTGAGAACAATGAGGCCAATCAGCAGCCCATCTTCCCCGAATGGCTAACAGTCATCTTGCTGTGCCTGTACCTGCTCTTCACCAACATTCTCCTCCTCAATCTCCTCATCGCCATGTTCAAGTGAGTTCCACGTTTAGTGTCATCTCAGGTAATTGCCCTCTCCCCACTTCCCCTTCAAGGACAGAGTGTTCTGAAGATGACAAGGGGGCGGGGGGGAATGGAAGCCATGCATCGCTGTTCCTGAATCTGCTCAATTGCTTGTGGTGACCATAAACTCAGGATGCCGAAAGAGCTTCTGGGATTGGATCAAATGAGAGGCTGAGGGCATCACCTGAACAAAACACAGATAGTATTAGAGGGAAGTCACAGGCAGTTCTCTCTCAGTGGAAGAGGATATCCATGACTGAGGCCCAGAAAAGAAGGTGGGGCTGCAACTGGGAGGAGCCCCTCCACTAGTTGTGGTTCAGGTTTTTTGGAAGGGGCCGTGACGCAATGGTAGAGCATCTGCTTGGCATTCAGAAGGTCCCAGGTTCAATCCCCAGCATCTCCAGTTAAAGGGACCAGCCAAAGTAGGTAATGGGAAAGACCTCAGCCTGAGACCCTGGAGAGCTGCTGCCGGTCTGAGTAGACAATACTGACTTTGATGGACCAAGGGTCTGACTCAGTAGAAGGCAGCTTCATGTATTCATGTGTTCAACTCTGATGCATTGCTAGACTCCTTGGCAGAGCAAGCCCTCTTGAACAAAGTTTGGAAAGCTTTTGCATTGCCTTATTTAGTCTAGGGCCGGAGCAGAAACAGGTCAATGAGAAGAAATTTTGTCCTGGTAAATCCAATTTGCCTTTCTATAAACTGAGAACATGAGCACAGCCATGCTGGTTGAAACCTATGCTCCATCTAGTAAACATCCTGTTTCACCCAGTGGCCAACCAGATGCTCCTGGAAAACCTGCAAACTGGGCACAGCAGCCAAGGCCTCTTCCTGTTGTTGCCATCCTGTTCTTGTATTCAGAGGTTACTGCCTCTGAATATGGAGGTTCCATTTACTCTTCTTGGCTAATAGCCATTGATGGTGGATCCACCCTCCATGAATTTGACTAATCCCCCTTTAAAGATAGCGAAACTACAGCTTGTGGCCCTAAGTACTTTCTTTTGTTTGTCCTGATTCTGTTGCCCAGTTAAAATCCCCCCAAATCCCCTATGTGTTTTGCCAAGCGGTTTCTTCAGGGGAATCAGTTAGTCTTGCAGTGATTTTCCAAAAAGAGAACAAGAGCAGATCTTGTACCCAGAAATGGTTTAAATAAATAAATATCCCCCCCCCCCAGTGCTGCAGTATCCTTTTTGAGATACAGCAACCAATACAGTATTCCAAATATGGCTACAACATAATTCTATACAAGGGCATTATGATACTGGCCATTTAATTTTACTTACTGACTTCATTTCTACCCTAACGTTCTCCCCAATGGTGGCTTGCATTGTTCTCCTCGCCTCCATTTTATCCTCACAGCAACTCTGAGGTAGGTTATGCTGAGTGCGTGTGACTGGCCCAAGGTTAACCAACAAGCTTCCATGGCAGAGCAGGGATTCAAAGGTGGGTCTCCCTGATCCTAGTCCAACGCCTTAACCATACCACACTGGTTTTCAGTCCCTTTCCTAATAATTCCTAGCATAGAATTTGCCCTTTTCACTGCTGCCGCATGCTGAGCCGATATCTCATCGATACTGTAAATTCTTCCAGTAATCTCAGTGGGAATGTGCTTCCGCGAGACTTTGCCCATCCACTCCTACTGCCAGGATATTTAGGGGAGGACTACCCCTGTCCCTGGGTACAGGTGGGATACTTAGATTACAAGCAGAGGGTGGTAGAGCTCACCTTCCTGTCTCTTTCTGTCCCAGCTACACATTCCAACAGGTGCAGGAGCACACAGATCACATCTGGAAGTTTCAGCGTCATGACCTGATTGAGGAGTACCACGGCAGGCCTCCTGCTCCACCACCCTTCATCCTCATCAACCACTTGCAGCTTTTTGTCAAGCGGGTACTTCTCCGGAAGCCAGCCACCCGTCACAAGCAGCTCAGTAAGAAGCTTTGTTGTATGGGGTCTCACTGAAACAGTGCTGGGGATCACTTTGGCCTGTGGGACGAAATGCGATCACGTGGTCATTTGGGCCCTTGTTATGGTGATGGGGCATTCACTGATCCTGGATGGAATGGGAGCAGGAGGAAATTGGAAAAGAGATTCTGTATCAGTGGAGGAAGGCATCCTTTCTGGCTGAGACATTATCCCTTTTGGTGGGAGTAACACCCTCACAGTTCCAGTGTCAGGCTTTTCAAGAAGCTCCACTCTGTCACTGCAGCTTCCTTGGTTACAAAATTCTCTGCATTCGGCTTTTCTCAGCTTCTTATTCCCCCCTCCCCATGTTCTCCCTGAGTAGTTGGGTGGGCAGGAAACAAAATTCCTCTGTATTGGCTTGTGCTGCTTAGCAGTCAATTCACTCTGCAATTTTTAACTTTGAGCTACCCGTGGCACCAGATGATGGGCCCACGTAGCTCGCCGCCTTCCAAGGAGTACAGAGGGAGATGCACTGAACACAACCGAGCACAGAGGCAGCAAGGCTTGATTGACTCAAAGAAGAACTCACAGGCAACCTCTGTCCGTGCATGCCCCCTTTTCGTCACTTGGCTGGCTAGACCTTCCAACCATTTCATCTGCCTCCCTTTTCCTGTTCCTTCCCTCATCTGTTTGATTTGGCCCACAGAAGAGAAACTCGAAAAGAATGAAGAGACGTCACTCTTGTCTTGGGAGATGTACCTGAAAGAAAACTATTTGCAGCACCGGCAGTGCCAGCAGAAACAGAACACTGAACAGACGATCCAGGACATTGCCAATAGGTGAGGGCTGCTTTTCCTAGACTAAGTCATCTGTCGCTGAGACCAGATCAACTGGCTGACGAGCTCCAAGTCCCATAACAGCATCACTCAAAAGAGCTTAGGGGAGAGGCAGTGGCTCAGTGGTAGAACATCTGCTTGGCATTCAAAAGGTCCCAGGTTCAATACCCGGCATCTCCAGTTAAAGGGACGAGGCAAGTAGATGATGTGAAAGACCTCTGCCCGAGACCCTGGAGAGCCGCTGCAGGTCTGAGTAGACAATACTGACTTTGATGGACCGAGGGTCTGATTCGGTATAAGGCAGCTTCATGGTGTTCAGGAGGGTTCAGTGGCTCTGCTAGCTCATGCCTTGTCACCACTCCAAGTCCTTCACTACAACTCCCACACTACCCCTGTCAGCCCACACACCAGTTTAGTACAGGTGAAAGCTGAGGGATGGGTGTGCCTGAGTGGAATGACAGGAGGACATCCTGAATGGGGCCGTAGCTTATCCCCCAAAAGAAAGCTGAGAGAACCTGGCAGCTTTCCACAGAACCTGATACCTTGGCCACCCACTGAACTAAAATCTCTTTTTTAGGGTGGATGTCCTGGCAGAAACACTGGACCTCACTCAGGTGAAAAGGACAGGGCTGGTGGAGCAGAGGCTAGCATATCTGGAGGAGCAGGTAAGGCAGACTTCCAAGGTGGCCACTCACACTAGTCCATCTAAGGAAAGCTGAAAGCTCATATGGAGGGTGGGTTCCATCTGGGAAGAAGCTAACCTGGTCTGAGAGCCAGAATGGGTAGGGAGCAAACTTGGGTCAGATGACCCTATCTTATGAGCCACCTACTTGCTCCATAACTTGACGTGTTTTGTACAAAGACTCTCTCCAAATCCCTAAATTCCAGCTTTTCTGTATCCTTTAAGTACCAAAGAGACAAGAAGTAAAATGAGTTTTTTGTTCACATGCTTAACTAACACCTGTGGCAGAGAGACTACTCTCCAAGGGAAACCCCATTTGGATGATCTACAGCTTTAGAAAATGTTTCCTGAACAACCCCTTCCCCAAATAAAGTGTATGCCCAAGTTCCTTCATGGGATGTAGAGTCCCTCAACAACTATCTTCTTCTTTCTTCTCCTGTGGAGGCTGGTTAGATTTGATTTGATCTCTAACTGGTTTGATTTGATCTCTAGATGCTCCAGTCTACAAAGGCCCTGCAATGGATTGTTCACTCACTTTGTAGTAGTGGGTTTGGATCGGAGGACGATGCTCCCATTATGGGTATGTCTGACTGCAAGCATGTAAGCATGTGGGACACTTCTTAAAGGTACTTCAGTTCCAGTACCTACATACAAAATACATACCTCTCTCATTGCTTCCACAGCTCACCTTGCTGCTTTCCCTCTGGGGGCCAAAACAGATACAATGTAGGTCACAGATCTTTGGCTGTTTTTAAAGGTTCAGTTGCACAGCCACACAAGAAGGGGAGACCCTTCAACCTCCTGTAAGGGGACCCAAGCTCTTATTAGCATTTTAAAAGGGAAAAAATCTGGGTTTTTAAAGAGCATGTCTTTTTTTCTTGTCAAACATTAGTAACAGCATGGTGGCAATTCATGATACTGAGCAGGGGAAAGGTTAAATTCCCTCTCCCTTCCCTGCATGGTCTTAATCCAAACTGTGGCTGCACGCAATTGCAGTTTATCTTTTATAGATGGACTGTGATCTGTGACCTTCGCCGTCTTTTTTTTAGCCCTCAGAATTCTCTGAATTTGGTCCTTAGGAGCATGATCCCTTTCCTGTTGTTGTTTGTAAGTATTTTGGAAACAAGCAGTTTGCATTATAGACTCTTCATGTGCCCTTAATGTGAGCTGTTTATCTTGCATATTTAGGCATGAGAATCTGAGTGCAAAATATACTGCAGGGTGTAGACCTGTTGAGGTGGCATGACCTGATATTCTCTCACCACAATCCCTAATACAGTCAGGTTGTTTTTTTGCCCGACTCTTGAGCCTTTTATGAATGGTTGAAGAAGAAGAATGTAGAGGAGTGTTTCTTCTTCCTTTGTACCAGAATGGGGAAAAAAACCCAGCTGTTTGAAGGTTGCTTCTGTTTTTCACTGCTGACATCTGAATATGCAAATATGTGTGTTCAGCATCCTATAGTGAGTGGGTCCCATGTGGCCTCTGAAACATTTCTTAAAATGTGCATTGTGCAAGGACATCCTCTTGACACGGGCCAGATAATTTCCAAAAAGCCATCTTTTGATGGCTCTGTCACAACAAAAGCTCTCTCTGTGTTTATATCTGTGTATGTTTTCTCTCAGTGGGAGATGAATGCCATGCATTTGTAACTCTCCTGGAAGGGGTGAGGTGACGGTCCTGCTTTGGCAGCTGTGCTTTCTCCTCAATCCCCTCTCCACACACTGTTGCTGGGTCATCCTTGCCAGTTATTGTCTCGTGGCAGGAAAAGCTTCAAGCGAGCTGTGTTATGTCTCACATTTCCCCAAGAGGGAGGAGCAGGCGGAGAGAGGCCATTTCTACATGGGTTCTCTTCCCCAAGTTCAATGCTTTTGGGAAGTGGGCTTTTTTTTTCTTGCTTCCTTTCAGCATTGTAGTGCATTTGTGCTAGGGGTTGTCAGCCTCCAGGTGGGGTGTGGCGATCTCCTGGCATTGCAACTGATCTTCCAGGAGAAAATGGCTGCTTTGGAGGGTGGACTCTACAGTTTTATACCCTGAGGACGTCCTTCCCCAATGCCCACCCTTACCAGGCATACCAAATCTCCAGGAATTTCCCAGCCCAGAGTTGGCAACCCTAATTCATGCACCTCCAGGGGTTTCCCCAGCTTTCCCCCAATGTTTCTCAAACCCGCTTTGTTTTGAAGTTTTGCAAAGGATTGCAGTAAAACCTGGATGGCTTCTGTGTGGGTAGGAAACATTCAGATTTTCTGGACCCCATGGCAGCCTTTTCCCCATTCTCCACAGCAGTGGTTTCCTCCCACTAACACGGCGGGGTGGGGATTTTTAAATAAAAGCACTAGAATATTGTTATATTAATATACTGTTGTAATGAGAGGTGTAGCAGCTTTTCTACATTCTCAGCTTTTATTTTTTTAAAAGTAAGTCTTTATGCCCTTACTATGCAGAGATATAAGGGGAAAGGCGTATCTTCGCAAGGGGAAGCGGCTAGAGACTTATTTTGTAAAAAAATGAAAGCTGAGAATTTAGAGAACCTGCTACACTTATGGTTGACAACAGTATGTCGATATAACAATATTCTAGTGCTGATTTTTTTTTAAAAAAAAAATTGTGGCCCCTGGGATGGGAAGTGACCACTTCTGGGGGAGCTGGGGGGCAGGAACACTGCAGAGAAACCTGCCATGTGGAAGCCCTGTTGCTGCTGCGCTTTATATGCAGCTGCACCAGCAACAGGGAAACCATGAAAACCCACACACGTGTGAAAGCCACCAGAAAATAAGAGCCCTGAAATCAGCTCCAGGACCCTATAGAGAGAGTCCCCATCGTGACGTGGCAAGCCAGGCTTCTCAAAGAACCCAGTGTGGAGGCTGCTTAAGTTGGAGAGCTGCCAGCTTTTCCTTGCAAAGGGCTTCAGGACTAGACAGCCCCTTTTGTGGGTGACTGGTCCTAGAACATGCAGCAGTAAGAGACCATGTGGCAGTGATGGCCCCAAGAGTTACCACTATCAAGGATCCTTCTGTGGGATTCTACCCCCATATGCACTTGTACCTGTTAGCCGAGTATTGCCATGTTGGCTCAGTCTAATAGTCTGTTCTACCTGCAGACACAGCTGGGTTTATTACCTAAGAATTGCCAAGCTAATTAGCAAGCTCATTTCTGTCAGCCAGCATTCAGAGAGGTTCAGAAAAAGAGCACAATGAGGTTGATTACGTGGCATGCGTTCAAGGTATTTGGTTTGTCCTAGTCCCCAGCAGAACTCCCAAGATGAAGGAGTACCTTGAAGAGGAGGGCTCAGAAACTTTTCAAGCTCTATACCACGTGAGCGCCAGGAACTTCTCTTATCCCAGTTCCACTGCTGTCCGCTTTCCAGTACCTGAAGAGAAGGTGCCGTGGGAGGTAAGAGCTTTAAATCTTAGGGAGCAAGAAAAAAAGAAATAAAAAGAAAAGAATTGAACCAGGAGCCATGCCTTGTGATTGTAGTGACTTAAGTGTTGCTGCATAGCAGTTTGCCCATATCTTGGAAATGATGGGTCTCCTCTGGAGAAGGAGGAGGGCATCCCCATGCTACTCATTCTTCCCTCTTGCTCTAAGAGGAAGGGCCAGAAAGCCCTGAGGCGGCCAACCTTTCTTTGGGAGGTGGCCCCTACTACAGCTCCTTCTCAGTACCCTCATGCAATGACAGTGCCCAGGGTTCTTTGTGGGAAACCATGTCAGTTAAACAGGTAAGTTTGTAATGTCAAACTAGACGTTCAGGTTTTTGAAGAATTGAGTTCCCCGCAACCACACAGCAGCTAAAAGAAATGGTGTTTAAAAAATGAAGGAGAGCTCAGATGGACTTGGAATGCTGCCATGGGGTGAGGATGGGCTCCTGTCTCTTTCCCCAAGCTGTTTTCCCATGCTGAAACAGTGCTGGGGGGGAGGGGGTATTTCCCCATTTTTGTTGCTCCACATTCACAAAATACTCTATGTAGAGTAGCCAAACAGGGAAATTTCTCGCCAGTGCTGTATTAGTGTGGGGAAATGGCTTGGGGTGGGGGGAGGCAGCAGTCCTTTTTCCCCTTCAGTGGCATTCTGAGCCCATCTGGGTTCTCCTTTATGTTTTAAAAGCCATTCCCCACAGCTGCTGTGTGGCTGATAACCGAACGTGTAAGTTAGTGCATAGATATAGAATCATAGAATAGAATCATATTAGAAGGGATCACCAGGGACCTCTAGTCTAACCCCCTGCACAATGCAGGACATTCATAACTGCCTCCCCCCACACACACCCAGTGACCCCTACTCCATGCCCAGAAGATGGACAAGATGCCCTCCCTCTCATGATCTGCCTACAGTCATAGAATCAGCATTGCTGACAGATAGCCATCTAGCCTCTGCTTAAAAACCTCCAGCGAAGGCGCACTTACCACCTCCCAAGGAAGCCTGTTCCCCTGAAGAACCACTCTAACTGTTAGAAAATTCTTCCTAATGTCTAGACGGAAACTCTTTTGATTTAATTTCAACCCATTGGTTCTGGTCGGACCTTCTGGGGCAACAGAAAACAACTCGGCACCATCCTCTACATGTCCTTGCCCAAAGGAACACAGATCTAAGCTGTGGCCTCTAAGTCCTGCCTACACTGGAAGTTGCTGCCAGTATTCCCCTTAGCTGCCACTGGCACAAGAAGAGAGCCCTGATGTGTCTAGCCTGGGATCCAGGAAAAGTCATACATGGGGAAGGGGTGTTGTGTGTCCCCCCTCTCCAGTAGCTGTTGAGTTCTCAACTACATTTTGTGATTAAAATGGGGACAGCTGTGTTTTGTAATTCTGAAATATGCCTGAAGCAGCCTCTTATCCTGGCAGGTGGAGTTTGAAATCTACAACCCCCCTTTCTACAGTGAGGAAAGGAAAGAGACTGATCCACCCAAGTCCTTGAGAGAGTAAGTACACCCTCTCTCTCGCTCACTGTGGTGAGGCCTGTCTACTGGTTTCTTCTGGGGTGTCGTTTCCCTCACTCACTTGCCCTTCCAGTGATTGCCTTTTGCTCCTTGCGCCTTCTTCCTTTGAGTCTCTTTTTTCAGAGTTCGGTGAGGCTTTGCTTCTCTTTCAGCACTTTGGAGAATCTTTCCAAGATAAATTTCAACAGTATGGATGGGGAGATCAACAGACAGAGTTTCCATGGCACCTACGTTGTTCAGGATGGCCTGCCACTGTGAGTCTGATGGCGTGCATGGGAAACCTCCGTTGCTGTATCTTATGTTCTGTGTTTATCTTTGCTTTGGATGGAAACTGGGTGTTGCAGGGGGTCACAGTCAGAACTGGCCTGGACATCATGCAAAAACAATTTAAACGGGAAAAATACACTACCTTTGTTCCATTCATATTTACAGATGCAGATGGGATAGACTGAGAGAGACTCATGACGATGAGCAGTAGACTGGCTGAGCTCAAAATACGCCTGCACAATTTCAGACTAAGAGGTTCAGGTTAAGGGAGTGTGGCTCAAAATACAAACTAGTGTTAGAAGCAGGGAAAATTGTATTATGATGAGCCTTGACAACTTCATCAGCATCACTAAATATGGGAATTCCCTCGCTGGGCATAGTTTCCTGTTGCTGTCATTGTTATCCTTTAGATCCCAAGCAACGGCTGTCTTGTTTGCCACAGCATTTTAGCTGCAATTAATATTGCTTTGACCAGCTCTTTACTTCTGCAGTTTTGTGTGATGTAGGCTTTATTACTTTTATTATTCCTGTATTCATATTGTTGTTTTTTAATTGAATTTCCAAGTTGCTTTGAAAGCCAGTATAGTGCAAAGATGGGATTGGTTTTTTAACAGTAATAACAAGTAAATGTTTTGAATCACCCTATTCAAACAATGGTGCTTCCATTTATAGAAGCTCATTTATCAAAAGACCTCTGGGAAAAACTTCTGTCTGAGTCAAAAAGTTTGATGGTGCTTACAGCCAAGCTAGACATGCTATCAGGAGCTCTGTGAATGGATCTCTTGCACATTTTTAAAATGAAAGTAGTAGGGGATCTGGTATGGAGGGGGGGCAGTGGGAAGCTATCACTTTTCCCCATTCTGTTTTGATCTCCGTCCTCTCCAGGCACACAGAGCTGCTATATGCAAATATATAAAATCACAGGAGATCCATTTACAGATCTTCCATTGTCATATCTCGTTTGGCCCTTACTATGCATTTGCACTTTTCTCTCCAATGGGGACTCAAAGTGGCTCACAACATTGTTTTCCCCTCCTCCATTTTATCCTCACAACAACCCTGTTAGGTAGGTTAGTCTGAAAGAGTGTGATTGGACCAAGGTCACCCGGTAAACTTCCACGGTAGAGTGATCTTTAGTCTTACTGGTTTATTATGCCATTGACTTTCCTAGGCAACATCAAACTGTAGATGAGCAAAATGGACTGAGAGTGTAGAAGGTTTTTACACTTGGTCTGATGGTGGCAGTAGAGTCAGTCAGTGTCTGGGAAAAAGTAGATTCTGGTACCCTGCCTCATACCCAAAGTGTGACACTATCTGGTTTCTCAGTAGCAAGTGACAGATACTCTGCACATGCTCAGAGATTGCCTCATCTTGGTGTGCTGGAACTTCTGGTGAGTTCTAGATTAAATTAAGTCCCTGTTGGTTATTATTTGCACTGAATACACTGTGGTATTTCTCTACTTGTTAATAAAATTGATGTTTGCTTGGAACTAAAACATAGCCATGACCCCAGCCCACAACAGGACCAATGTGGCTTTTTTTCTTACAGGAATCCCATGGGAAGGACTGGTTTGAGGGGCCAGGGGATCCTTCGGTTCTTTGGACCAAATCATGCACTTCACCCTGTTGTAACACGGTGAGTAGAATAAGAAGGCTCTTCCCCACCCCATTAGGGCAGCCTGCTATTCTAGGATGTCAGCTCTGTGCTTAGGACAGTGCTAAGAACCCTGAAAGAAGCGGGAAATTAAATTGTGAAATTATTACTACTCGTTTTTTAAAAGTCCCCAAAGAGTGACAGTCTGTCTCTCCTGAGTATCCGAGAACAGTTTTATCTGGGTCATTTTCAGAGAAATTGGATGAGTTTTGCTCATCATTTATACCCAGCCAGAGCTTAGAACCAGCGTGCTTTTTACAGAGTGAACATTGCGAAGTGCCATGCCTGTTTCTCACAGCACGTTTTAGCCTGAACTGCTGGCTGCAGCACAGTAAGAGCTGTATCCATGACAACAGCAGGACAAGAAAAGTAATACGGACATCCCTGAAATCTGGCTTGCTTCCTTGCTTCAGAAGACTTTCTGTTACTTCCAAAAGTCAGTTTTTGTCAGTCTGAAACCTGCTAACTGATCTGTCAGATAGGGGATGCTGGAGGCTGAGAATATTACCACAGTTAATATGGGGAATTCGCTGCCAGAGGATATAGTGACGGCCTCATGTACAGATGGCTTTAAAAGAGGATTAGGCAGATTCATGGAGGACAGGTCTATCAGTGGCTACTAGCCATGGGGACTAAAGGGAACCTCCATGTTCAGAGGCAGGGAACCTCTGAATATTAGTGCCAGAAAGCAACATCAGAGGAAAGCCTAGTCCTCCATTCCCTGCTGTCAGCCCACCCAGAGTAACTGGTTGACCAGTGTGTTAAACAGGATGCTGGACTAGATGGACCACTAGTCTAATCCAGAAGTGCTTTTTCTTATGGTTGAGGGAGAGCTGGTTGAAGTTAAATCTTTCTAAGACTGAAGTCATGGGGCTGAGGGGGACTGGGTCTTTGGGGGCCCTGCAACTCCTATTAGAGTACCAATCTATTAGAGTACCAAATGCATTTCCCTATCATGTAATCTTCCTCTCTATCTTTTATAGCTGGAGGAGGAATCTGGATGGGTCCATTGCTAGGAAAAGCTTAAAGAAACTGCTGGAAGTCTTAGTCGTCAAATTTCCCTTGTCAGATCACTGGGCTTTGCCTGGGGTAAGTGGTTATGAGACTCTCCGCTCAGCGTGGATTTGAAGGAGCTGGAAGATGCATGCCGGCAGCTTAATTAAGTGGCAGCAATAGCGGACATAAGCAGTCAAAACACTCATGATTGTACCTCAGAAATCTGCTGTAGTAGAAGGACAAAGAACTGGCTGCCAACAAATGGCTTGCAGAATGAAGCTTGGAGCTTGAGTGCTTACTAGAGATGGGCTCAGAGCAGAATTGGCTCAACAAACCAAGCTGCTTTACTGGAAAGCTGGCAATTCTCTCTTCAGAGCCAAATTCCAAAGTCTTAGAATAATGGAGAAAGTCCATGACATTCCCAGTGACATCAGCTGCAGCACCACAGGCTTTTGCAAAGCCTCATATTGAAGATGGATCATTACAGGCCTCAATAGCACATATTCTGCACCCAGGAAATAAAACTCTGGCAGTGTCTCCAAGGCCCCCATCAGGCCATCCCTCTTTCTTGATCCTGTGCCAGCGAGGTCAACGGATGTTTTGTATCAGGTGTATCATTCATCCATAATTCCTCCGTGTTTTCTTAATTTGTGCCCAGTTCCTAGAATGTGATTTCGTCACCCAGAGCCTCACTGACTCTTAATCATTCACGCTAGAAGCTCTAGCATTCATCTCTGAGTTTGAGTCTGTAGCATACATCAAGATGGCAGCTATGATCCTAGATCAGACTTTCCTGCATCTTGGAGAAGTGTGCACTTGCTGGAAAGTGGACAAATAAGCCACTTCAGGAAACTCTTCGCCCCATGTCTTGATCGTCACATGTGAAAAGCCTTCGCTGATGATTACACTGAGTAACATTTTCATTCTTTTCAGGGATCTCTGGTGCCAGGAGAAGCATTGCCACAGAAGCTAAAATGGATCTTGAGACGGGAGTTCTGGCCACAGTTTCAGAAATTGCTGAATCAGGGCACAGAGGTATTGACTGGGATTTGGCAAAAGCAGAGAGGGGTTATATAGGCACTGTCTGAACACTGTTGTTTCGTTTTTTAAAATGCAGAGTGAATGATGGAGAAATGTTATCAGTGAAGCTTTGGTGCATGATGTGCTAGATGGGCACGTGATGTAGCTGTAAATCAGTGGTCATAAACTAATAAGCCTGGGGTCACTGGACAGATCATCAGTACTTTGCAATACCCTATAGCCACTATACATACTTCTCTGCCATGCCATTTTTGCAGATACTGAAGTAATTCTGAAACTGGACGATGCACAATATTTTGCAGAATTGCATAGTCATCACTCAGCTCATGATGCTTTTCTGACAACTTTCTCACCTGAGATCTAGTCAGTCTACATGGGGAACAAGGAAGGAGGGAGAAAAGAATCCAGATAGAAGAGGTTGTTAAGGGAAATGAGGAAATAATAGGGTAGGCTTGAATTGGAGCCTGTGGCTCTAGGAAGTGGCTGAAATTGCCTTCTATTATGTTAATCAATATATGGGTTGCTGTGAGTGTTTGCAGGTCGACCCTACCTGGAGCCTGGAAAGTCCAGGCCCACTCAGCAATATGGGTTTTCAACAAATATTGTATGGTGTGTGATTATTCAGGGAGGCAGATTAAATGAAAGTTTGATTCTGAGGCACAGGCATGTGAACCCATGAAGATGCCTTCATACCACTTCTTACTGCTTTCAGATCCAACAAAACCCACCTTTTCTCTGAAACCTTTGGCACAACCCCAAAACTCCCCCTTTTTCCTACAGAAACAAAGCATACAGCCCCCCTGCCCATTTATCCATTTTTTTAGATCTCTTTGGACAGTAATCTTTCTGTTTCTGCTTTGAAAAGCCCCATGCATACTGAAGGAGCTGCATGGGTGGGTAAAAACAGTCATTCCATCAGGGTCAATATGGTTAACTCAACTGGTAGTAGCTCTCCAAGGTCTCAGACAGGGACCCTTTCCTCGCCCTGCCACTGAGATCCCTTTAATTGGAATGGCTGTGGATTGAACCTCAGACTTGCTGCTTCATGAACCTTAGCACAGAGCTCTCCATCTGGCTTCTAAACAATGGTCAGTACAGAAGAGTTTCTGAGCAACTAGCTCCTCCTCATTGACATTCATCCAGAATGTAAATAGCCGTCACTTCAGGAAGGCTGGATGTAAGAAGGATCAGACATGGGAACTTCTGATTGCTTTGACTGTTTCACCCAGATCAGACACGCATATGCACACACTAACAGTCCAAGAATTCCCTGGATTCTTGGGCATTTCATTTGATCCGTTTTCTGCTAGCAAAGCAACTAGACATTTCACAAACCCCCCCACCCCCACCTTAAGAAAGAGCAGCTTTAGAACCACACTGAATTCTCATGACCTTCTGGAAGGCTCCATCCACACTGGCTTCTCTCTTTCCATCTCCATGTACACCACACTCTTCCAGGTTTATAAAGGATATATTGATGATCCCAGGAATACTGACAATGCCTGGATAGAGACCTTGGCCATCAGTGTGCACTTTGAAGACCAGAATGATGTGGAGATGAAGCGTTTGAATTCGGTACGTATTTGTAATGCCATTTCTGATCATAATGGGGTTCTCCTTTAGTTGCAGATTCTGAGATGATAGCATCCCATGGATGCCACATTTTTTAGATTCTGTTACATGACTTTGACTGTACAAGAGGGAGAAGGGTAGTTATGTGGACCCTGGACACAGTGGTGGGCACAGTATCAAGCTAGAAGAGAACGACAGAAGGCTTTAAAAAGCACACTGATTATATGGCAACGAAAATCACTGGGGAAAAGAGAAGGAACAGTTACTAGAGTAGAAGTGCAAAGAGTTTGTGTATGCAATAGAGTGGGTGAACATTACATAGAGGTTGCACAGAATGCTGTAAGCAGAGGAACATTCAGTAGTCCTTAGTGCATGTATTACTGAGACCTGGATGCATGAGCAAGGGGGCAGGAGTTTATCTCAGCTGTTCCCACCAGGGTTTGCAGTACAGCAGTAGGCATGCCCTGGAGGCTGGGGTGGTGGCAGCGTTGCCTTGGTCTGTCATGATTACATCTCCCTAACCGAGATGGCCTGTACCAAGTCCACCAAATTTGCAGGACTTGTTCCTGGCACTGGGCCCCCAACACAGGATTGGGATTCTGGTGGTGTACCACCCACCTCACTGCCTAGCAGTCTCCCTGTCTGAACTTATTTGTGTTGGTACTGGAGTTCCTCAGACTGTTGATCATGGGAAGACTTCAGCTTCCACTCTGAGGCCTTGCTGTCTGGAGCTGCTCAGAATTTCATGGCCCCCTTGACAGCCATAGGGTCTGACTCTCTCTCAACGGACACCAACTCTGATTCACAGAGCAGGTCGCATCCTGGATTTGGTGTTCTGGGCCAATCAGGTTAGTTATGAAAAAGAAGAAGAGTTGGTTTTTATATGCCGACTTTTTCTACCACTTAAGGGAGACTCAAACTGGCTTACAATCACCTTCCCTTCCCCTCCCCAGAACAGTCACCCTTGTGAGGTAGGTGAGGCTGAGAGAGTTCTAACAGAGCTGTAACTTGCCCAAGGTCACCCAGCTGGCTTTGTGTGTAGGAGTGGGGAAACAAATCCAGTTCACCAGATTAGCCTCCGCCACTCATGTGGAGGAGTGGGGAATCAAACCCAATTATGAGCAGGGAGAGACTCCATTGTCATGGACAGATCACTGTCTGGTTGGGTTTAGATTTAAGGAAATATAGGACCTCTGCAGGGATAATGGATCAGTTAGAATGAGCAGGCTCTGGGAATATGGCCACTCTCACCTTAAGCTTTTACATGCACTCCACTTTCCAGTTAGAAAGGGCACTAGATGTTCTGGCAGAATCTACCTAAATCATTGGAACTGTGTCTGTCTGAATCAGAGGAGTGTTGAAGTACAGCTCAGAATAACCTCCATTCTCATTTATCTGTTTTTTCCCCCTACCAGTTTCTCCAGGGCTGTGATCTTGAAGTTACTGTCCGGTGGCAAGTTGCGGACAAGAGGATTCCCCTTTATTCAAACCACAAGGAGATCCTGAAAAAAGCATCTGTCCTATTGGGGGCATACTATTGACAATGTTGCAGCCCCCTGCACCAACAGTCACTCTTCCACTTCCTCTGCCTCTCTTTTTAAACAAAGCAAATCTGAGTGGTTTCTCTCTGGTTGTTCTCATGGTGCATATTTCCTATGCGCAGACTACCAGTCAACTCACTCTGGACTTCTGAGTCACACATGTGATGTTAGAAATCAGGTTTACCTTGGCACACTCAAAGGTTGGCATTTGCACTCGAAAAGAGAAGGGACAGGACATTGTGTCAGCTGGAGCAGGGAAACGACAGATTCCATTTCCAGCTGTGCCATGGGCTATGTTGTAGACTGTGATGAAATCGGCAGCAGCTCTTGCGGCATTCTGTATCTACGAAGCATCCAGATTCAGAAACAGAATCACTGTTCCAATGCTTATGGCAAGGGGCCAGTGACAGTGCCTTCAAGATGCATGCCCTGTCGTCAAGCCTGCCTTTGGAAAGTCAACAGTGTACTCCAAATGCAAGCTGTCACCCAAAGACTCCTGGGCCAGCCATTAATTGGAACCAAACAGCCATTAGGTTCCAGCAGATCCACTCTGAAGTTTAATAGAATACATGACAGCCGCTGGCATGCTGCTGAGCTGAGAATTTCAAGAAACCATCCCCAAAGTTGGCAGGAATGACTGCGAAGGTGGAGCCATGAGGCTGAGAGAATGAGGCTCTGTTGCGTTGAGGCTCCGTTGCTTTGTCTAGTTAAGGGCCTGGATGTGCTTCTGACCAGGATGCAGCTAGAGATTTCTCCTGATCCCAGATTTCCATAAAATCTAACCAAGTGTTCTATCTGACGTTCCAGAGCCTGGGCAAGGCAAGAGTAACTTTTGCTTCATGCCTTGTCCTGCTGAGCTAGACCACATGCAGGTGCAGAGAACGGCAAAAGCCCCAGGGTTCTCTTGGACTGGCACTGCTTGAGTTTCTCCTTCTTTTTTGACTGTTACACTGCAGCACATTTTACAAAGGAAGTCATTCATTTATGGCACCTGCTTTGTTTACATCTCCTTCATCATTTGTCCCTTTCATGTACTCATGTTCATGCATTTGCCACACAGGTGATAGCATGTTGAGGTTTGCATAGAATCTGAGTTCGGTCTTTGATCCAAACAAAGTAGCCTTTTCCATTTCTCAGATCACAAAATTCCCTTTTGGCTCAGACCAATAGCCACCTTATCCAGCATTTATTTCTAACCATGACTTGCTAGAGCTCACAAGTAGTACGTTTGATGGAAGTAGCATTTCCAATTGTTTGGCCCCAGCCTCTGGCAATCAGATATACAAAAGAATACGTGGAAGTGCAGGTGACACTGAAACAAGAAGGTCTATCAGTGCTGTTAGCTAAAACAGACTATAAACTATTTACATTTTTGCTTTTAGCAACAAATAGAACTGTCCTCCAGAAACGTATCTAATCCCCCTGTTAAATTATTTGCCAGAGCAGTAAAAAAAAGGCATACAGCTCCTGCTGTCAACTGACATATCACCTTTCACACTCACACAACTTTGCTTTGCATTGCTTACAGTGCACTGTTATCTTGTTGTCTTCTTACAGTGTTCTATATTTATAGGTGCATCCTATGTCCGTACACATTTGCTTATGCTGGAAGGAGTAGTCTGACCTTTAGGAGATGTCCACCCTTGTCCTACATCTTCCATAAAAAATATAACTAAATAAATGATTCTTGCACAAGAATAGCACAACGTTTTGTGATTTCTGTGTTACCACCCATACTGGAAATTGTTGGGGCTTATTTAGCAGATCTGTGTAGTTTTACAAAGTATAATCAACTAAGCTAAGCTTAAAAGAGCAAGACGTTTGAGGAGCTGTAGAAAGAATGAGTCCACAAATCTGATGCAACATAGCAGATTCTGATTTTAGGGTTACTTACTTTAATGCTAGATCAGGGATTTACAGCTCCATCTTAAAACATTTTTACTCAGAATTAAGCCCCACTTTATTCAATACAACTTACTCCCAAGTACATATAAACAGAGGTTGCAGGTTGCTGAGTGGGTTCAAAGCAAAATCTGAAAACAAAATTCAAGATCGCACAGGACTATCCTTAAACAGGAAACGGTTTTCCAGATGTCAACAAATCATGTTACCAGAGACAGTTCAGCATGTTAAATAGTAATTGTGAGCAAACATGCCAATTTCAAGCCTGTGAGAGTGCAGATTTGTATACATAAAGCTCTGCCATCTACAACAGATGTTCTGTTAATTTCAGTATAGGAAGCCAATATGCATAACTTGTTCATTTTAATATATTAAGCTGATCCACACACACACAGGAGAATACCTGGGCATGCTGGAGTTTCACATATGCATGTGGAGGTCCTACTAATGAAAATTCCCACTGACCAATAAGGGAAGGTGATCTGTCTATAGAAAATCAGATCAACTCCCTCCACTGAAATGAATGGGGCACTTCAGTACATGCATGGAACTATGACTTGGGTCACCAGTAGGGTTGCCATTGCCAACCTCCAGGTACTAGCTGGAGATCTCCTGCTATTACAACTGATCTCCAGCCGATAGAGATCAGTTCACCTGGAGAAAATGGCTGCTTTGTCAATTGGACTCTATGGCATTGAAGTCCCTCCCCCCAAAACCCGCCCTCCTCAGGCTCCACCCCAAAAACCTCCCGCAGGTGGGGAAGAGGGACCTGGCCACCCTAGTCACCAGATAAATTAATAGAATTGTAGTTTATGAAAATGTTAACATTTGAAAGAAATATAAATCGGAGATTGATAACTGCTAAGAGATAATGGAAGCAGTATAGAGAAAAGGAAGAAAAAGAGTCAGTCAAGGGCAGTGTCACTTTAAAATGTAGCCAGCCTTTGGCACAGATTATATGTAAAAAGAATAGAAGAAATCTACCTACACAGTCAATCTAACATAGAGTTAAGTACTCATAAGCCCATACCTGTGGGCTCAGTCATGATTAACTTTGTGTTGTGAAACTTGGCATTCCTAAACTGACCTTTTCCTTGAGCAACAGAATCAGTTGGCTAAAGGAGCGATTGCACTTGAATGAGAAAATTTTAGGTTATTCATATTAAATCCTATTTTTTTCAAAAGTCAGATGTCAAGAAATTCAACACTCCCTTCTCCCTGCATTCTCTCTCCCCCTGCTTAACCTGGGCCACCCAAAGCTCATATAGATCATAGAAGAAAGTCTGGGAGAATCAGGAAACTGCACTTCATACTCCCAGGTTGTATCAGGCCCCACACATTAAGCAGGCCACGCCCTGGATTTCATTTTCTGCACAGGTATAGATCTGAATAGTCTGGTTAAATGTGAACTGACTCCATGATTGGATCATTTCCTCCGGAGGACCAATTTAAGGTTCTCAACCTACCTCCACAAGGGTGGAGAGCAAATTTTTGCTCACCCGCAGAGACTTATAGATCCTGTAGATTTCCAGAATGGTCTGTAGGATTTCTCAGTACCTGTCCACGGTTCTGTCGATGAGCTAACTGAGGCTTGGAATATGGGTACCAGCTTGACCGTTGACCAAATTGCTCACTGACGCCCTCTGCGTCCTCGATCTTCCCTGGTTTACTGAAGAGTTTAGGAATTAAAGAGGGAGTTAAGACAGCTAGAGAGGAGCCCCGTGGCACAGAGTGGTAAGCTGCAGTACTGCAGTCCAAGCTCTGCTCATGACTTGAGTTCGATCCCAACGGAAGTTGGTTTCAGGTAGCCGGCTCAAGGTTGACTCAGCCTTCCATCCTTCCGAGGTCGGTAAAATGAGGACCCAGCTTGCTGGGGGTAAAGGGGAGATGACTGGGGAAGGCACTGGCAAATCACCCCGTGAACATAGTCTGCCTTGGAAACGTTGGGATGCGACGTCACCCCACGGGTCAGGGGACCTTTACCTTTTAAGACAGCTAGAGCAATCTTGGTGGCAAACTTGTAAGGCCTTGAGAACACATTATAAGCCAATGAAAAGTTGAAAGCCTATGAAGTGGCAGTTAAGGCAGCTAAGAAATTTTTCTTCTCTGCTTCTATTGCATCCACTAGCTCATGTGCAGCACAATTATTTAGGGCAGTTTGACAGCCGACCTCTCCATTTGGAGAGTCCCCAAATAATAGAGATTCAGTTATTAGGTGTGACTTGTTTGCAAATATTTTGCAGATAAAATCGCAAAACTTCGTTAGGACTTCTCCAACTTTAATGCAAGTAATGCACTGGAGGCTCCACTGCCAATGCCTGGTTCCTTTTTTGGACCATTCCCACTGGCTCTCATTGTCTGTTGTGGACAGGGGTTCTGAGAGCTGTAAAGGCAACAACCTGCCCCTTGGATTCCTGCCCATCATGGCTGCTGAAATCTTGCTGGGATGTGTTAGGAGGCCCTCTGAGGGAAATAAATTTGTCTCTCTCTCAGGGTAGCTTCCCTAGCTCCTTAAATGAAGCCATTGGTAGACTTCTCTTAAAGAAGCCTTCCTTAGATAAAGAGGAGCTGGCCAATTGCCACCCAGTATCAAATTTACCATTTCTGGGAAAGATGATTGAGAGAGCAGCTGCTGAGTAGCTACAGGACTTCTTGGATGAGGCATCTCCACTTGATCCATTCCAATCTGGGTTCAGGCCTGGGTTTGGTGCAGAGACAGCCTTGGTAGGTCTCATGGATCACCTCTGACTCCAGTTTGATCAGCACAGCTGATATTGCTAGACATATCGGCAGTGGTCATTCGATTCTGGTCAGCCGCCTAGCCTAACTGAGGGGTGCAGGGCATTGCCTTATCTTGGTTTGCCTCGTTCCTCCAAAGATACATTGGGGACAGGACTTCAACTAGGCACCCACTAGACTGTGGGGTTCCACAGGATTCAATCCAGTCCCCAATGTTATTTAATATTTATACATGCCCTTTAGTGGAGCTCATCAGGTTTGGTGTCTGGTGCTATTAGTACACAGATGACACCCAGCTCTTCCTCCTGCCAGATAAACAGCCCAAGACAGCCCTCTCAGCCCTGACTGGGTGTCTGGATACTGTGGTTGGGCAAAGCTGGCTGAAGCTAAATCCAACTAAGACTGAAGTCACGTGGCTGGGGAGGGCTGGGCCAGGTAGGGGTTTTCAGCTGCCTACTCTGGATGGTGTCCAACCTATTCCAGTGAATTCTGTGAAGAGTTTGGGAGTCTGGATGAATGCCTTGCTTACCTTGGACAAGCAGGTGTCCTCATGGTGAAACAGGCTTTTTCTATCTCTTTCAGGCCCAACAGTTGTCCCCCTACTTCTCTAGGTGTGACCTTGCCACAGTGATTCATGCGATGGTCACCGCCTGTCTAGATGGCAGGGCTGCCCTTGAAGGCGCTTCAGAATCTTCACATTGTTCAGAATGTGGCTGCCAGGCTGTTGACTGATTCACTGTGGTTTGCACACATCCAGCCCATTTTGTGGCAATTACACTGACTTCCAATTGGTTTCTGGGTCAATTCAAGGTGCTGGTATAATCTTTAAAGCCCTAAACAGTCTGGAGCGGTCATACCTAAAGAACTGTCTCTCCCATTGTGACCTCCCGCAGTGTCTTCGTTCTGACACACGTGGGCTTTTGGTGGTGGCTGGCCCTTGATTTGCCAGTTTCAGTGCAATGAGGGCAAGGGCCTTTTCCATCATGGCCCCAACCTGGTGGAATGCTTTGTCTGAAGAGACCCATGTCCTGCAGGACCTATCTGATTCTGCAGGGCATGTAAGACAGTTATTCCACCAGGCATTCCACTAATGTAATTTTGGTAGACTCTACCATCAATGCTGTTGATTCTTTATGCCAAACGCATTTATTTGCTATGTGATGAGTTTTCAATTGGATTTTATTGAAATTATGGTTTTATTATTGTTACTGTACTGGTATGTTGTTAGCTGCCCTGAGCCCCATTCTGGGGAAGGGGAGGGATAAAAATCTACTAAAATAAATAAATTTGTAATTCCACTCTTAAACACAAGTGATTTTTTTTCTAGCTAGTGCTCACCATCTGTAAAATTGACAAGTATCGATCAATTTAAGAGTCTTTTAAAAATTGTAAGTGATGCTGGACTGATCCATTATTTAAGGCAACACATTAAAAAGTAATTTAAATAAATGGGTTCTTATGTTTGCTTAAAATGCTACCACCGAACTTTTCCAGCTTTTGTATTTATCGACAGTGCTGTGCTCCTATGCATCGTATTCCTTGCGCTCAAGTGCTCACTTAAGTACTTGGACTTCCGCCATCTCATATTTTAGTCTGATAGTGCTAATGTTAATGGTGCCTGATCTTATGCAGCTCTGCTGCTTCTCAACAAAAAGGTCTGCTCCCCCCCATGTTAATCTGTTGATGCCCGAGATTCCATTAATACTGCTGCTGTCGTTATTTATAGATGGAAGAACATTAAAAAGAGCTCTGCAGGATCAGACCAGGGGTCCATCTAGACCAGCATCCTTTCTCACACATTGGCCAACCAGTTCCTCTGGAGGACCCTCAAGAGAGCATAGAGGCAGAGGCCTTCCCCTGATGTTGCCTCCTGGCACAGGTATTCAGAGGTTTACTGCTTCTGAATGTAGAGGTTCATTTTAGTCACCATGGTTAGTACTAGCCACTGACAGATCTATCCTCCACAAATCTGTCTAATCCCTTTTTGAAGCCATTTGAGTTCCCTAAGAACCCTCAGGGCTATGTCACCAGGACCTGGAGACTAAGTGGTTTTTAATTCCCCCTACAGGTCTAGATCTTCATATCTCTTCCCTTCAGTTTGAGGGGTTCTTCAGACTCCCTTCCTTAAAATATTGGCTGTGACATGGGTACATATCCTACACTTTCCACAGTGAACATAGATGCAAAGATTCCATTGAGCTTCTTTGCCATCTTCCCATCTTCTTTTAGCAATCCTTTTATTCCTTGGTCATCCAAAGGCCCAACTGCTTCTCTGGATGGTTTCCTGTTCTGGATATATTTAAAGAAAGTTTATTGTTTGTCTTGATACTTTTAGCAATCTGCTCCTCAAATTCTCTTTTCGCAAGACTAATTGTTAACACAGCTTTTTTGCCAGAGCCTATGGTCCCTTTGCTTCATTGGGGCAGATCTTCCACTTTTTAAAAGAAGACTTTTTTCTTTTGCTCCCTTGACTTACATTGTTAACCAGGCAGATATTCTTTTAGACTTGGCAATACCTGTCCTAACCCAGGGAATGCACTCTATCCAGGCTTCAATTAGCTTCACACCCACCCAATCAAAGGGGCTGTGGCTCAGTGGTAGAGCCAGGTTCAATCTCCATCATCTCCAGTTAAAGCAACTAGGCAAGAAGGTGATGTGAAAGACCTCTGCCTGAGACCCTGGAGAGCCGCTGCCAGTCAGAGTAGGCAGTACTGACTTTGATGGACCAAGGGTCTGATTCAGTATAAGAAGCTTCATGTATGTGTTCAATTTGGCTTGTGGATATATATTTAAATGCTCTGTGAAATGGGATTTCAATAAAAATGGACTAGAAGCAGTTTTAACAGTCTGAGTGTGGTAAGATTAGGTAGACATGAGAACATTTTGAAATTATTAAATACTATGCCCTTTAACAAGGGCAAATTGGGATGTTTTCAGATATTCGGTTTTTGAAGTTTTGAATAATAATGTTTTGAATAATGCACTCACCATTGGGTTTTAGGAGAAGTCTGGGGCTCTTGCATAAATCTTTGTATTCTTACTTGGCAACAGCACCTCAGAACAGGAGTCAGGTTATTGTTATGCAGAGGATGAAAAAGAAGAAGTGTTGGTTTTTATATGCCGACTTTCTCTACCACTTAAGGGAGACTCAAACCTGCTTACAATCACCTTCCCTTCCCCTCCCCACAACAGACACCCTGTGAGGTGGGTGGGGCTGAGAGAGTGTGACTAGCCCAAGGTCACCCAGTTGGCTTCATGCGGAGGAGTGGGGAATCAAACCCAGTTCTCCAGATCAGAGTCTACCGCTCCAAACCACCGCTCTTAACCACTACACTACGCTGGCTCCCGATACCATCCGAAGACTTGGTCCAACAGCCAGGGTAGGAACTCCTCCCTGACCATTAGTTTTTATAAAGAAGTGCTTAGATTCATTATTCATTCACACTTCACCCACTCTCAAAACCAATCTACAGCAATCACAGTAGAAGAAAAAATGCACTGGAAATCACATTGTGGTTCCTCCAGCACCTCATCTGATCTAATCCACAGCATCCTCATTCTCAGGCACTGATTGCAAAAGTCCACAGAACATGCCCATCCATCTAATATCCTCAGCTGGCCCTGAATGAATGCTCTGCAGTTGTTTCTGTGTCTGCTTTGACTCTTTGAAGCAGCTCTTCAAACAAGGCTCTCCAGGCCCTGGCTGCATCTTCAAGTTTGTTTTAGGTCTTCATAAAAATCCAGCTGCAATGCTCTCCTTTCTTTCTCAAATGTCTTTATTTGCTCCATGTTGGCTCAGTTGCCCTAGCTCGTAGTTTCTTTCCTGGAAAAGACAATCACACTCTCACATCAACGTTGCATACTTCCTACTTCCCTGAGTGGTAAGAAATCCCAGCAACACCTGGAAACACTAAGCAGCAAATCAATTACCCCACATCAGATGCACAGAGAGGCTCTGTGCTCCTTAGGTGCTTCTCCTCAAGCCAGTTCCCAGCTTTGTGTCTTCCAAACTTTCTTCTTTTCCTCTTACACAGCCTTTTGTGTGACCTTTTCTCCTCAGATGGAGGAGTGACTCATTCTCCAAGCTCTGATGGGTATCTCATTCAAGAGCAATCAGGAGATCATCTCCAAACAATTAGCTCCCATTCAGGAAGCATCCACTGCCATTAAAGGACATCAACAATTTGTCTGACAGTAACCACAGCGGATAGCTGTGTTAGTCTGCTGCAGCAAAAAAAGCAAGAAAAAAAAAGCCAGGAGTCTTAAAAAATTAACAATATTTTATTCCAGAATAAGATTTTGTGGACTATAGCCTATTATGTCTTCAATACAAGATGAAGACATGGGCTGTAGTCCGCCAAAGCCTTGCTACAACTATTATTGGGGGGGGGGAGTCTTTCACTATATTCCTGTTTATTATCTTTGACAAAAACCCTGGCCCTCTCCTCCAAGAGATGCCACTTCAGTCCAAACCACAGTGATAGTCCCACTGTTCAGCAATCACCCCGTAAGCTCAAAAATCATTTTCCAATACAAGTTTTGTTTTTCGAACTGGTGGCAGGGGGTGGGGGTCAGGGTTCCCAATGTGTTTATGTCCTTAGGACAGACAAGTGAAGATAACATCACAAAAAAGGTGGGGAATAAAGTGTTTATAGTGCATTCTGCAGTGGACAGCACCCCAATGTCTTAAGGGCATCTATATGCCTCACCAGGTAGGTGTGTACAGGCAAGCCTTTCCTTGGCAAAGATGAGGGTGTTGACCACAGGGAAAGGCTTGCTGCAAAATATCTCCAGTCTGTCTGGTGTGCTCTAAAGCATGAGCAGAGGTTCTATTCTGCAACTAACATAAATCAACCACAAACATGAATTAAACTCCAGTTGTATCTGGAGTGACACTGAGGTAATTTAAGCATGGAAGGTTTTGCCTTGGATTTGCTGCTCTCTAGATGCACACTTCCCCATCTGAATTCTCAAAACTTAAAAATGCAGAGTTTTGAGAATGTTTAAAAAACATTTTGAATTATTTTTTGAGGCTTAGTTTTGCGAATTCAGATGGGGGAAATGTGCATCTAGAGAGCAGCAAATCCCAAGCAAAACCTCTCATATGTAAGTGGCCAAAGCCACCCTGCCTGCAGGCAGGGAACCGTGATCCACAGCTGGAACTGGGATACAAATGGGGCGCAGCAAGTGGGGCGGCTGCTCTCTGACCAGCTCCCGGTTATTATCGCCCTCTACAAAAATGCACAGCCCCAGGCATACAAGAGGGCGAAGCCAACCCTTTCTAGGCAGACTGAGAGGCATCTATAAGGCATGTGAGGCTTTGCCTTGGATTTGCCTCTCTCTGGATGCACATTTCCCCCATCTGAGTTCTCAAAACTCTGCATGGGGGCTTACTGTTGAGTTTCGAGAATATGAATGGGGGGAAAGTGCATCTAAAGAGTGGCAACTCCAAGGCAAAACCTTCCATGAATAAATGGTCTCTTCTGAGTTTGGGGGATCTGAATGGGGAAAGCGTGCCTCTAGACAGTGGCGGACCCAAGCCCAAACCTCCCATGCGTAAATGGCTCAAAAGAAGACCCCATGCAGAGTTTTGAGAATTCGGACGGGGGAAATGTGCATAAAGAGGGCGGCAAACCCAAGGCAAAACCAATCCAATGCATAGCGAGCTGCCCCTTTAAACAAAACAACAACCCAAAAAAAAAAAAATCCCAGGGCGCTCGGCTAGGATGTCAGTGACAAGCAGAAGCTATCCAATTACAGCCCACTTTCGCCGTGAATGGCTCGGTGCGCGACTGCTAGGAAGCCAAGAGGCCGGCAGCAACAAGTGCTGCGCGCAGCCTACAAGTCCCAGCTGCTGCTCCCGCCGCCGCCCTGGGCTGCACCGCTCCGGGAAGGGGGTGGCAGGGAGGCGGCCTCGGGAGCTTCGCGCCTCGCCGCCGGGCAAAGCCGGGGGACGCGAGCCAAGGAGATCCGACCGGCCTCGGCTCAGGTAAGGCGTCTTCGGGCGCAAACGCGCGGTCGCTTGAGCCTCCTTTCTTCCCTGTGCCAGCCAGGATCCAGCCAGGATCGAACGCACGGACGTTCTTCCCTGTTCCAGCCAGGATTCGGCCAGGATCGAACGCACGGACGTTCGAAGAACGTTCGTGCGTTCGATCCTGGCTGAATCCTGGCTGGAACAGGGAAGAACGTTCGTGCGTTCGATCCTGGCTGAACGTTCTTCGAACGTCCGTGCGTTCGATCCTGGCTGGATCCTGGCTGGAACAGGGAAGCAAGGAGGCTCAAGCGACCGCGCGTTTGCGCCCTCCGTCGTCGGGTTTGGTAGGAAAGGCTCCGGGGGGGGCGGGGTGCAGGCGAGGCGAATCGGCGAAGGGCTCGGGGTGCACGGAGGGCTTTCCGTCGGCGGCACCCGAGGAGGCCCCGGGCGCTTCGCCGCGAGAGGCTCCGGGGCTGCCGCCGCCACTGCGGGGCAGCGTGGAAGCAACTCCGGGAGGAACATGCGGGCGGATGCTGCAGCCGGGGTCGGGCTGACCTCCGGGGAGGAGAACCCGACTGAGCGGCTTTCTCTGCCGTGCTTCTAAGGGCCCTTTATGCATGGGAGATTTTGCCTGGGATTTGCCGCTCTCTAGATGCCCGTTCCCCCCCATCCAAACTCTCGAAACTCTGCACGGGGGCTGATTTTTTGAGTTCTGAGAATGCAGGTGGGGTGCGTCTAGAAGGTGCATCTAGAGCGCAGCGAATGCAAGGCGAAGCCTCCCGTGCATCCATGACCCTAAGAGGGGATGGCCGGCCTGCCGGCGCTATTGTGACTCACGTCCTTTGAATAGTGGTGGGGGCGGGCGGCAGGGGCCGCTTGTCGTGTCGCAAAGCTGCAGAGGGGTGCAAAGCCGCGTCTGCCAAAAATGGCCTCGTCAGCGCAAACGTGGACGGTGGGAAACGGGGAATGGTGGGCCAAGCGTGGGAAATAGGTTGTGGCCAGGCAAGGAAGGAGACTTCTCCGGGGACAGGAGGGGTCTCTCTGGGAAGGTTCCCTTGACGGCTGTCAGCAGTGAAAAGCGGGTGCCCCGGATTTTGAAATCCAAAACTGCTGACTTCAGATGACAAGGGTGTATTCATATATCAGGTTTCAGCTGATTTAATACTCCTTTTCCCAAAAGAACTCTGGGAGTTATAGTCCTGTAAGGGAGGCTGTGGATCCCTGACGGAATGTGCAGCGCCTTCAGTGGACTACGATCCCCAGGATTCTTTGGAGGAAGCCATGACAGACCGGGTATAAAATGATTGTAGTGTGTAACAGTTGCATTGCAAACTGTCAAACAGTTTGTACATGTAAAGTGCTGTATAGATGGTTAATAATAATGTACCTTCAGTAACATGTGAAATAGGTGAGACTATCTGAATTTAAGCTGAATAAACTAGGCAGGAATTAGTTTTACATCTCTCTTGCATATGTGAGATTCTGTAACACATGAAGCTGCCTTATACCGAATCAGATCCTGAGTCCATCAAAGTCATATTGCCTACTCAGACCGGCAGCGGCCCTCCAGGGTCTCAGGCAGAGGTCTTTCACATCACCTGCTTGCCTAGTCCCTTTAACTGGAGAGGCAGGGGATTGAACCTGGGACTTTCTACATGCCAAGCAGATGCTCTACCACTGAGCCATGGCCCCTCTCTGGTTTGCAGGGTTTTGATAGAAGCAGCAGAGAGTGTGCTTCACTGTTTCCCTGCCTGTGTTTCTCTACCCAAATGCTTTTTTTGCTCTCAGAACTGTGTTTGGAACCCCCTGACCTAGACAACCCTGGGCTAGCCTGATCTCCTGAGATCTCAGAAGCTAAACTGAGTCAGTATTAGTATTTGGATGGGCAACCTCCAAGGAATACCAGGGCCATGATGCGGAGACAGGCAATGGCAAACCACCTCTGAATGACTCTTGCCTTGAAAACCCAATGGGGTTGTCGTAAGTCAGCTGTGACTTGATGGCGCACACACACACACACACACACAAAGAGTAAAATCAGCTTGGAAGGGCAATTTGAAGTAGAGAAGTACAGGCTGGAAAACAAGAGCCCCTGTACTTCCCCACTTCTCTTTCTTCACTCTTAGAGCAGAACACAAATCCTGTGTTTTCTCCATTGCATTAAGACTTCCCCCACCTGCTGACTCTCTCCAATAAAGGTCCCCGTTGTTTTTTAACCCCCACCCCACCATTGGACTGTGAAACAGGGAAGAATCGGCAGATGCCTCTTGGGGTTAAGCAGCCCTCACCCCCACAGCACCAATTCTCCCTCAAGTGCTGCTCCCACATTGGTATTATCTTGGCAAACAGCAGTTTGCTGAGTAGCAATTTCCCCTCCAAGCCCACTTCCCATACACACCCAAAGTGGAATTCTTGTTTTTTTAAAAAACAAGCTGCTGGGGGGTTGTTGCATTTATTTGCATGCCGTGTTTAATTGGGCCCTCAGACACTGCTTAGATCAGCTGCCCTGTGGAGAAATAAATTTTAAAATGTTATTCATATTGTCTGCCCCTATAGGGGTTGCCTGCCCTCCTTTCTCTGTTCTGAAAGACAAGAGGAGTGAGTGGATGGCTGGGGCACACCTGAGCCAAATGCAGATTCATCCCCACCTGCCGGAAGGAAGCATTGCGAGAATTGCCAGTGCCAAAGATCATTAGAAAGACTAACTTTCTTCACCGTAGCAGCCATGCTGGACTGCACACTACTGCTTGGATGAACAGCATGTTTCTGGCAGCTGGGGCATTTAGGCCTGCACCGTTGCTGTGGTCTCAAGCTCTCTTCTGTCTCCTCTTCTGTGCCCTTTCCTGTTATTGTACTTCCTGCCCCCAGCAGTGTCAGTGCACCAACTACTCAGGAGAAACCGCTGTTCTGTGCAGCGCTAGCAACCTGGAAGAAATTCCAAAGGATATTCCCAAAGACACCATGTTCTTGAAGCTGGATGCTAATAAGATCACCGCAGTCCCAAACAGCACCTTCAGGCACCTTGCCCACTTACAAGAGATAGACCTCTCTAAAAATGCCATCGAGAAGATCGATTCTGCGGCATTCAAGGGAGTGGCTGATGGCCTGAGATTACTTGATCTCTCTGGCAACCACATTCAGAGAATCCCAAAGGAAGCCTTGGTCAACTTGAATGCCATGATTCGCCTTTCCAACAACCCTTGGCACTGTGAATGTACTTTGCAGGAGGTCTTGTGGGAAGTAAAACTAGATCCTGAATCGGTCAATGAGATCACCTGCCAAACATCTGTGCAAGAAGAGTACGCTGGAAAACCTCTGCTCCATATCCTTGATTCAGGCATCAACTTTTGCACCATGCAGCAGAAAACCACTGATGTAGCTATGTTCGTTACAATGTTCAGCTGGTTTACCTTGGTCATCAGCTATGTAGTGTACTATGTTCGCCACAACCAAGAGGACACAAAGAAGCACCTGGAATACCTAAAATCTCTTCCTAGCACACGGGTTCCTAAAGAGACCATCAGCACTATCCTGTAGTCAGGAATGCAGATTCTCGGCTAGACATCCAGTTTTCTAAAGGAGATAATGTTGGGTGGGGTATAGAACTTTTATTTCATATTAATTCCGCAAGAGGGTTGGTTTTTTTAAAAAGGAGGTTCAATAAGAGAAAAAACCATTTCTGTTCTAAAGTTAGTAAGAATTCCAAACCAATGTTTACTGTGTTCTGTGTTACATTCCCAGCGGTGGGGTCTTAGCAGAAATTAGAGTGAGCTTTGTAAAGGGGGCTGATATTCAGGAGAACACTGATGTACTCCACAGGTGTGAGTCAACAGAGACTTCCTACAGTGGGAGAGAACTAAAATCCCCACAGCAGAGCCACCAGAATCTTGACAAAGTTGCCCCTGGTATCACAAGAAGCCTATACATGATTGACTTTTGCTTGATAGATTTTATCAATCTTAATATACTGGGGTGGGTGGATGGGAGGGAAACACTCCTCAGGAGTTTTTGAACCACACAAAGTCCTGCCTTCAAATTTGTTATTTTTTTTCCTCAAGCATGCACACATAGATTGATGACATTTAACAAAGTATATTATGCTTCTCCTGGGCTTACCAGCTGCTGCAACAGGAGCCCGTATTTCTGTACAGTTTCCTCGGTGGTTGTTGCAACTGTTGTTAAAGTGGGCACAAAGCAGTATCAGAGAGGACAATTGGGGAGCATTTATATGAATGAGCCTGAAAAGGGAGGAAGCATGACTTGATGGAAAATGCTTGTTTCTACATATGCTTCATATGGCAAACCCCATTCCTCAAGAACTGAGCAAGATTGTAATACAGACTGTACATTTTTAATAAGAGTTTTTGGCAATGGCACCATCCAAGGCCAAGTATTACCAACCAATGAAAATCCCAAGTGACCATTTCCTTCAGGGTCTGCAAATACAATTTTTAATAAATGTCCTTTGATGAAAAAATAAAGTTGAAGCAAAATTCTAGATGGTTCTTAAAACTGTTTTAAAAGTTCATAGATCTTTGTGTGAAAACCCTCTTGCTTACAGCTTTCCATCCTTGTGTGTCCTTTGTGAAAAGTGGATATAGCACAAACAAGGATAGTACAATGCCAGAAGAACAGGATCTCCTGTAACCTGAAATGGCCTTTTCCAGACGAGCAGCTTATACTGCAGTACATGTACATTTGGTTATTAATTAGTTATGAGGGATCCAGGTATCTTCCCTGAAGATTGCACCTAGGATGTGGGAATTATATTGTGTTTACATAGCACTCGAAACTGTTATGTTTTGTTACAGGGAAAATACAATTATTCCCCCAGGCAGGGCTTGCATTGTTATTGTGAGGGTACTGTAGAATGTGGTTGAATTTCTCAGGTACCTATTGGATAGTGTCTGTGACATCACTAGTGACTAGTTAGCTATAGAAATTCATGTGTCATTTTGTGGCCTTCAAAAAACGGTGGTTGTGCACCCCCCTGCCAATGAAATAAGAGTGCTTAAGTAATGTAGTTTTTTTTTTAAAAAATCCCCAGAGTAGAAAGCCTGACTCTGTTTTGCTGGAATTTTGTTGTATTTCCCTATTAGATGTAAATTCCCTCACAGTGCAAAGCCAGCACTGGAACACTCATCCAGCACAAGTAAGATGACAGCAAGTCTGTTCCCATATCAGTATGAAAGGCTCTTTGCATTCATTATATTTGTTTGAGATATGTTTGCTGGATTAGGTGTACAGCAGAGGCAGCACTATGAATAATATCTGGGTTTTTTATTGTCAAGAAAGCTGGTCATAAAGATTGTGCGGCATGAATGCTAAAGCTTGAATCAGGTGTTCGTTGCAAATCAAGTATTTTCCAGCAATGAATTGCACTCCATGGACCTGGGGCATGAAGACTGACCAGAAATACGGCCTTTATCTTATTGTAGGCAGAAGATCAATGAGCAACTCATTACCAAGAAAGAACAAATGGCAAGTTTTGCTGAGAGAATTTTGCTCTGCATTACATTATCTCTGTTTCCTAGGCAACAGATACCTACAGTAACATTTAGCGACAGGTTGGGCCTTCTTCACATATTAGATGTTCTAATAGGGTTTTTAATTTTAGTGTACATCTAAAACTTTAAATGTGACAATCTGGCATTTTGCTCTGTAATGCATGAAATATCAGTGTGTGCACCCAATCTTCTAGAATCTGGACAGAATGTTCCACTGCAAATAAAGACCTGGGAAAAAAAGCTTTTATAGAGTGGAAAGGAGAGAAGAGGAACATGGCAAAGAGCAGAAGACTTCTCAACCTCTGTACCCACACCCATCATTCTTGTCTATGTGGAATTGGGTTCTGAGGGCAGCTGCTGCTTCCTTTTTGCTGGAGCAGAGAAGTTCCAGCATGTCTCCCTAGATGTGGTTCCATGGAGACAACATAGGGTACAGTTGATTCCAACTTGAGTCTTAAAGTGCCTAATCTGAGCAGAGGAGTTTTAGTGGACTTCTTATAAGGGATTGAGCTTGCTGGGGGCATGTAAGTTCCTCCCCCTGTGATCCCTTAACCTTTGGTAAAATCGTTCTCCTCACAGTTTGACGATGATACATGGAAAGAGGTTTGGGCCTAGAATATATGTCCTCAAGCGTACAGCCTGTTCCTCCTCCCTTTAGACCTGAGGCTGGAGAAAATCAGTCAGCAGGCCTTTTGCATTCCTTCAGCTGAAGCTGCCTCAGATACAGACATTAAGATGCCCCCACCTTTGTTTCTGGGTTCCCCTGTACTGAACTCCAAGCTTGTTGAGACCGCCTGGGAGGGGTGTGAAAAAAGGGCTGGGGGGGGGGGCAGATAAAACGGAGTTGCCATCATGGTTTCAAATTAATTGGCCACCCTTACTCTGTAATATCGAAACAGTGTTTGATGCACATCACAAGTCGTCTTTGTACCAGTTGCCAATTAGAGTTGCCAGAAAACCCACTGTGATTAATAGTAGCTACGAGTAGTTTAACCTTTCCCTCCCCATACCCAGCATCCCATGCCTTCATACAGAAGAGCCCCAAATACGTAATCACTAGCAACCAGAATAGCATGCTGTGGTTCATCAAAATAGCCACCCCTTCATTTTAGACCTTTCAGGCTTCTGGCTTTGGTGTCTTCTTTGGGCTCTGGATTGACAATAAAACTGTGTGGCAGATGGCGCCACAACAACATTCCATCCTAGTCATGGCAGTCAGGCAACCGAAGAACTGAAATGTGGGGGCTTCCTTCTCATTCGGTGTATTTGTTCATGCAATATGGCTGAAATCTATGCCCCTGTAGCCTCAATCTTAATTACAGATATGCATTGCAAAACTAGTAGGGAGGGGGGCATTTAAATCATTTTAAGGCTCAGCTACGTTTGACTATGTGAAACAGTCTGACAGAACATCCTTAGAGAGTAAGACAAATGAAGCAAGTTGAAAATCCCAACAACGGAAAGTGTCAGTGAAGACTAGAGTATTTGGTCTGGTTTCACTTAGCAACTGGTACACTCCTCAGAGGGCTATGGGGGTACAAGCACAAATGAATGGCAATGGAGCAAGAGCATGTGGCTGGGATTACAGCCAGTCTGAAAGAAGAGCAAGCCTAACAGAGAAAAGGGATTCATTATTTGTCCTTGATAGACTTGAACAGATTGTGTATCTCTGCAAAGCTACTAAACACATTGTGCCTTTTCACAGTTGTCCTTAAAGGTAGAGAAAATCGGGGTATAAAAACCAACTCTTCTAAAATTTAAGAGCAGTTAAATTCGCTGGCGTGTCAAAATCTCAGGGCAAAAGAATTCAGCGTACTGAAGTGTATGGGTGTCATACCTGAACAAATTAGAACCGTCAAGAACAATTTATTGCTGTAGAAATCAGCAAACCAAACTTAGGGAACATTTTTCCATTTTCAAGTGGAGTATAAGGAACATGCCAATCTGCAAAGTAGCAGCCTAAATAAAATTAGAAATCAACAAAAGGGAGCTCCAGAACCTTCCACGCAACAAAGAGTTGGGAAGGAGCTGATTTGCATCAGCAAGTGGAGGGGAGAGCCATGGTGTGTGTGTGTGTGGGGGGAAGCGAAGGCCATATAAGGGACAGTATGTGCCCTCCCTTCTCTTTTTGACCACCAATAAGTGTAAAGGTGCAAGCACAAGGTCATTATTGACCCATGGAGTGATATCACATCCTGATGTGTACTAGGCGGCCTATGTTTACAGGGTAGTTTGCCATTGCCTTCCCCAGTTGTCTACACTTTACCTCCAGCAAGCTTGGTACTAATTTTACTGACCTCAGAAGGATGGAAGGCTGAGTCAACCTTGAGCCAGCTACCTGAAACCGACTTCTGTCAGGATCAAACTCAGGTTGTGAGCAGAGCTTTGACTGCAGTACTTCAGCTTACCACTCTGTGCCACAGGGCTCATACACCAACAAGTAGAGTAGGGGAAAAACCCACCCAGGCTAATGCCAAAACCCACCCAGGTTAACGCCAATCTGCCAGATGGGAAAAAATTCCTATTTGCCCCCCCCCAAATGGGAGACCAGCTACCACTCAAGGGGAGGGAGCATGGTCAAAAAGAGAAGGGGGTGGGGGCACATGCTGTACCTCATATGGCCTTCGTCCCCCCTCCACATGCATCACAAAGGAGACAGCTGTCATGAGATCCAGCTGTCCCCTCTGCCTGCGGATGCAAATCAGCTCCTTCCCAATTTTTCTTTATATCGAGGGTTCAGGAGCTCCCTTGCATGCAGACCTGGAATAAGGAGAGCCACCTTCTGCTGGGTAATAAAAAGGACCAACTTTGTTTTATTTGTTTACATTGCTCAAGGAGGATCTGTGTTGCTTGCAGGCCAAAACCCCATTCCAAACCTAGATGCAGCAACAGAAGGTGTTGCCTATCCTTGTTCTGGGTTTGCATGCAATTTGACAAGCACACACTTAATTATTTGGTTCAGTATTCAGCTATCTGAGTGCTTCCCTTTTATCTTTTGCTCTTGAGTTTTTTGTTGTTTTTTTATGTCAAACTTGGGTAATCAACGACATTGTGTGGATCTAAGGGGTTATGGCAATTGGTGCTACATTTGTCCATTCATATCATCGGGGCTTATGCTCAGTTACTTTATGAAACAAACCCAGAAACAAAATCCTCCCCCAATCAGAACTAATCCTCTGTTCCAGTCACTCTGTCAGCGAATACTTTGGATACCTCAGATACTCTCCTGATAATAAATAATTTCACCTCCATGGAAGAAATATGGTTGTCAATAATATCAATTTATACAATATAAACACATCATTTATAGACAGGTATTGAAACTCTTTGCAATAACAAGTAGAAGCTCTGCAGACACTACAAGAGGCTTTGGGGTTATTCACAGACTAACATGAAAACGAGGACAAAGAGCACCAATAATAGTAGGGAAGGAGGCTCTTATGCAAAGGTCACAGATCCTTTCCCCATGTCAATAGGTACCAATGTGTGCAATCCATAACTCCAGTTTTCCTAAAGCTGCAGCACTTGGCTCTTGTGGTATGTTGAAAACCTGGAAGACTCAAGCACAGACCACAGGCACTTTGTAGAGGCAGGATCTTCACTTTATCTTACCTGATCAACTGCTGGTGTGATGTCCCAAGTATTCATTACCTCTGACTAGAATACTCATGGAATGTGTGACCTTCTAATTTGCTTTGCACGCCTCCCAAATTTCTCCTTGAAACCCTGAGATCCAGAATTTTCTAAGCTTTTTTAAAAAAGCAAACAACTGCTGGTTCTTCAGGTACCACCAAAAAAACATACTACAAAGCCCCATGTTCTGAGGAACCTTCCCTCATCTCTTTCACAATGTATGTCATACCTCCAGTTCTTTTGATAGGGTCTCATAACGGACTGTGTTATAAGCAAGTATGTTAGAATTTGTCAACATGGTGCACACCTGTTCTTTTTCTCATGAAGGGACAAGCAGCAAAAAGAAGAATCTATGCACCTATGAACTGGAAGGGATCAGTACAAATATTTATATTTGTTGTATACTTCTTAATTTGTGGATTGATAACCAGGGACATAAGGTTACACAACCTGACACAGGGGTGTGGATTATATCAGCAGATCATTATGGTCTGGAAGATGTGTTAGGGTCCATGAGGTGTGTATATGTGTGTGTGAGAGAGAACCTGGGTTGCAGTGATCACTGGTACCATTGGATTGGTCTAATTTATAATTCTAGCCCATTTCTGGAATAGGGTAATCAAAACAAGGGAGAGGGTTAAAACCTCATTGCCAAAAGCCCCATACTGAGACTTGCTCAGCAGTGCTAGGAAAGCATTTATCCTGTGGCATCACTAGCATCCACTGCGTGGACTCCAAGGTACATCATGCCGTATTCTAGCCCTGAGTCACCAGAGTAGTTCCTCACAAGTCCAGGTTTGTGCCTTGCTTAGGCCAAATGAGTTCGTTTCTTTCCAAGTCAAAGGGTTTTCAGCTTCAGCACTCTGGAGAGTGGTTCTTTTGCACTGGAATACACGAGGTAAGAGCCAGCTGTAGTGTTGAAGGCTTCCCAGTCCCTGCAGCCAAATGTTGGAAGATGGTGAACTGCTACAAACCCTTCATACCCTTGCCATCTGCAATGGAGAGAAAGAGAGTCATTCTATGCCCAAGAGCCCCAACCCTAAGAGGATCTGATATTCTTCCCTCCACCATCTCCAAATGGTTTTGTCTCTTACTCAGAAAAACTGATATTGGAAAATCTTAGCCAAGAAAGCTTACAGTTTCCCCCATCACTGAAACTGGACACACTGCTCACACCCACTCTGCACATGCCATCTTTGGAGGTGTTGCCACAGTCAGAGTATCAAACCATGGTGAAGTGTTTGAAGTTCAAGACTTTCAGATAGAAACTAATATCTAATGACTCTGGCTTCCAATTATTTGCAAGGAAAGCAAGAGGGGAAATGTCCCACTGGTTCCCTTCCAGAGATCCAATCCTTTATGATATTTACAATTCTGTAATTTGGCATTCAGTGGCAGAAGCAAAGGGTGGGGTTAGACTGATTCTCATCACATGTTTTCTTCCGTGTGTTGGTTAACACAACAAAATAACCCAATAGAATCTATTCTGCCATTTGAACAGTGCCTGTCGTCATCTGGGTTGGATCCCACTGGGATTTTTGTGGACAATTTTCACTGATTCCCTCCTCCTACAGCAGCCACAAATGCTATTTTGGGGGGATGGGATCCCCAGGAATCACTTGGAGAAATCAGAAGTCTCTTGCAGGAGGGGGGCTGGCAAAAATTGTCCCCACCTTGTGCACATGGAAATCTATGTGGGATCCAAAACATCTCTCCAGCTCTCATTCACCATTTAAAAGATACAGTTATAAGTCAGCTTATGAGAGAGAGGGAAGTTCTGCTCCTGACTTCTCACCTGTAAATAATACTGTTTACAGAGAAGGTTGCACCATCAAAGGAATTTGCTACCACCAAAAAGTAATCTTCTCCCACTGAAAAGAACTCCCAGTCCAGAGCACTGCAACAGAAACAAGCCAAACAAGAAGAGATTGGAACAAACCCAGAACCACCAGTGGATATAGCCTGTTTCCATTTCATATTTACAATAGGAAAGTCTTACTTTTCAAAATCAACATTAATTTTCAGAGAAGTTGTCTTTGTATATATTCTACTGGCAAGAACTTTTTGAAAGTACTGTCTATAGAATACCACTCTCAGAATCTGAGAAAGAATCAAAACATTCCTGAAGGCAAAGATACCTATACTGGTTTCTCTTGTCAGGATAACACAATCCCATTGTGAGCAACACGAACACACAAAAGAGGCACCTGTAAGTAAGAATATCCTGGAACTTGACAAACTTCTGTGCAGTGATGTTAAGTTCATAGATGGAGGAATTGATGGCGTAGTAGTTGTTTGGGGCAACAGTTCCACTGTCATAGCTGTGACTGTTTGCCACAGCAAGGAAGACTCTGTCTTGGATGCGAAAAACCTCCCAGTCAGCAGCACCAAAAGTCTAAAGGAGGCAGGGGGAAATTATCATCAGAAAATACGTGGTGCAGTTGTAGAAAGATGAATTTAAAGTGACACAGAGGCACATTCTAGACTACTTGGAGCTGCCATTCAGAGAAGAAAGTCAGTATCCATACAAACACACATAATCAGCAGACAGATCAAGTATAAATCTCCATTAACAGCGTGTACATTAAATCATAGTACCCCTATAACTATCACCGAGAGAACTGACGTTACCAGGACTAGAACCACAAATCATAATGGCTTTTCTACCTGATTCTTTCCACCAGATACATTTTGATGACATATATAAAGTAATATCACAGGCACTGTCAAACAGATGTTTGCAACATTTGTTCATGACAAGAGCGGCTCAGCAATTTTGGAGGATTTTTTTTAAAGGAGGGCACTTCCCCATATAAGTTGCCCAGTAGATTTTTAAGAACAAAAATGCAACTAAAGAAGGGCTGCCCCTTCCCACTACCACCCATTCAAGAACTGCTTCTTTTAAATGGATGTAAAATGTCCACTCTCCTAAGCCAGAACACGGTTTCAGGTAGCCGGCTCAAGGTTGACTCAGCCTCCCATCCTTCCAAGGTTGGTAAAATGAGTACCCAGCTTGCATGGGATTAAGTGTAGATGACTAGGAATGGCAATGGCAAACCACCCCATAAACAGTCTGCCTAGTAAACGTCGTGATGTGATGTCACTACATGGGCCAGTTAGGCCCCAGTGCTTGCACACGGGACTACCTTTACCTTTTAAAGCCAGAACAAACATCTCTTGTTTTTTTGTTTGTTTGTTTTAAAAAGAATGCTATCATACTTGTGCTCAACAGCAGGGGCAACTGTTACACAATGTTCTCCTTTTTACCCACCCTCATCATCAGCTACTGTGTCCGAGAGCTCTTCGTTACACTCACACATCTAAAGGATTCTTTGTCAGGGTCTTCACTGAACGCAAGATCCTGACGGGCTCCTGACGTGAGTGCAGGCCAAGTTCTGGCCACAAGTCAAGTCCTTGTTTCCCAGGGCTTGGAAGCGCCTGTGTATACTTCGTTAGTGCCTGTTATCACAGCTGTAGCGTGTTGTGTCTTCATTCATGGGAAATGCCTATCTCGCTGTTGCCTAGCAATGTTTATCTTACTCTCTTGTCCTAATGATTTTAAGCAGGTATCCTGTACTTGCTCTCCATTGCTAACCTTGCCTGCCTGTGTGCAGTTAGTTCTTTTAATTTGCTTTTTAGTTCCTAATAAAGTTTTACTGCTTCAGATCTACCTTTCTGGATGAGTTTGCTTGAGGGATGCTAGAGGCAAACGCCTGAGACTGACATTCTGTCCCTTTAATTTGCCTCTGCATTCCTTTTCCTAGGTTTGGAGCCTGACTGCTGGCCCTACCACACCCAGGGAACAGTTCTGCTGGTTCTTGCTCTCAGCTGCCTGGTCCTCTTGGTCTCCAGGGCCTGTCCATTCCTTAAGAACCATTTCTGCTTCCCTCTTGAGCGAGCTGCTGGCCAGAAAGTCCTTCCTTGGCCTACTATTGGCAGCCTCCTTTCCTTGCAGTCATCCTCTCCTCAGCTGGGCCTGCCTTTTTATCAGGTCTCACCCTGGTGAAGAAGAAGCTGCCCTGCCTGCTGCGTTCCTGCTCTGCCCCCACCTTGGCTGTATTAAAACTCAGCAGGGCTGGTGGCAGTACAGGACTCACACATTACTCTTGTGGCACCCTTCCCTCACAGAGGCAAATAAGCTTTTCCTCCTGCAGCAATGCTTGTTTGAACAGTTGTTGTCGTCATTGCAGAAGTAGGTCTAGCAGACAGGTAGTAAGGTTTATGGAAACAAGCCTCTAATTTTTATAAAGAAAAATGACAAAGTGCTAACAATTCATTTCTTTTGAGACGATTTCAAAAAAAGAAAACGTAAAGTAACAGGTTCTAAAATGAAGGACTATACATCATTCATTACAGTTCTTTTAGGTTCCTTTCATTCCTTTCTGCATTAAATGCTCACGCTGGTGTCCTGGGAGGCATTCCCGGGGCTGCCAGTAGCAGTCTCCTGACCCCTTTCAGCCTGGGAACACCCCCTTCAGAAACAGTGGTGCGATGCCAGCTTTTTAGTGGCGTATAATCGCTGTTTTCAATGGGGCTATTCTCCCCATTTTGGCATTTTTACTTTTTAAAAGGGCTTTTTCTCCCCTGCAGTGGCCGCGAATCCTCTTTGGAGGTGCCGCAGCAGCGCCTTGGCCACGCCGTCCCTGGCCACCGCAGGGCTCAGGAAGGAGCTGTCAAAGTAGCTGGCTGGGTCATTTGGGCAGAGAGCCAGCCCTGCAGACTCTATTGAGGAATATACCTAAAAAAACATTGTCAGATTGAAAATCCTCATAGATTTTTCAGGAGAGTTCCTTGAGCTCCAAGATCCCTTGTGGATTTTGCTCGAACAATTCATATGCGTTTTCTATACTGACGTGACATTTTCCAAGGGTTTTCTTCCACATTCCAAAAGCAGCGGCATGGAGAAAAAAAAACAGGGCCAGCGCCTTGTTTTTGTTGGCCAAGGGAAGGACCTCCAGTGTTTCCTCTGATAATGCACCCCACCCCAGCTTCAGCCAACAGCAGCCTGGACTAAAGACAAAACCAAGCACTTGCTTGCCACTTCCTTCCATTCATCCTCTACTATTTACCTCAGCCACTAGCTCTGGTGCCACTGTTCCTGGGGTGTCCAGGGATTATGAGTTCCTTGCCTCCCCTTAAGAGGAACAGGAGGCTGGACTCATCCCTCTTCGCTTGCATATACCAGAGCCACTAGGCTGACTGAAAAGGGAATGACAGAACAGCAAGAAATGGTACGGCTGCCGTGTTGCCATGGCAACAGGAATATACTCTAGAATGGCTGCCGGCTCCTGCAGGGAAAGATGCCCTGGCTCGGTTGCCAGGGTGACCAGGATACGTATCAGTAGTGGCACAGATCCGTGGAGTCCCCCAGGCATTTGTGGGAGGGGAAGCATAAAGAGAGGGGGAGAAGGGCCGGCTGTGGAGCGTTCCTGAGAACACTCAACAGGAGCATAGGGAGGAGGACGTGGTCTGTGGCAGGACGTGGTCTGTGGACGTGGTCTGTGGTCTCCTGTAATTTGAGATCACGTGGTAGCCTGGGGGAGGGACTGACTCAGACATGTGGTCCACAGCAGCAGCTTACAGGAGGAGGGTGCTCACAAAGAATGAGGCAAGCTGCTGCACAGCTGGATTGGCTTGCACCAAGCTCAATCCCCAAAGGTGGATGTGTTTCTGAAATAAGGTGCGGGGGTGCCTCTTCATTTTAAAAGCATCAGTGTTGTCACCCCACTCTTCTTAGCTCCTTACTGGCTGCCTCAAGAGCCATCTCGGCAAATATGGCAGTCTTTCTTCCCAGCGTCTCCATTAGTGGAAGCACCTTCATTGGATTGTGGGCCCCATAATGTAATCTATAACACTCTTCCTAGTTCCTGAACAATAAGTAAATTCCGCCGGATGGTCGTTAGGGTATGAGCCATTTAAAATTAAAAATCTGCAGCTGTTTGCCATCTGTGTCATCCTGTATCCGGCATAATTTGATTTTAAATCTTTGGAGGATCTAGGAAATGGAAGAACTGGATTCCTAATTTCGGGAAAGCAAACCTTGTATTTCATGTGTAAGCTATTGTCATCCCTTCCCACCCTGGCATTAAAGTCCCCGCCAATGATCACATAAGTTGTCGAATTGATCTTTATAAGATGTCCTATGTAAGCCTCAAGCCCCGCCCATACAGTCTCAATTTGAGATTTAGTTTTAAAAGGGGGACAGTATATATTAATAATTAAATAAGATATCTGCTTATAAAATATGACCACAGCCATAGCAAGCTTCAAGTAAGGAGCTAAAACTTCAACTCTAATATTCAGGGCTGTGGAAACTAAAATCCCCAGACCCCCTTTTGCTCTACCATGAGGGGAGGGATCAGCCGCTAAATCGTATGCTTTAAAACCATTAAGTATTGGAGTATGTAAACACCCATAAGGTACGTAGCCATGGCAACCACTGACACTGGATCTTGGTTGAGGGAGAAAGAATTGCACTAGAAGGGGCACTAGAACAGGTTCCAAATGACTTATGAAAATCAAATGTATCACTTCTTACCACCAATTTGCATACTCAAAGGAATGCTGTTGATCTTCACTAAAACAATCTATAACATAGGATGATCCTGACTTGCCTTTCTCACTCCCATTAAAGTAAATGGCTCTGACCCAAACATAATCATGCAAAACAAAGAGTGTCGGCAAAAGCGACGTGCAGTGACTCTGGACAATGAATAGAGGTGTTCATACACATCCAAAGCAAGTGATGTGCACTTTTATTGGCTCTATGCCGGGGCAATAGCCAAATAATTCAGTGCGCATCCACATCCTGACCCTTCTGATTTTACCCATATCTGCATGTGTGTACTGGGGTGTGCTATTACATCTCACACAAATTTACATGAGGGGAAGATACACCTTTTCGCCTGCATCAGCATCCTGTACAGATCTGTACATGGAAGGCATTTGCTCCCCATGTGCTGCCTTCCTATATAAGTCATACATGGGTACAAATTAATTACTTGAAAGACACTGACCAAGAACTTAGACAAGAGGAACTGGTTTGCCTGTTACAGCACCTTACCAAGATTGACTGGAAGAGCTGGAAGGCTCCACTGAGCCAAATGTAGATGTGAGAGTAGAGTCTGGTGGATGTTCCATTAAATGTGTTGGCCACCACAAGGAAGGAATAAGGCCCAATGGTGAAAAATTCCCAGTCGTAGGCTCCTGAGGTAGGAATGGTCTGGTTGGTTTCAAAAAGTCCAGTTCTGGAGTTCCACCTATATATTACACTGTCTATATTGTGGTTATTCCCTACGGAGAAATAAGAAGAGAAGAGCATGTATGAAAATGGCAGAGAAACATGGGAAGGAATGAAGGAGAGGAAGTCGCTTAGGCAAGAGGAATGAAGATGGAAGCGTCTGATTTGAATTTTGGGGGTTTGTCTGGGCATGACAGTCATGTGAAAGTCTACTGACAGGTTTATGGAAACAAGCCTCTAATTTTTATAAAGAAAAATGACAAAGTTCTAACAATTCATTTCATTTGAGACTATTTCACCAAAAGAAAATGTAAAGTAACAGGTTCTAAAATGAAGGGCTATACATCGATCATTACAGTTCTTTTAGGTTCCTTTTGTTCTTTTCTGCATTAATTCTATGCTTACTTTACTGTACATTAAGTCATGACAGTTGGCTGAGCATTTTGACATTAGACGACTTGTGAGATTAAAATAATTCAAAATTGAAACAAATTTTCTGCTCTCAAGCATATAGATTAGAAATAGTCTCTAAGAGTACTATGCAAGAACGAGAAGCAAGTCATTCTGATCAGTACAACAGTAGGTTTCAGTCATGGTTTTGTTGTTGTTGTTGTTTGGCAAAAGCCAGAACAAACACCCAGTAGGAATATAGCTGGAAGCTACTGTAAGAATTAAGATAATCTTACCAATTTACAATCACATCACTTTTTCATTCACAGTTAAGTCAAAATCCATGAAACTAATTTCTATGCTAACGGATTCCACTGGGTGGCAGTATGGGGCAATATTAGGGACACTCAGAATGCCCCAGAGTCCAATATCTGAAGATAGTTGCTGAAGAGATTTTAGGAGGCTTCATTTCTGTTCAAACTAACACACCTTCCAGGTGTTTTGAAGGGATTTTGAGGTATTTCAGCATAAATGACTGCAATCTAAAAACCTCTAGTCAGTTCCCAACAGATGCCTAGCACCCTAGTTGCTTGACCAAATTAGAGAATCACCTGCTTGTTCTCCCAGCCTGGTGTGACACACAGAGGAAACGTCCCATAGCTGTTAGCAAACACCTAAAAATATATAACCACACACTGCATGTGTAGATGTGAAATGTCTGGTGTGAAGTGGAAAAAGGTATCCACTGCTTAGCAAGTATGATCTAATGTTAATATATTCACCCAGTTTCTACACATCTCATGAGTACACTAACATAAAGGTGACCTTACTTGCACACTTCTGCAGGCCGCCTCACAGACCCTTTGAACAGAAGGTGTGCCAGGCTGGCTCTTCCAACAAAATAACATACTTGTCTGGCAAAGTGGTGGTGGGTAGAGGCAACATTGGCTAGAGTGATAACCAGTGCCCCTCTTGGCAGCGTTACTTCTGGGAGGAAGGGTGAAATTGCACACACTGTGCAAGAAGGTTAGAATATGTTTGTAAATTAACCTTCTTGCAGGATCCTTAGTTGCTTCAGAAACCCTGTACCAGCGGCATTTAAAATTCTCTGATTTTCACACATGCGTATTTCCATCTGTGAGACTGAAAAGTTCCTGAAGTGGCGTGTGTGAATGCAGTCAACATCCTGTCTCATGGAAGCTCCATTCCCTAATCTAGAGCTGCCAGTTGGGGAGGGGCAGAGCTCTCACATGGAAGTTCCATTTTTTATCTAGGGCTGCCACTGGTGGGGCAGGACTCAGACCCTAGATGACACCCAGGTATCTTGAGTTCTTTATAGATAGGCAAAAGCAAGATATAAATTCAACAAATACAAGGCAGGGATACATTCAACAGGGGAATTTTTTTTCTCATCACTGCATCTATGTGTCACAAGTTGAACCTGTTGTCTTTTTGCCTGTCATGAAACTATTAAAGGCCTCTGTTAGGAAAGAAAGATTGCAAATTAGATGGTTGGGGTTGCCCAGTGGTAAAGAAAAAGGATTTGGTACATGCTCCTTATCATTACTGCACATTATCATTACAGCAGCTCAGTACCTTTTCTGTGATTAGCCACTGCTAGGAAGGCTTCTCCATCGATGACAAATGCCTCCCAGTCTCTAGCACCATGTGTTGAGATCCTCTGGTATGTGACAAATTTCTCTTTTCTGTAGTTCCACTTGTAAATTACCGAGAGCTCCAGGCCCCTTTCATTCTGTGCAAAATTAGCCACTGCAAGGAAAATCTGAAAAACAAGAACAGTTCAGTTGTTCTTCTTGCAGGGAACTATCAAGAAGAGCACACGTACCATTGGGTTCATCTTCAACAAATTGTGAATTTGCTCTAGCAACCTAACAAGGGATACCAGGTATGCTGGCATCAGGTAACTCAAAGTTCATGTCTACAGTGTCTTCAAAAGATTGTCCTTACTCTTCCCTTCCCATAATAGCTCAACCCCAATCACGGCAACAAATAAAACATTCCAGCCTTTAACAAACTTCTAAGAGGGATTGCAGAATTAAATGGCTGATTTCGAATTCAACAGGAAGTTTAACACTATCTAAATAGGCCTTATAAAACTATCAACAGAAGGAGGTCATGGAATAAAACTCTCCCTTTCCTTCTATCCAATGGCTGTCCAGATCACTTGTGATAGGGAGACTGCACCTTGATGAGGGAGCTGAGAGAGAAAGAGAGAGAGAGAGAGAGAACTCTTATTTTACTGTTGTGAATGGTTATTGCTCCTATCTTACATCAACATAAGCATTGCATAAGAATGCCACTGTACTTCTTGCATTTCATTGCCTTTTGACTCCATTTTAACAGTCTTATCAAAGCATTTGTCAAAATAAAGCATTTAAGACTACGATGCCACAAGTCTCCTTTTTATTTGTACAGCAAAAGAGAGGCTTTTGGAACAGAAAGACTGCCAATGCCAAAGGAAGGTTGCCTCCCTGCATTCTTCGGAACAGCTGGCAAAATAAAGGAATCTCAACTACAGGGCCACACTTTGTGGTTACTACTATTTTTACTGCCATGCCAGTGCAACAAAAGAGACATGTAGTGGAACAGGCAGCTTATCAACATTAAAATAAAATAAAATAAATAGATGTTGAGTATGCCTTTAAAAAATTAAGCACGTTGGCATATATTAATTTTGTTTACTGTATTCTGCTTCTCTCTGATAATGAAGAGGTGCCAAGAGTTAAGCATGGCATTTAATCTCTGTTCCTAGCAACTGGAAATTCTGCTCCATGCTTGCCCTTTCGCTTCCCAAAAATCTTTATTTAGCAAAGTGCTATGGGCAGCACTGGATGTAATTGAAAGAAAGTGCTCTTCCTTGCACCAGCACTTATCCATTAACAAGGCTGGGTCCAGGAGCACTCCCATGCTCTTAAACTTGATCTGCTAGGGAAAACTTAAGCCCATCTACATCAGCCAAACCTTTTGCCTTCCCAGCCAATATTGCCTCCATCTCATCTTGATTAAGCTTCAATTTGTTCACCCTCAGCTATTTGACCATGGCTTCAAGATTACCGGCACAGAGCCTTAATAGCTGTCACCTGAGGCTTATCTTATACATTTAGCCCACGCGTGGTGAGTTCACAGTCTGCACAATGACTGGGATATGTCGCTGAATGTATACCTGGGCACAGGGCAGCAAATCCATCAGCTGAAGCATTTTCCATGTAGATGAAGTGATACAGAAATATTCACTTGATTTAAGTTACTGCTACAGGTGCAGAAGTCCCGCCCTCCAAAAATTAGCAAACCCAGAAATATTTAGAATTGCAATGGTGTGCACATTAGGAGCAAGTTTCATTGAATTTAGTAAAATGTAATGTACTTCACTGAACTGAACTGGATTGGAGTACATAATCCATACATCGTGCTGCAAAATTCCATTGATCTAAACAGGGCTGAATCGCACCATATTATATTTTGTCTTTCTGTTGGGTACTTTCCCAGCACTTGTACATAAGATGTATTAGGGAATGATTCAGTTTCTAACATAATTCATGTGATTCTGAAGTTCTGGAGCCAGACACCAGCAAAAGTACAGGAAGAAGACTAAGGTGCAGAAAGACAAGCATCACCACTCCAAGCAGTCCTGGTACTTCAAAGACATCTAGCAAGACTCACAAGCTGTTGAACATCTGCAAGAAGAACTCAAACCACTAATAAGCTTTCTTCAGACAGGCAGAAAATACGTCCTATTGCCAATAGCAAAGCACTGATATTTGGTAACGTCTTTACATATTTCATGTTTTTCACACATTAACCCAGTCTTGTAGTTAATGCATTTCTAAGGGAAGATGGAATGTGTAAAAAATGGTCTCTGTGATCTGGAGAACTATGAGCAGTTTCTTTTTCCAACGGACTAACCAGAAATAATCAAGATACACATCCCCTTCAAAGGATGCCACCATCTCATAGGCTTTCAATGGTGCTCTATCTGATTTGGCATGAGGCTTCCACTATCAGTGTTCAAGATGTCTTCCAGTTCTCTTAAGCTCCCTCTGTTCTCAGTAAATCAAGGAACCAAGGCTCTGTTTGTGGAGTTAACACCAAGGAGAAAATGTCAATTGCTTCTTAAGAGCCTTTAGTTCTATGGCCCCACCAAGGCATTCATAGAGCTGCCACTGAAATTCTCAAAATCTCCTAGAGCAGTCTGGAAAGTAAATGGATCCCTTCATCTCTGGGTACAGACCACTCTAACCTGGTCTCCCCAATTGTGGCTCAGTGGTAGAACATCTGCTTGGCATGCAGAAGGTCCCAGGTTCAATCCCTGGCATCTCGAGTTAAGGGACTAGGCAAGGAGGTGATGTTAAAGACCTCAGCCTGAGACCCTGGAGAGCCGCTGCCAGTCTGAATAGACAATACTGACTTTGATAGACCAAGGGTCTGACTCAGTATAAGGCAGCTTCATGTGTGGAGCAGGGAGACAAAACCACTTGTACCTTCAAGCAGATAACAATCTGACCAGAACAAAGGTTTTAATTCTAGCTCCTTCACCAGATCACTTGAAACAAAAAAGTGAATCCAGTGTATAAACTCTCTTATTTGTTGGGCCTATAATAACCTGGGTTAGTCTCACTGTTGCCATGGTAGTCATGAAGTCCTTGACTTGGCCAGACAAGGCAGCGTCACTGCGTCAGCTTGGATGTGAATCTGCCAAAACAACCAGCCTGTGGTCTTCAACCTTTCCAGAGCTTATTCCCACCTTTATTCCTCAGACAGCAAACTAGGATCCACTAACCTGCAAACATACAACACGTAGGGTTGCCAACCTCCAAGTACTAGCTGGAGATCTCCTGCTATTACAACTGATCTCCAGCTAATAGAGATCAGTTCACCTGGAGAAAATGGCTGCTTTAGCAATTGAACTCTATGGCATTGAAGTCCCTCCCCTCCCCAAACCCTGCCCTCCACAAAACCTCCTGCCAGTGCCGAAGAGGCAACTGCACAGTTTGGCTTGGCCACATTCCTGCCAGCCATCCAATATTTCTTACCTCTGTTTGCAGCAGGGAGCCCACCATACATGCAAAAGATCAGCTCTCTCAGGGAGAGGGAGCTTCATGCTGCAAACCTGTATGCAGGCAATGGAAGCCCGGCTGGTGAGGGTTGGAAGTGGCTGAACCATGCCAGACAGACAGAATGAGAGAGAGAAGGCAAGGGAGATTTTTTGTGGGCTACTGAACTTGCTTGTGCTACAAATTCTCTTCATCACTGTGGGACCTTGCCTTGCCAACCTGCTACAAAGAGAGCTCTCTCTGTATGCAAGGCTTGCCAGCCAGTGGCTGCAAACAGAGGTAAGAAATATTGGATGGCTGGCAGGAATGTGGCCAAGCCAAACTGTGCAGATGAAAGAGAAGAAAAGGTTTTTCTGACATCATGCCTCTCTAGGAAACACTCTATGGGGAAACCAGAAGTAATATAATGCTGTCAACTGACAATGATTTTTAATTTTTGCCCTCCCACCAGTCACTGGAGTGCCAGTGGGCAACAGGAGCTGGGGTTGAGAAATCTCCCACCCTTAGCGGGCGAATGACAAACCTACTGCACGCACACTAGTGTGCAGGTCCTTCCAAAAAAAGCCTCCCCTACAATCCAGCAAGATAGGTGGCTATACAACTCACCTGAAGGTCACAATCCATCAGCTGAAGACCACTGGTCTAAGAGTCTTCAACACCAGGCCAGAAATTACTTCAGTCAACCTAGCCAGGGTACCTACTAGCAAGCTAGGCAGACAGTAAAATGGGTCCTTAGAACCCAGAGGAGGTATAGCATCATAATGCTGTTGTTATAAAGAATAGCTTGGGTCCAGAACAGCATTCCCATGGGTGAAACGATTTCCTCCTGTAGAACCCCTTCCCCTCTCAGGGTAACCTGAAATGCCTCCCAAAATCTTGGACCTGCCCCCTGCCCTTTGAGAAGGGGAGTGGAAAAGTCCTGCTCCACAGGTGAAAATCATTGCATCCACAGAAATAATGTTCTGGATCCTAGCCTATAACTTATTATGAGCAAACTGTCCAGCAAGTTCTGAATTCTGTCTCAGAGAGATGAACAAAATATAAAAAAATAAGAAAGATAAAATGTTTCAAAGCCATCTCCAAACATGAAGTAGAATCTCACTCTAACTGCAGCCCCCTGTACCTAACCACTACATGTCACCCAAGTTTTAGGGGACACATTTCTCTCCTTCATACATTGTATGTTTACAGCAGTAATAACCAGTATATCTACTGTGTTATATAAAGTGTTAAGCAGTTCAAAGAGAAAACTCTGCATGGCACTTGTGAAATAGCTCTTGCACATAGGCTAGTATTATCTTAAAGACTGAGGTTCCTATGTGTTTCTAAGATCTGGATTTTTCTGGAGACAGGAAGCCCTGAGGTACAGTATCTTACATATACTAGAGATCATGTGCATTTAATCTGTTTGCTAAGTCACCCCAGATGAGCTCAGCCCTGGTGGTAGAGGATTCTTAAAACTAATATCTTGAGCAAAGCTCTTCTTTCTTTCACAAAAGCTATTTCTGCTAACAAAATGCCTTCCACATGATGTTCTTCCAAGTTATTCATTATTCATAGTATTTTAATAATTTCAGAAGTTTTGCTCTGGTAATCATGTTAGTTGCAACAAAAAAAGAAACGGGAGTCTTTTAACATCTTAACACCTTACCAGTTCTTGTCCTAGCGTAAACTCTAGTCTAGTGGGAAGAAAATGGAGGATGGAAAAATGATGAACATGCCCCAATATCCTTAGAAATAATGGAGGAATAAAAACATACTAGATAGACAATTGATTTTTTTGAGCTTATTGTTTTATTATTTCTATAAACTGCCTTGTATGGTAGAAAATGCACAATATAAATCATGCAGATGAATGAGACATAGAAGTTGGGGAGTTCAGGTGCGCACCTTCAGCAAAGCTGGTTCAGAAAAAAAATCAGGTTTGACATGCCCCATGGATCCCAATACCTGTGGCTTGACAGAGTGTCTAACAACACTGAAAAATGATTTACAACATACCTTTTTCCCAACAGTGAAGAATTCCCAGGATTGGGCTTGGTAGGTGGGAAGATTTTGGTAAGCTACAAATTTCTCATCAGTCCATTTGTAGATGGCTGAGCCAGGAGGAGTGTACCGATTAGCAGTTGCTGCAAAGAGTCCCACCTTGGGAATAATAAAGACTGCAATACCCATTGTTTCAGAATTTGTAGCAAAACTCTGATATTCTTCCAGATAGTCCAATCTTTCTTTGACTAGAAAGTAACACAGAACCGGAATTCAAATATTACTATGTGATGCAGACCTGGTCCAGCAGAAAGAGGGGCATGCATGCTTCCACTCCCCTTCGCAAAGTCTGAAGCCTTTCTCCAGCCTAAGGAGCTCCAGAGGAAGAGCTGCCTAAGATGGAGAAAAGTTTCAAACTTTGCTGAGTGGAGTGGAGCAGGATACATTCTGGCATTCCTGAATTTGTATTTTTGTTGTTTTTTTGGCCATCTCCTCTCTGTAATTCAGTTTCTTTAGTCTATCATCCATTCCAAATTCCTTCACCGGCTTGTTTGGCCTGGCCTAATTTTGTCCAAGTTAACCTTCTAAGCATTGATCTAGCCACATTAATCAGGAAAAATGGAGGAGAGGAGAACTGTGTAAGGCTCTTTGGGTCCCTATTTGGGAGAAAGGCAGGGTACAAATGAATGAATTAATAAATATTATACTGACTGCGCAATCTTTTGCAGTTATTTATATCTAATCCCAATAAAATCAATGGGCTTCGACTGGAATAATCCTGCATAGGGCTGCACTGTAAACCACCTGATAACCTTGTACTGGGGCCAGTGAATCCTTTCCTTGATAACAAATGCCTTTCCATTGTAGTGATGTCTATAATGTCTTGCCTGTCCTTGCAATATAAAAGAAAATTTGGAGCTGTTCACCATATTACCACACTTCGGGTATACAGTGAGGGGAAAAAGTATTTGATCCCCTGCTAAATTTGCCCGTTTGCCCTCTGACGAAGAAATGACCAGTCCATAATTTTAATGGTAGGTTTATTGTAGCTGTGAGAGACAGAATAACAACAGGAAAAACCCCAGAAACCCAGAAAACAAAAGTCAGAGATTGATGTGCATTATAATGAGTGAAATAAGTATTTGATCCCCTATCAACCAGCCAGGTTAGGGTTAGGGTTCTGCTGTTGACAGAAGCAATCAATCCATCAGATTCCAAACTAGCCACTATGACCAAGACCAAAGAGCTGTCCAAGGATGTCAGGGACAAGATTGTAGACCTGCACAAGGCTGGACTGGGCTACAAGACTATTGCCAAGCAGCTTGGTGAGAAGGTGACAACCCTAACCCTAACTGTCAACCTCCCTCGGTCTGGGGCTCCATGCAAGATCTCATCTCATGGAGTTGCAATGATCATGAGAACGGTGATGAAGCAGCCCAGAACTACACGGGGGGGACTTGTCAATGATCTCAGGGCAGCTGGGACCATAGTCACCATGAAAACAGTTGGTAACACACTACGCTGTGAAGGACTGAGATCTTGCAGAGCCCACAAGGTCCCCTTGCTCAATACAGCACATGTACAGGCCCGTCTGCAGTTTGCCTATGCACATCTGAATGACCCAGAGGAGAACTCGGTGAAAGTGTTGTGGTCAAATGAGACCAAAATCGAGCTCTTTGGCATCAACTCAACTCGCCGTGTTTGGAGGAGGAGGAATGCTGCCTACGACCCCAAGAACACCATCCCCACCGTCAAACATGGAGGGGGACATATTATGCTTTGGGGGTGTTTTTCTGCTAAGGGGACAGGACACCTTCACCGCATCGAAGGGACGATGGACGGGACCATGTATCGTCAAATCTTGGGTGAGCACCTCCTTCCCTCAGCCAGGGCATTGAAAATGGGTCGAGGATGGGTATTCCAGCATAACAATGACCCAAACACATGGCCAAGGGAACAAAGGAGTGGCTCAAGAAGAAGCACATTAAGGTCCTGGAGTGGCTTAGCCAGTCTCCAGACCTTAATCCCATCGAAAATCTGTGGAGGGAGCTGAAGGTTCGAGTAGCTACACATCAGCCTCGAAATCTTACTGACTTGGAGAGGATCTGCAAAGAGGAGTGGGACAAAATACCTCCTGAGATGTGTGCAAACCTGGTGGCCACCTACAAGAAACGTCTGACCTCTGTAATTGCCAACAAGGGTTTTGCCACCAAGTACTAAGTCATCTTTTGCAAAGGGATCAAATACTTATTTCACTCATTATAATGCACATCAATCTCTGACTTTTGTCTTCTGGGTTTCTGGGGTTTTTCCTGTTGTTATTCTGTCTCTCACAGCTACAATAAACCTACCATTAAAATTATGGACTGGTCATTTCTTCGTCAGAGGGCAAACAGGCAAATTCAGCAGGGGATCAAATACTTTTTTCCCTCACTGTATCTACTCTATACATTTATACTGGTTTATATATCATTTTAATTGCCATGGTTTTCCCCAAAGATCCTGGAACTTGTGTAATGAGGGGCTGAACATTCTCTTTTAAAGATCCCTCCATGATTCTCTGGAAAGTAGTAATGGATCATAAATGTGCCCCCCATATGTAATGGTACATAATAGAAACTACAGTTTCAGGTCAAGACTTGTCCTCTATGTAAATGTTAGGAACAGAGTAGAGTTAGCTTATGATGGGCATGAACGTTCTTAATTGTTTATGCCCTGCCTTTCTCATTGTACCCCATTCTCTCCTCATGCAACATGCTGCAATTGAAGACAGAAATTCTTCAGATCAAGCCAATGAGTCACATCTGAATGTGAGTTCTTTAAAGAACTGAGGTTAGTTTCTTTTCTAGTAACCAGGATTCTTAACCACAAATTTAATTATGGTCAAGAATCAAAGTTACTGGGATAGAGACCAACCTCAGTGTTAAGGAGCCTACATTCCTATATCATGACTAACTGGAGTTAGTTGAAAACCTTCCAGCTTTAAGCTCAGCGCTCTACATGAGTGAAAAAGGGAGGGAGCCCAACAGCCCAACAAGGAACCAGGTTCACGGCCATCACAAGCTCCAGTTTCTGAATCAACCCTGTTTTCCATTCACAGTGTGCCTCCCTCCAGCCAGCATTCTCAATAGCACCAAACAGAGCCAATAGTTCAGATGCGTTGAGACAGCACTTACTTTCTATCAAGGAAATCCACTCATTTCCGTTACAAAGATACAGTCCTTTCTGAGCAGCATTAAACCAGAACTGGCCACTTTCACTCTTGGTGCAGGGAGGGCTGGACCCCAAAGTCACCTTCATGTCTGCTTCTGAATGATAATAATAATAATGATGATGATGATGATGATGATGATAGCAAAAAGACAAGCAAATGAGTTGCACTAGATATGAGGAATAGATAAATACTTTCTCTGGCACAATATGTAATGCCACTGTGTGACATATACATATGTATTGTACGGTAAAAATACATTATTTAATTTCACTGCCTTATTCACCCTTTAAATATAAACACAACCATACATAAGGAAGTATTGTAACAGACATTTCCAAATCTGTGCTGGATTCTTGCAAACTACTCCAAATACTCTGGACAAATAACAACTGAAAATAAAATAATTTAAAATCTGTATTCCCTTCATTGGCTTGTGATCATCTAGACATAAAAATGTTTGCTACCTGCTTTATCTGCTACCAAGGAAAAAGTGGTATGTGTGGGAGGTAATGAGTTTAGCTGCTGCAGTTACACCAGTCTTATTGATCTCTAACTTGGCTTCTGCTGGCCTTTTGAGTTTCAGTAAGTAACAGCTGGAACAAAGTTCATCTGAATTAAGCTGAGGTGAGTCAGTTATTGTTTCACTCTTTGTGATACTGTTATAGTACAATAATTGATTCAAGAACATCTGAGGCCACCACACACAACTCGCTAGTCCCCATCCATGCTCATATCCTATTGAAATCAATGAGACAAGTTAGTTGCCGGTAACTTAAGATCCACTGATTTCCGTCAGATTTAAACACTTATGTTTCAATGCATAAATGGCCCTTAATAGGAAATCAGGCTGCAGAACTGATTCATTCTGTGCTTGCTGTCTTGCTCCCTCTAGCTGGTACATAAGAGCACTAAACAGAGCCACAATTCAAAGTATGCCCAGACAGTACTTACCTTCTGCCATGGAAATCCACTCATTCCCATTGCACAGATATAGTCCTTTATGAGCTAGTTCCTACATGGAAATAGCCTCCATCTAGAAAAAAAAATGTATACTATCATGTGTGAAGTTGAACTGAAAATACATGGGTCAAGAAGCTGCTATGCACACTGGCTTCCTAACCCATGTGCTCCTGTTTAAAGAAGCACCAACTTCACACATGATGGTGCGCAAGTCTTCTCTTATATGGAGATTATCTCCATGTAGAAAAAAATATGAAGTGGCACTGTGAAATCCGCTTTCTCTTTTTCTAGTAATATTAATGATTACCGAGCTTTGCCAAAGTACGGAGACTGACCACAAATGTCATGGGATTGCCTTAAAGACTATGACTGTTTCCATAAAGTGATGGTCCTGCAAGTAGCATTCATTACCATGGCAAATCCAGAGGCAGTCACAGTGACAACAGAGAATCCTCACAGTAATTACCCTAGCACTCTCCTCCAGTGGCAGTAAGTAAAGGCAGCCTCAAGGTGCTGAGGCAAGGGGTATGGTGACAACGGGGGCAGAACCTGCAAAAATGCATACTCACATACCCACATGGCATACAAACAGGTTTTGACTGTACTCTTTCCAAAAAGATATCCCAAACCAGGTTTGGAAAAGATCATAGCAAAGACGAAAATAAGGAAAGTGGACAGTTTGGGGATGATTTTGTGTGGATGTTCCAAAAATACCTGGTTGGATACCAAACCAGAGTAAAGCCTGCATGTGGAAGCAGCCTAAGAGATAGCAAGAAACATAAAAAGATGGCGTTCTTAATAATAGGCACAGTGTTTTTCATTTGCTTTCTGGTTTCTGGACTTCAAAGGGGTGCTTGTTCAGATTCCCATGCATTCTTTGCAACCACCACACACCCACATGTACATATGCAAGTCCCACCATCAGAGCCATAACTAGCTAATTTTGCGCCTGAGGCAAGGATATAATTTTGTGCCCCTATACTTTCATAGTAGTTATTTTGGTAAAAAGGTGAATACATAAATAACAAGAGAAATAATAACACAACATTTATTTTAGTCATTAGATACTTTTTCTGCACCCCTCAGCTTTGTGCGCCTGAGGCAAGTGCCTCTCTTGTTTTGCCCTTGGTGCAGATCTGACTACCATCCTCTGTGTCTAGGTTTCTTGTTTTGTTTTGTTAATGCCACAAAGGAAACCACTGAAGTTGTCTAGAACCAGGAGCTTATTCATAAAAGGAATTATTCTGTGTGGTCTGCATGGTTCCATGGGGTGATGGCCACAAGCAAAGGTGTTTTTAAAAGGGGATTAGACAGATTCCTAGAAGAGAGGTCTATCAGTGGCTATTAGCCAAGGTGACTAAAGGGAACCTCCACATTCAGACACAGTCATCCTCTGAATATGAGCACCAGGAGGCAACATCAGGGGAAGGCCTCAGCCTCTATGCCCTGTTGCTGGACCTCCAGAGGAACTGGTTGGCCACTGTGCTGGATTAGATGGACCCCTGGTCTGATCCAGCCGAGCTCTTCATATGTTCTCCCCCACCCTGAAACATGAAACCACTAGGAAGAGGTCATCCAAGGGCCCAAGTACCAAGTCATCAGGTTGCAGATGACATCCAATTATATTTCCTCTTCTTGAATCCTCATGAGGGTATGGATTTCTTGCATAGATGCCTACTATAAGTAATGGGTGGGCTGAGGGTAAACAAACTGAATCTCAGTCCAGATAAGATGGAGTTGTGACTAAGGAAACTAAATGACCTCAAAGATGACCTCAAGGCTTGGATAGGTTACACTGGCTCCACAGCCAGGGGTTATAGCTGGACCATGTTCTGCTTCTTGATTCTTAGATAGTATCTGTATCTGTGGTCAGGAGGGCTTTTCAGTAGCTTATTCTGGTGCACTAGCTTGATTCCTGAGCTGAAGGCAGAGAAAGACCTAGCCATTGTGATATACTTTTAAATGTCTTATGAACAGGGCTGCTGGAGGATTACCAAATTCAAGGGGCCCTGGAGTCTATGATGTGGAGGCAAGGGCAGTGTTAGGGCAGCTGCATTTTAAAATGGTTGCTGACTCATTTGCTGCCGTTCTCTGCTATGGCACTAACCAACAGCAGGTAGTAGCAGCAGCAGGAACATACTGTTTTGTGCTGCCCACTTCCCCGGGGGACAAGAAGTTCCAGATGCAACACTGCAACAGGGCAGCACATCAGCCTCACCACACAGATCCTCAAAGAGAACCTGCATCCCAGGTGCTTCAAACAACATGGCTGACTCCTCTTTCTCAGTCTGTGTCCATTTCAGGTCCAAACCTGTTGTTTGTTTCTCTCTTTCTCCCTCCCTCTTGACACATTCATACATGCACACACACAACCTGACCCATTGCCTCAGCTGGAACAGGCCACATGATGAGCAGATGATGAGAGGGAGGGCATCTTGGCCATCTTCTGGGCATGGAGTAGGGATCACTGGGGGTGTGGGGGGGAGATAGTTGTGAATTTCCCGCATTTTGCATGGGGTTGGACTAGATGACCCTGGTGGTCCCTTCCAACTCTATGATTCCATGATTCTACATCCTCCACGCTCACTGGGTATTTTAATATGGTCATCACAAACCATCCCCTAACCATTAATGCCAATTGAGAAACATTCTTTTGTCCTATGTCTTGGTTCTCACCAGGTGTGCCACTTTAAACGAAACCCATGGCACCCATTCAAAGTACCCAGACAGCCATTGTACAGCCATATTGCAACCCTCCTCTTGCTCTCCCATGCCATCTTCCTACAAAGACCCTCTTATTGTTCCCAATGCTTCACTGTTCTCCAGCCCCTCTGCATGCGGCTAACTTCCAGCAGGAGGAAGCATACCCAACTGGGGGGGGGGGTGAGGGACTCGGCAGCAGCAGTAGCAGGCTCACATTGTTCCTTCTGTTTTAAAAAACTTCGATTCATTTATTTTCTGAGCCAAGAAATTGTGACGTCTGTATTGTCTACAATTGGTACATATGAAGCAAATTTGTGAGTACTGCTCGTTTTGGATAAACTGTGCTCTACTAGTGTGCCAGGAAGCATTTACTGCCAGCCTAACACATTTGCATGGCACACAGGTTGTACCAACCTCCCAAGTTCTCTTGAGCCACAAAAGGCACATAGGAAAGGACTGCAGAACTAGGCTTGTGGTAAATATGAGGGTCAAAATGCTGTAAAGGGCATACAAAAGAGCTCTCCTATTTATTTTTACTTGAGAACAGAAGTATTACATGTTAATTTTTAACACTCAAAGCATAGTCACACAAGACACGTCAACTACAAAGGAATCAACATGGCAGTTTTCTGGAAGAAAGAAGGGAGAAAGAATAATATAACAAAAAAAAATCCTTGCCAATGAATAAAATACCATGAAATATTAGGCCTTTTTGTACGTCCACACATCATTTGATATTGTGCTCTTATTACAGTCTTTTGCAACTGAACTGATTTGTCTACAAAGAATAGCCAGTTGCGAATGATTGCTATTGTACAATGAGAGAACAATATCCAGTGACATATGGATGTAACTACTGGAATCTGCTGTTTCCAGGCTCATTATCTGAAACGTGGAAAGATGGAAAAGTAGCTCTGCTCTACAGTTGTGCAGTGAAAGGTGGTGAAGAACTCTGTTCCATATTACTGACCGTAAGGGTATTTCAGCAGCTCATTTCCCATTGGTTTCACGGGGAGATCCTGAAGTATTTTGGGGATGGAGAGCACTGCTAGATTAAAGTTCATGCCAGTGCACATCCGTGAGGTAACATCAGATCCTGGCAAGAGGACTAGCTGCCTTAATAAGCCCTGAAAAGAGAGGAAGAAAAACTAGGGAATCAATTCTATCAGGCTTATATGGCCAAAATGACGGGGTGAAGGGGGTTTAACACAGGGTTTAATTTATTTAAGGAAAGAGGCTCTGGGGCTTAAACTTGTCTGAAGATCACTGACCTAGAAATATGGGCTTCTAATCCTCAGTGTTTGGGGACTAACTGTGATTTTTGGTGGGGAAAATCTACTGTTCAAACATACACTCTTATTTCTCATGTGTTTGAGAGCTGAGCTCTGCCACTGAAAACATGTTCTGTGCTGGTTTGATTCTCCTTTTAAAAGGTAGAGAAAATCGGCATATAAAAACCAACTCTTCTTCTTCTTCTGTACATCATGGAAGGGATGTTGGCTTGCCAACCTCCAGGTGGGGCTTGCAGATTTCCTGGAATTACAACTGATCTCCAGATGACAGAGATCAGTTCCCCTGGAGAAAATGGCTGCACTGCAGCAAGGCCTCTGTGTGTGGCTTTTTACTCCACTGAGGTCCCTCCCATCCCATCCCAAACCCTGCCCTCCCCAGGTTCCACCACAAATTTCCAGGAATTTCCAGGAATTTCCCAACCCAGAGTTGGCAACCTTAAGGGGAAGAAGAAAGCATAGCCCTACATCCAGCATCAGGAGTCATTTGGATAAGTGCACCTGTAGGTGCAGTTAATTCAAGGAGCACTACCACACACACAGTTCATGTGTGTTGGATTCTGCCAAGGTCACTCATTATGTTGCTGGATAGGTAGCATTAGTTGGGGGTCGTGCACCAAATTAATGGGAGGTAAGGTCTGATTTCCTTCCCTTGCTGTTTAGGCCCCATATAATCTAAACCATCCCCATGTTATACTCCTAGGTGTGTAACAGAATCCTAGTGGTTGCTTTTGCTACAGAAAAACTGCCAGACTTTTATTATACAGGCATGAATATAACATACTGTTGCACCCACCCTAAGATAATGTGAGGAACTCTGCCTTCGAAAGAGCACTCTACCCATGGATATGCAGAGAGAGAACAGGAGGTAGCTGTCCCCCACCTTCAGAATTGTCTGCATTCTTAGCCAGGTTGCCAACCTCCAGGTACTAGCTGGAGATCTCCCGCTGTTACAACTAATCTCTAGCCAATAGAGATCAGTTCACCGAGGGAAAAATGGCCACTTTGGCAATTGGTCTCTATGGCATAGAAGTCCCTCCCTCCCCAAACCCCGCCCTCCTCAGGCTCCGCCCCCAAAACCTCCCACCGGTGGTGAAGAGAGACCTGGCAACCCTCTTAGGCCTTTTATGCATGGCTGTTTCCTTCACGGTCACCCCTCCAACGACTTCGGGTTTTTGTTTTGATTATGCATGCCCTTTCTGACCATCAGAGGTCGCCTGGCTCTCCCCCTGTGTTTCCCCACATTTTGCCCACGTTTTCAAATTTGAAATAAAACAGGTCCCTGAAAACTTGGGCAAAACGCGGGGAAACACCGGGGAAGAGCGAGGCGACCTCTGATGGTTGCATCATCAAAACACCCAAAGTCGTCAGGGGGTGACCGCGAAGGAGACAGCCATGCATAAAAGGCCTTAAGAATGCAGATAATTCTGAAGGTGGAAGACAGCTACCTCCTGCCCTCTCTCTGTATCCGTGGGTAGAGTAGAGGGAAACAGCCATGCATAAAGGCCTTAGTGTTACAAGGTGCTCCGTGGGGGAAAGTTTAAGTTTGTGGTGTAGATATTCACTCTACTTGTAGAACTATGGAACAGGTGAGAAACACACACACTCCAAAATTATAATCTCAGAGCAGAATGGGAGAGGCCTCCCTCATGGGTTTATAAATGGAACCCCTGTATACTAGGATGACTGCTTTCCCTCTGGCTTTTGTTCAGCTTGGGAGACATAACAGATCTTTTGGAAGCGTAACCTGATCCTTTGTGCACAGGCATTTATCTTATCTCTAAATTTAGTCTCAGCATCCTAAGTGTAATTTCCCATTCCCCCCCCCTTCCTAATACCCCCTGGGAGCCAGTTTCAGCACTACCCTAATATGATTATTTCAGCCACCCATTCTGAACAACCACCCACACCCTTAAAACAAATACTTTGGCTTTTGACTAGGTGTAGGTTTTAGATGTATGCTTCAGGCTGTTTTATCTTAATCTGATTTTAATAAGTCATGTTTAAGTGTAAGATGAAAATCATTATAAATCACTTCAGTTAATGCCTTTTTTTTCTTCCTGTTTATACTATTTGATGTAAGAAAGTTTGTATCTTACTAGGGCATTTTGTTCCTTATTAATATTTTAAATACATAGCTGCTGACCTCTGTCATGAAACGTTAAGAAAAGAAGTGGTTTATTGTGAATAGGTGCTTTTAAAACAAAGAATTGTTTAGGGCATGAAAAATGACTTGACTGAGGCCAAGGTCAATTCCATTCTATTTAGAATTTCATATACAATCTGCTGTGCGATTCAGAATTCAGATTTAAAGAATTTCACCTTAAAACAAACAAACCTGTTGCAGGACATATGGCTAAATCATTGTGCACGTTTTGTACAGGCACCACCTGCAAAAAAGTGTGTGTTTAGGGGTGGATGTTTTAACCCCCCCCCAAAAAAAAATTACTGCCTATCAGTTATGGTTCCAGAACTCTCACAAGACCTGTGATTTACCTGTACCTCACTTTTGGCTACCACAATGCTGCTTGCCAGATACAAATTCTGGCGAAAAAAATGCTCAAAGTTTGGATTCAGAACAAAGAGTGGAAATTTGATCTCACATATGCAAAAGCAGTATAATTTCTGCCACATAATTGCATCTTTTATTTTCAGTGCAGAATCGGTCCAGTTCTGCCCACAAAATCCCACTCCATCACCCCATTCAATTTCACCCCAATGGAGAGGCAGTGCTGCACATCCCAAGGTATACAAGAGTTGTGTTGCCCTTCCACTAATGAGGAAGCCTCATCAGTCTGGGCATGGAGCACCAAGTATGCTCTGGAAAGGAAATGGGGCTCAGGATCACGGATCTTTTTGTAAGGCTTCGAATAAAGCTACTCAGCCTCACACATCTGAACCATGACCATTGTAATGAAACAAACTGTTTTATGAATTCCACTATTCAGTGGAATAACTTCCACCTTTTTCTTTTAACACAATGAGCCAGAAGTAGTTGCAAATACCTTAATTAAAGGCACATTTGGGTGTTGTGTGTGTGTTGCTTCTATCTGCATTTACTTTACAAAAAAGTGCAGGACTTAAATGCGATTGGGTATCAACCTTCCTTCAGGGCTATCAATCAATTGAAAAACCTGATTTACAAAAACACATTTAAAATGCCTGAATTTTGTATGTGCAGAAGGACACTTACAATTACACATACACACCAACCACAGGAGAAATAAACAAGGGTCTTGTGATGCCTTAGAGTAACTTTTTATTTCATGGCTCCCCCTCTGGAATTATTATCAACTGCAGGACGGGACTGAAAAACACTTTAATTAGTATGTATGCATTTTGTCTTAGTGGCTGTTGTCACATGTAGGGTTGCCAACCTCCAGGTACTAGCTGGAGATCTCCTGCTATTACAACTGATCTCCAGCCGATAAAGATCAGTTCACCTGGAGAAAATGGCCGCTTTGGCAATTGGACTCTATGGCATTGAAGTCCCTCCCCTCCTCAAACCCCGCCCTCCTCAGGCTCTCCTGACAAGGGGACATTGTGCCTGAAATCTTGCAGTGATGTTTGCCAGGCTGAACACCATAATGTGTGTAGGGAGAGGCATTCTCCAAGCATGTTGTGGTTACATACCAGGACGCTATAGTTAACTGTGTTTCCTTCACGCCTGTCCACTATATGTGCCTGCACAGTAAAAGAGTTGCAATCTTTTCTCACATTTCATACAGCTCACTAAAAGACACAAGGAGTGAACACAGAAAGTACATCCACCAAATAAAGGGTGATTTGGCCCTGAATCTGCATCTGTTGGAGAGGAATGTGTACCCCTGATCTTACTGTCTGTGTCCCAAGCAATAGGTTGTTTTAATTCATACAACAAGGAACTAGGGGAATCTGGGAATTGTGGTTCTGTGACAGTACTAAAGATCTCTGAAGAAGAATTCTCAATCAAACTACAGTTCCCAATATTTTTGGGGGGCGAAGCCACGACAGTTAAGGTGGTTTAAAACCGATACAGGTTTGTGCAATAGATCTGCCCACAAGTACAGCACAGTTGGTTGAATGGCTATAACCAACTCTTAAACACAAGGCACAAATTATACTCACAGTAAAGAAACCTTTTCTTCTCCTTCTGCTTCCTACATAAAAGCGGGATCCTGTCACAGTCAAGGATGCAGGGAAAGGAACATCCACAATCCTAAAGGTAAACCAAAAAAAAAAAAAAAGTGGCTCCAGATAGCTATGGTCATCATCAGTCCCAGAGCACCAGCAGTGAAAAAGGGTTGGATTACACTAACTAAAAGTACAACTTTCATGAGAATTTAGGTGTTTCATTGGAGCTAGTTATTTATTGTAACAGCTTCAAAACCCTACAAAAAGTCCAGTGATTTGTTGTTTCTTGTGCTTCTATGGTCTTTCTTGCTCCCCTCTTTTGAAAATGCCTGGGATTTCATACGGTGACTTCAGTAATATTCTTCCCATAACTATCCCGAATACTTGTAGATGCCCATATCCACTTCTGGATAGCTCAGCATCTACACAAATTCATGTGGGCCACACCCAGCCTAAAACTTGTTTCTCCCATCTTTGTTGCCTGCAATAGTTCTTCAATACTACATGGACAGACTCATGGTCCTGTGTCTTGACCAGTATGGTTACTCCTCACACCTGCAGTTACAACAATCTGGGACCAAACTAAACGGTAATGCACCATAAAGTTTCTCCATTTTGGGGGGGACATGGAGTAGGTTCCATGATTTATTTTATTTTATTTTGCTGTGTTATACTCAGGTGACAGGAGCTTTCACATCTTTACCTAAAGCCCCCCAGAAACCCCAATTCTGGGGAGTACCAATTACCATGCAGCCCAGTCCCAGGGATGGGAGAGGTGGTAAAATTACCCCTGAATTGTACGTGCTTCACATACACATCTGTGGGGATGCTGCAGTCCACAGTGAGAGAGAAGGAATTTCTAGATACTGCCAGCACCACCGTGTGCCACTGATTGTCTGCCAAAAATACATCCCGGAAGGTGACCTGTGTCTGCCAGCCATTGGAGAGCTCTCTGCTCCAGAAGAGGAAGTGAAGTTTATTCCGTGAATACCGGAGTCCAAGCAGCAAAGTGTCACTGTTTTCCTCCAAAATGGTAAAGATATATTCATTTCTCTGAAAAACACAATTAAGCCTGTTAGCCTGAAAAGTATCTTTATCAGTATGTTCTTGCTGAAACAAATAATCACAGCATTTTGATTCTGGATTTTAAGGATAGCAAACCTCATACAGAAAAAGGTATCTATTGAACTGTGAGCAGTATACATCTTGCAGAACGGGGAAATCTTTTGGTGGATAACTATCCCAGTTTTCCTTCCACTGTAGAGTTGCTCCTAGGGTTGCGCATATTGATATACCCAAAATGAAAATAAACCTGAAATTAGCCGTTTCGGCAATATTCATGTTTTGGTCTACCAAATCCATTAATGGGTTAGCAGGCTCCTTGATTTTACCTTTCCATATCTGGCAGACATATTCTTAAATACATTTAAATAAAAATATTTACTTGGAAGAAAGTTCCCTTGATTGTATTGAGAATTATATTGAGGATTTCTTCCAAATACTCCTAGGTTGCATTTTGTTTTCTGTACTTTCTTTGGAATCATAAAAGGAAAATAATTAGCAAATTCCTGGATGTTTGTCAAAGTTCTGGCTTTTAAAATATATAATTTAATAAAAATGCATCACTCATCCAATTAAGAATCATATCTTGTTATCTATGACAGTTTTATATCACTACCTGAAGCACTGAAAATTACATTTTATTGGTTGCATAACTTGGCTTTAATATCACCACACACAGTGAAACTGTCTGGTATCTCATTTCTAATCACATCTACTCTCACCTCAACGATTTCAATGAAATTTCATTTAAATAAATATGCTTACAAGTTGTGCCAGTTACAGTTTGTAGCATGAGGTAGTTAAGAAGTATCCTGACGGGTTAGACCAAAGTTCCATCTAGTCCAGCACCCTATTTACCAGGGTGGCCTTCCATACTGGTTTAAAACAGTTTTATCCTGCTTATTTCCCAAAAGGACCCAAAACAACTCAAAACAATAATCTGAACAACAAAAACAGACAGCCTTAGCAAGAAAAAAGGAATTATTTCCAGAACTGCTAAGTACCCTAAAACAACTTTCGAAACCACTTGGCTTTATAGTGTCTCCTGAATGGCACGACGGTAAAAGCTTTCTTGATTTTCTCATCTAGCCTTAGAAACTGTTTAAAAGCAGGACTCTGAAGAGGCAGCAAAGAAATATTATGAATGAATGAATGAATGAATTTGCTGGCTGTGAACCTATTAGTGGATATTTGATTCCGCTCTAATGTAAACTCCACCATATTGCTTACCTTGGATTGCATATGGAAAGCTTTCAGGGTGAACACAATGGAAAACTCCTCTGGGAAGAGATCACAGTAAATTAAAATCCGTGATGCTGGAAAACTGAGGAAGTGGGAGCGCATTGCAGAGAACTGAAAGCCACGTGCCCCTTGGATTTGGATCATCCGTATTCCATTCTTCACCGCATTCACAGGAAGCACTTCAGAAAGAATATCCAAGGGACGTAGGTCTACACCAGAAAAAGCATAAAGCCTTATCATTGAAGGTGAGGGTGTGCAGGAAACAGCTACACAGACAGCCAGTTTTGGTATAATGGTTAGAGCAGGGGTGTCAAACTCAATTGTTATGAGGGCCGGATATGACATAAATGTAACTTGGTCGGGCCGGACCATTCCTCGCCAGCCCAGATCAAAAGTGAGGGTGTGGCTGCCATGGCTGGCTCGCGGGCCAGATAAGAGTTCTCAAGGGGCCGGATCCGGCCCATGGGCCTTATGTTTGACACCCTTGGGTTAGAGTGTCAGGCTAGCATCTGGGAGAGCCAGGTTTGAATCTAATTCTGCCATGGAAACTTGCTGGGTGACTTTGGGCTAGGATTGCCAATCTCCAGGTGGGACCTGAAGATCTTCCAGAATTACAACTCATCTCCAGACTGCAGAGAGCAGTTCCACTGGTGCTTTGGAGGGTGAACTCTATGGCTTTCTACTCCGTTGAGCTCCCTCCCCTCCCCAAACCCCACCCTCCATAGGTTCTGCCCCCAAAATCTCCAGGAATTTCCCAATGCAGAGTTGGCAACCCTATGTTGGGCCAGTCATACTCTCAGCTAACCTACCTCACAAGGTCACTGTGAGGATACAATGAAGGAGAGGCGAAAATGTAAGCTGCTTTTGGGTCCCCAATGGGGGGAAACTGAGTAAATAAAAATATGCAGACTGGTACTGAAGAATGGTGACAGGTCATGCATTCACTTTCTGATGAATCAACATATGGGGAAGAAACTGATTAGCCAGTGACAGGCATTGGATAAAAATGTTCCTGGGTGGTCTTACCAAATACAGAAAGAAACAGAATAGGTAGGGATATTAAGTTAAAAGCAGACCACCTGTTCCCACTGCCACACCTATGGTTGCAACATATCCCTTATTTTAAAGGTGCCCTATATTTTAATAGATTGTCATTTATCGCAGATTACCTCAACAACATGAGAAATAATTAGGGTTGCCAACCTCTAGCTATTACAACGGATCTTTAGGCAACAGAGATCAGTTCACCTGGAGAAAATGGCCGCTTTGGAAGGTGGACTCTATGGCATTATACCCCTCTGAAGTCCCTTCTCTTCCTAAACCCCGCCACCCCCAGGTTCCACCCCCAAAATCTCCAGGTATTTCCCAAACTGGAGCTGTAAAAGGTAAAGGTCCCCTGTGCAAGCACCGGGTCCTTCTTGATCCATGGGGTGACGTCACATCCCAACGTTTACTAGGCAGACTTTGTTTATGGGGTGGTTTGCCATTGCCTTCCCCAGTCATCTTCCCTTTACCCCAGCAAGCTGGGTACTCATTTTAATGACCTCAGAAGGATGGAAGGCTGAGTCAACCTTGAGCCTGAAACCAACTTCCGTCGGGATCGAACTCAGGTTGTGAGCAGAGCTTGGACTGCAGTACTGCAACTTACCACTCTGCGCCATGGGGCTCATAACCTGGAGCTGGCAACCCTAGAAATAATGGCTGCTCTTATTCCAGAACATTTCAGCTTCATAGTGCACAATAGACATTTTCTTTAGTTTAGACAACACAATTTTACAACATTATAGACATTTTGATTTAGCAACACAAACTTTGTCCCTTCAAAAAGCAGGATGTGCTGTACAAACGGTGTTTGTTATACACTCCTCACAAATCCCAAGGACACCATTTCAGACTTCACTAGAAAGGGGCAAGGATTTCAGCAGGGAGCAGTAAGATTCATGGCAAGGTTTGGAAGCCTACTCTTGGATAGACTCAAGATTAAATTGCCAAAAAAGCAGTGGATGAGAGCATTTGTTGTCATTTTATATCATAGTAATGAAAGATATCAGTAGTCCTGACGAATAAATCATAGATGCTGCCCTCTCTGAGAAACTGGCTCTTCAACCTTAATAAACACTTTGTTTCATTGACAATATTTATTTCAAATAGGATTTTTTTTTAGAGGAATCACTCCTACTAATAGTGAACTCTTTCTAAAACTATAATATGCACCTTTCTATCCCTTGGCTCATTGTACAGTGTTAGAGATTTTAATAGGGTTGCCAACCTCCAGGTGGTGGCTGGAGATCTCCTGCTACTACAATTGATTTCCAGGTGACAGAGATCAATTCACCTGGAGAAAATGGCCGCTTTGGAAGGTGGACTCTATGACATACCCCTCTGAAGTCCTTTCCCTCCCTAAACCCTGCCTTCCCCAGGCTCCACCCCCAAAATCTCCAGGTATTTCCCAACCAGGAGCTGGCAACCCTACATTGTTTTAATATTAGTATTTAATTTGCAGCTGTTCTTCAATCTCACCATAACCAGGCTCAATTTCCCTCAGCACCCATAATTTGGTTCACCTCTTATCATAGAATCAGTTGGAAGGGGCCATACAGGCCATCTAGCCCAGCTCCCTGCTCAATGGAGGATCAGCCTAGAGAATCTCTGACAAATTCTTGTCCAGCCTATGCTTAAAGACTGCCAGTGAGGGGGAACTCACCACCTCACTAGGAAACTGATTCCACTACTGAACAACTCTTACTGTAAAAAAAAAAAACTCCTATTATCCTGCGGGTACTTTTCCGCCTGTAATTTAAACCTATTATTCTCTTTCCTCATTCTCTCTTATTCAGGCCCCCATTTTTCCTCTACCTATCTGCTGTTTCTTACAGTTCCCTTCCCTCAGACCCTAATTTTGAACAATAGCCCCAGAGTGTGGATCAAACAAACTCCACACAGCAGTATGCCATGTACAGGTAAAGAATATTGCTCTTTCAGCCCAGGGAAATCCCCCAGCCTTGCAGGAAACTATGAAATGTTAAAAAAAAAATTAAAATATTAAAAGGGAAACTTTTGAGTCTTTGTAAACGGGAGGGGAATATTTTGCCCCAGCGTGTTATTTGCATGCAGATCTACAGTGAGAACAGTTTAATTAAACCACAACTGGCAAGCCCAGCTTGAGCCCAGAATCAGACAGTTTGGGTACTGATATGTAGATTTGGAGTTAGGGTTCTAGGAATTTAATCTAAGGTCTATCTGTCTCTGTCATGCACAAGCATTCATGTCTACATACACTCCCACATAGATGTATGGTTAACAAATAATTCACATTATTCACACAAGAATATATGTGGTCCTGGGGAATCAGATGGATTAACTTTTAAAAAAATAGGCAGGATAAGCCAGTTTGATTGAATACATCTGGAAAGAATGGGCAACTACCTTCCAGCGCCAACAAAGTCATATTAAGTTTTTTTTCCTGCAATGTTTCAAGCAAACACTAGCAACATCAAACTAAATCCACTGAGCACCATGGAAAACACACCTTTTAATGTCTTTACAAATATTTTGCAGTGGTGCAAAAAGGAATGGATAAACTTCACGTGGGATGCAAATGCTACCATAGGATCTATATATTTTTTCCTTTTAAAATAAAAAGCAGCTTAAATTAAACAGTATTATTCATCTAAGAGAAATAGATACAGAAGGCATTCATGGCATTCATCACAATATCATACCCTAATCATTTTATTAATATGTTTGAAATTATAGCTGTTTTCTTATAGTGACTAAAGTATTTGAATTTTTATCTTGATCAGTCTAAATCTTCTGAACAGATCTGTCTACCATAAATTTGTCCCAGAAAACGATCCTGTGTAACATTATATATTGTGTGTCTCTTTGCCAGAGACAGCCCTTCCCTAAACCCCACTCTCCCCAGGCTTTGCCTCCAAATCTCCAGGAATTTCCAACCCAGAGCTACCAATCCTGTTCCCCCCTGGGGCTCCTCTCCATAAACCAGTCAGTGCAGTTCTGGCATCAGCTGCATATTGGTGGATATCGCCCAACAGAAATCATTCACTTCCTGCATTTTCCCATCCTCGCAGATGATGGTTGTGTTCTGACTGTGCCCATTTTCACTATTTACCAACATCAACAGAGGTATGACTCTCTGACCTATTTTCTTTAGGTGAGCCAATCTATAATATTACTGCATGACATTCTAGTACTATTCCCCTGTACCCACATTGTTACCAAATCTGCTATTTCTGTATCCAATTCCTAGGAATTCCCATGATTGGAGGCAAGGTTCCCATGGCCAACCTCTCCTCCAGTAATGCTACACCACAATTTCAGCTAACTCTAGGTAAAAAATTCAAGCCTTTCAAATTAAAAGTTTCTGCTCAGAAGCCCACGCTGAGAAATGCCCCTAATTATTAATGCCTCCCTACATGTTACACTGGCAAACCATACATGTGCTGGAAGGTCTACATTAAAATGTTCCTGCAAAACTATCTATCCTACTTGACTGTACTATGAAGGTTTCCTAATCCATAAAGCAAATTAACACAAAGCAGCATTCTTGTGGCTCTTCTTTCAGGATAAAATCATTTGAAACTGTCCCATCCATGAACATCTTCCAAAACCAACGGAAGATGACTTTTTATTGGACTTCATTTCCACAGCTGTAAATATGGGAAGATTTTAACTTGCTGTATTTTTACTCTATCTTCTATTTTTGTTCTAAACCCAGCCTGCCAGGATGGGGATGAGATTAAAAAAAACACCCTATATCAACTAATTAAAAGAAGCACATATGGGGGGAAATGGATTTGTTGTCCTGAATCTCTGGTTCTTCCTGTAGTTGACGAAGTTTCATAACATTATCTTCAGTGGAAAAGTTCACCGTGGTAGGTTGCCACAAACACTTGGCCTACTTCAGCCGTCTGTAGTTTGTGGACAGATTACTCAGAGATGGAAGAGGAGCTTTCTCCGAAATTGATGTAATATGAAAGCCAAAGCAGTTGTTTTCGGTTCACCTCCCACATTACGCTGAATCTCTTAACGATGAAAGTGCAGCTAGGGATTATGCACAATCTCATTAATGATTATAGAACAACAGCTGTGGATGGTTGAGAGCAGGTTAGGCAGCTTGGCTAGAGCCCTCCTGCACTTTTAACAGGGAAATGAGGGCAGTCGCATCACACAGATCAAGCGAGTGCCTGGGGCCCCATTTTCAAAGGCTCTGAAGTTACACAGGAGTCTAAATCTCTTTTGACTGGCAAAGCAACAGAGACTGTGTCTCTGCTAGTGGTTCCGATGGCCCTACACAGGAGAAAGCAGGGAGGATTGGGGTAAACTTGCCCTGCAGCACAATTTTGCATCTGTGTTATAGTGCTTTTGATGTATCCAGTCCTTCATAACCCTCATGTCGTTTGTCCTCCCAATGACCTATGTGAAGTCGTATTCTAAATATAGTTAGATGTCACCTTAGAGTTGCCAAAAAAAAAAAAAACTTTGTATTAAACTGTATTGACTTGCATGATTGATTCAGAGCACAGAAGAACACAGAATCTGGATTTCCTTGTCAGAGAGAGAACAGCCCTGAAGCTGTGCAGAGATTAATGACAATATTTTAATCTAGTTGCGACCAAATCGATATCTGAATATTTGGATCTTCTGCAGCTGCCCTGCTCCATGTTCTTCAGCCATCACAAGTGCAGAGGGTCAGTATGTGGGATGGGCCATTTTCATGGATGCACTGACATTCTGGAACTCTTTGGCCCCATCCCTCCTAGTTTCCAGACACATGGTTAAGACTACCTTCTTTCAGTGAGAATCTGACATTTCCTCATTTTAGTTCCCTCAGTGTATTGGATACCTTATTGGATACCTTACATTGATTAATTTTTCAGTGTATTGGATACCTTATTGGATACCTTACATTGATTAATTTTTGCTCTCTGACACTTGTAGGGTTGCCAACCTCCAGATACTAGCTGGAGATCTCCTGCTATTACAACTGATCTCCAGCCAATAGCGATCAGTTCGCCGGGAGAAAATAGCCACTTTGGCAATTGGACTCTGTGGCATTGACGTCCCTCTCTTCCCCAAACCCCGCCCTCCTCAGGCTCCACCCCAAAACCTCCCGCCGGTGGCAAAGAGGGATCTGGCAACCCTAGACACTTGTTATGAAGCATATTTGTTTGGGCTTTTTATTAAAATGTTTGGGGGACATTTGGTCAAAAAGTAGGGCTCAAGCCTTTTAAAAATTTGTTGTGCTGTCAAGTCACAGCTAACTTATGGTGGCCCCATAGGGTTTTCAGGGCAAGATACATTCTCTACATCATGACCCTGGTTGCCAATCCAAATACTAAGTAGGGCTGACCCTGCTTAGTAGCTTCTGTGTTCTGACTAGATCAAGCTAGCCTAGGGCTATCCAGATCATGGCTTTTACATAAATACCTGTAAAGATTATCAGATAAGCAGTGTTGTGAGAATTTTTGTTGGTGGCAACTAAATTATTGCTGTTATTTAGCAGTCATTTTTGCCCCTTCTGTGTTTATCAGTATCCAAAAAGACACCACTCATTTTTCTCCAAGCCTGCCATTTGTACATTAATTGCTTTTGTTACTAATGCCTAACCTGATTTTTTTTTAAAGAAATATTGACTAGGTCTTGTAACCAGTTACCTTAAAGTACTTTTCTAATTACTGGGATAGGCAAGCAGACAAGTAACCACTATGGTCTGTTTTTTTAAAATCTTAAACTGCTGCCTGCTTATTAAGATGCATTCTCAGAGGTTATTTTCACAGGTGACACAGAAACCCGCCTGAATTTTTGCATCCCCCAGATGATTTCCCAGGCACTTGCACTATACACATTTACTGAGCAGTGTTTTTGTGCTCCTAAATTTTGTAATGGTGCAAAGGTGTGTGTGTTAAGTACTGTCAAGTCGCTTCCGACTCATGGCGACCCTATGCAAAAGTACCTTTATAAAAAAGTGCCCATTCATAAAAACAGCCACACCCGCTTACATCAGATCATCCCCATCACAGACAGGGAGATCATGTCTGATTTAAAGGGGCTGTTTCACATGTTAAATGTTGCATCAACTATGTTGACAAGTTCAACTAAAGAGATATTGGGGTGTGAAGACTTTGTAGATGCATCACTTGTGAAAGCATCCTCTAGAAAGTATTAGATAGCATTGGAATTATACAAACGTGCAAGTCATTTTAATATCAGCTGTGTGGTGATGTGAAACCAATCAGTGCAGTGGGTTGGCCTGGCAGTTCTAGAAGATAATGACTAAGGTACCTGCTGTGTATGTTGGGAGAGGTATTTTATGGCTCTGAAACACATTGGAGTGGATCGTTGCCTGACATTATCAGTACATGCAGTGCTCTCAGGCTTGCCAGCCCTTCATCAGACCAATTTCCCCCTGGCTAGCACATTAAACCAAATGTGCCTAACAGAGACCAGCAATTCCTAGAACTCACTGTTCCTTCAACTTGGATTTCACCCTCTCCAATTTAAGACAGGCTGGACAAATTCTCTTGTTGAATTATGGTAGTTAATTTTTTCAAAGTGGAATTTAGGAATATATGAGCTATATGTCATCTATAGTCAACAAGCTATGACCTATTTAAAGGGATGAAATAGGCATTATCTCCTCCAAGAATGCGTATCTGAACAATTACCGGTATATCAGAAATTTAAAAGAGACCAAAGAGGTCATAGCAGAGGCTGGCTGAAATCAAGTAGAAACACATTCCTCAAGACAGTGTCCCCAGTTATGCACAGACACAAAACACACAAAATCATTGTTAATGCAACAAATGTACACTGGTATCAAGTCTCACAGTACTGGCCTATTATTCCAAATTACAGGTATGAAGATTCTTGCTTGCTTAAGAAAAACAACAGAAAAAAAATAGTGGGGTTTTTTTTGCGGGGGGTGGGGTGCAGGATTACTAGCAAAATGGTTATATATTTTACAATATTATTTTGCTTTGGTCAGTTGCATGTAGCCTGTACTTAACATGTGGAATTTCCATGGTGGATCCCAAAAGGAAAGAATCAAGACACAAAATCCCAAACAGAATAGAAATCACCAGCTGTCATTCACTACTATGATCCAGTGCTGATGCTCCTGCTTTTAGTTCCAAAGACTAATCTCACTTAGCAGGATTAAACTGTAAAGAACACGGAAGAATTTGTGCATTGTATTTAACTGGAAATCTTCTGCGCTTTTTCCTTTGAGGAGAAATGTAGAAGTGTTCCATACTCAGATTGTTTCCACTCTTGAGTCCGTGCTGGTATAGATTGGCACTATTTCTGATGGGAACACAGGTTTGATTCTCAGGTTCAAAACAAAGGTATGAATTTCCACAGTTAAAGGGAAAAAAGATAACATCTTTATCTAGCAGAAACATTTAAATCACTTAAACAGCTCTATATTTTTCTCTATGCAAAGAAAGACTGTAGGGTTGATAGGGTTGTTAAATTGCTCCATGTTAATTTGTAATCTTGAGTACTGCTGTATATAAAAGGACCAATTAATGAGAAATACAGAAGAGAAAATGTATTGGAACAATTTGCTTGCGTAACTGGATACTTACAATTGGACATTTGCAAGACCACCCAGTTGAGCTCATTGCAATTTGGCCAAGGATAATCAAGAAATACATCCTTTCTAAGGCATAACTATATGCTACACAGTCCTTGCGTCGTATCATGGCCCTCCATGAGGACTTGCGATCAGACATGTTGTTGTAAGTTCCCTGCTGGGAACTCAGTTCCCAGGCATGTGGCTATTTGATTTGGACTGTGACTATGGCATGCGTTGGGAGAGTCTCAAGCCTTCTTCTGTGCCATTTTTCTGACTGGAAATGGCCCAGGGATTGCTATTTGCCTCTTTGGGGAAACCTACATGTACCCCATCAGTACATATGGAGCCCACAACAGGGTAAATAGCAACCTACAGGCCATCGCATGTCAGGAATCTTAAGCTCCCTCTTCCCTGTGTTGCAGTCCCTATCCAAACAGAAACCCTGCCTGCCTGACTGTTGACTTTCCAGCAGGAAACTTGCAACACATGTCTCATAAAAAGTCCTCATGGAAAATCAGAGAATTGAAAGAATTACAAGTATTGAACACGTGAAGCTGGCTTCCACTGAATCAGACCATAGGTCCATCCAGGTCAGTATTGTCTACTCAGACTGGGTCTCCAATCTCAAGCAGAGGTCTTTCACATCACCTACTACACTGAACTCGAGTCAGAAGTGTGATGCAGTAGCTAAAAAGGCAAATGTGATTTTGAGCTGCATCAACAGAAGTATAATGTCCAGATCACAAGAAGTGATGGTATTGCTGTACTCTGCTCTGGTTAGACTTCACTTGGAGGATTGTGTTCAGTTTTGGACACCACAGTTTAAGAAGGGTATCGAAGGCCTCCCTCCCCTCCTCTCTTCCCCTTCTGTCCTCCTCCTCTTTTTTCCTCCCCTTTCCTTCCTTTCCTTTTTCCTCCTTTTCTCCTCTTTGTTCCTTTTCCCTTGGTCTTCTTCTTCCTGTCTCGACTCCTTGGAGGACCTTTGAATCCTGGGTCATGGTTGGTCACCTGCTCATCATTGTTATGGGCCGACCCACCACTGAAAATAATTACTGTAGTATATATATATAGTTGGTATGTAATTTAGAGTGCCACCTTTTAAGCTAAATTGCTATTTATAGTTTTAAACAGTGTGTTTTTAACTTATGGCATATTTGTACTATAATGTATTATTGTTGGAAGCTGCTTGGCATGTGTCCAGAGGAGGGCAACAAAGATGGTGATGGGTCTGGAAATAAAGTCCTATGAGGAAAGGTTGAAGGAGATGAATATGCTTAGCCTGGAGAGGAGATGACTGAGAGGTAATATGATAACCATCTTCAAGTACCTGAAGGGCTGTCAAACAGAGGATGGTGCCGAGTTGTTTTCTGTTGCCCCAGAAGATCGGACCAGAACCAACAGTTTGAAATTAATCAAAAGAGTTTTTGGTTAAACATTAGGAAGAACTTCCTGACAGTTCGTGTGGTTCTTCAGTGGAACAGGGTTCCTCAGGAGGGGATGGGCTCTCCTTCTTTGGAGGTTTTTAAGAAGAGGCTTGATGGCCATCTGACAGCACTGCTGATTCTGTGAACTTAGGCAGATCAGGAGAGGGGGGCGGGCAAGAAGGGATGAGTCAGTGCTCGGCTCTCATGGCCCTTTCTTATATGCCCAGGGTAATGCTGATCTCCACTTTGGGGTCAGGAAGAAATTTTCCTCCAGACCAGTTTGATCAGGGATCCTGGAAGGTTTTTTTCCCCTTCCTCTGGTCATACAGCAGGAGTTGTTGGGGGAGTGGTGGGGTGAGGTAGTTGTGAATTTCCTGCATTGTGCAGGGGGTTGGACTAGATGATCCTAGAGGTCTCTTCCAACTCTATGTTTCTATGTTTACTACCTGACCCTTAACTGGAGATGAAGAAGATTGAACCTGGGACCTTCTGCATGCCAAGCAGATACTCTATCACTGAGCCACAGCCCCCTCCAATTTTTCGTCAGATTATCATTTTGTATTTACAATGAATGAAGGTGATTTATAAAATCAGCCTTGAACCCTTTCCTAGACTGCAAACTTGTTTACTTGCTGCATTAATGTGAGCACTTGCAAGGAGAGTGGAAATTGCTGTGGTATTTCTAACAAAGATAAGTACCATAGTCCTGAGATAGCATTTGAACTGAGCCTCCAAGTTAGGGCTGCTGTTCATTTTACAAAATTCCTATGCAGAAGGCAGTTCCTTTTAGGAATTAGTATCAAGGTTGCCTGTAGATAGTAATGTGTAAATGCAAGTGTTATGCTTCATACTGAGAAGCCATTATACCACTTGGAAACATATGTATCACATATGTAAACAGAGCAATTATCCTCCATAGTGTCTTATGTACAGGAATTTTTAACTTGCAAAGCAGCCCTTATCTCCCAAGGCTTGCAGATTAGTGGCTGTGAGCCAGAAGCCAAAAAATCAGAGCACTTAAACCAAAGCCAATTTGATCCCACTAAAACCAATATGACTAAAGGAGGACATTTCCCCATGGTTATAGTTGACAGGCTCCAATCTTTTAGTTCCCCCAGGGATATAGTTTAAAACATGGCTAGTAGCAGAAAAATATGTTAGAGGGAGTGGGGAACCAAAATTCACTCCTGGAAATGCTGAGAGAAACTGCCACCAAATTACATTGCAATACAGTTATTAAATCAACTTTGCTTCAGTCAATCAATACAATTCTCAAAAAGTTTAATAACTGTGAAAAATAGCAACATTGTTCTGAGAAGGCCCAGCAATATAACCACAACTTGATCATTGTCTGAATGTCAATTTACAGTCAACCAAAAGAATCTGGCAATTTTACTTCCACTTCAGCTAATGCAATGATGCTGTTTATTTTGCCAGTAGAGTCTTGTCCACTCAAGAGATTCTGTACATCTACAATGAAGCATGACATGGAAAAAATCCCAAGCAGTAATGATTTTTTTTTATTAACGTTGGAATTATCTGTGGATGTTTTTGCTAGCCAGTACAGCTAAGAAAAACTGACCCAATTCCAAGTTTTTTACTATCAGCTAGGTTATATAATAACTAGATTATACAACACCAGAACTTTTTGCATATTACTTTTCCCTGAGTATAGGTGGCTGATAAAGAGGCCTGGTGGAACCAGAAAGTTTTAAACCAAATGGTTTTAAGCAACTAAAAATCACTACCCTTACTTCTGATAGTCATTGTACTTAAAAAAAAAAAAGAGTTTGGAGTCACAGTATTTGAATAGCTGCTATGCTTGTCTTGAGCCGTGTAAGCAAACCAGGCATCCCAGTTTAGAAGGCAGCTTCATGTAAGGATGGAGTGCAGAGAGGCACTCTCCTAGGAAACACCAAGAAATTGTACTGATGCCTCAGCTCTTACCTGTACAATGCTCCCATGACTTGCCTCCTCTGGCCAGAGACTGGCCAGTCCCCAAGTGCAGGAGCACAGTCCAAACCAGCAGCACAGCAGACATCGGGGAACTTGGTCAGCAGCTCCATGCATGGGAACCCTCTTGGTCATCATCTAACTTCCGCATCCTAAACAGCTTGCTCTTTTCTAGGGTTCTTCAAAGGTCTTGCAAAAACATCCTAGTAGGGACACTGTCTGTGATCCAGTTCTTTACAGCTCCTAGTAGCAATGAGTGTCAGGTGACCCCCCCACACGCACACACAGACACAGCTATTCCTACCAATATCACCTAAAATTACCAAGTCTACCTTAGCCTGTTATTCTTAGGCTACTGGGAAGAGGTATTCCCCACCACCACCCATGGAAGCACTAAAATAATCAACAAAGGCAGTCCAGAAAGTGGGTTTTCTTCATCTGGTTGATGTTTAGTTGCTGAAATGCCCCATCCCCAAGGAGCAGAGACCTCCTGGCAGCCACAAAGGAAGCAACAGCAGGAGGCTGTGTTTGCTGACATTTAAATGGAAACTAGCCTGAAAAGGAGGAGGAGGAGTACTGCTGCCTTGGGAGCTTTTCATCTTTTGCCCAACCCTCTTGAGGTTGGGTTTTAATGTTTGAGCAAAGGAATTTCCCTCTCCAGCCCAGGCAGTATTCAGAGAGGATGGCTGATTTTTGAAAGGGAGGAGCTCAGCTGTGTTTGCACCTAAATTCATCCTTGTGATGCTGCAAACCTGGATTAAGATATAGCCATGTGCATGTGTGTGTGCCTACAGTGTCTTCCCAGCTCTGAAATTACACACACACACACACACTATTTTGAACAAAAACATTTTAAAAAAGAGACCCATTTCTGAACAGCTGCTGGGATTCTGAATATTCTTGCAACTGCAGTGAATACATGCTTGTCTAAAATCTGGCCAAACACAATTTGGAGTATGTGTACAGAAAACAAAGGAAACTGTTGCCAGATTTTAAAAGTGGCATTTACTTCAAGCTTGGGTCTGTTGTGAACTTCCCTTAGCAATGAAAAGTGGGTTGGATGAGCTGCCAGCAGGTCACCTAGGGTAATGGCCTCCAAAGAGGAAGCAAAGCCATAAAACATCTGGTTTTAGAAGCTCTCTTCATTAACATTCTAAAATATTAGAATGAGAGACAAACGCAAAGTCTCTTTATAATTGCAGCACCATTTTATTACTGTAACCACAAAAACATGAATGTCGCCGTTTGACAATGGAATTAGCACATTAATCCCACTTTCCTGCAAGATGGGTTTCAAAATGAAAAACTGATGTCCCGGAAGAGCGGCCAAGTACCATTCAGAACACTTGGCTTGCTTTTTGAAGAAAATACCCATCCTTCTGAGCTGTCTCTCCAGACTGGTAATGCCAATCTCATTCTGGAAGACCTTGAACAAGTAGCCATCAAATTCGATGGACAGTTCCCCTGCATGCCTGTAGTGCTCTGGAACCAATCTGGATACACAAGTGTTTGGGACAGGCTGTTCTCATCAGACAAATCACTGGAAAGGCTTTATGCCACACCAATTTGAAATTTTTCAAGGCAATTTGCTAACTGTTAAAAGAATTATAAAACTGCCTTCCCCCTTCTTCAGATCTCTAGAGCAGAACAATAAATCTGGCATTTAAATGGCTATGTATGTCAGAGCTACACAACTGTTGCATTAGCCCTGAAATCCTAAGCTGTTTTTGACAAGCTGGTGAAGGGGTACAGCATCTGCTTTGCATGCAAGAGGCCCCAGGTTCGATCCCTGGTATCTTAAATTAAAAGTATCGGATAGTAGGTGATGTGAAAGACCTCCCCCTTGATAGCTGCTGTCAGAATAGACAATGCTGACCTCATAAACCAAAGGCCTGATTCATGTGTTCAAGATGTCTCTCCTACAAGGATGTTGGTTTCCTCAATCCAATCCAATGAGTGTATTGAGGCTGCAATTGTGGCCATCCCGTGCATACCTAAACATCCCAAAGATTGCATTTCATCAGGTTCTTTCCTGCATGTCCTCTTAATTCTCTGTAGTCCATTTAGAAAATACTTATAATCAAAGAAAAGTAGAGCTTTAATACAACACAACTTCTTTAATGTTATAAGCAGCATGCTCTTCATTGGGGGTGTTACCCCCCCCCCTCAGACTTTTGCACTCGCTGCATGTGAAAGGGTGGGAGCGAAAATCTGGATTGTCTATTTTATGACATAAGAAAGTGTAGTGGTGAGGCAAAAAGCGGCCAGGCACATGCAACTTGGTTGGACTCTCCAAGTAGGGTTGCCAACCTCCAGGTATTAGCTGGAGATCTCCTGCTATTACAACTGATCTCCAGCTGATAGAGACCAGTTCACCTGGAGAAAATGGCCGCTTTGGCAATTGGACTCTATGGCATTGAAGTCCCTCCCCTCCCTAAACCCCATCCTCCTCAGGCTCCACCCCAAAAACCTCATGCCAGTGGTGAAGAGGGACCTGGCAACCCTAACTCTAAGGCTTGTTAGACAGCTGTCCTGCTGGCTGGGGCCACAGTCAGAAAAGGTCCCCATCCACAAACCCAATCTATTTTTCATTCTCTTAGTATTTCAATGTTGTTGGTGTGCTGAAGGATGTCTCCTTTCTCTGGCAAGGGGCCTACATACGGTAGATGAGACATGACTGACATACATGAAATAGGAACAGCCTTTGACACCACTGCAGCAGCATCCTGCCAAATCCAAAAAGGTAGTATTCAAATAGAACAGTTGTAGGCTATCTCAAAAAGAAACAACCTTGTACAGAGTGTGAAAGGATATCTACTTAAACTATTAGTATATGCTTATCATGTTATATTTTTCACATACGGGCAAATTAATGTGCAATTTAATTTACATCGGAAAGACTATACGCCCCCTCAAATTAAGAATTGGGGAACATCGTTCCAGGATTAGAAATAATATTTTGAAAGCCCCTGTCGTTGAGCATTTTAAACACTTCAAACACTCTGAGGATGACATTAGATTTTTTGCTGTGTGGCAAGTAACACCTAAAAAATTTGAAAGGATAAATGTAGAGAAACTTCTGTGTCAACAGGAGGCTCGTTTTATCCAATTGTTTGATTCAATAAGTCCAAAAGGTTAAATGCAGCCAATGATCTCACCTCCTTTTTGTAAGCTAACCATGTTCTTAATTGATTCTCGAAGTCTCTGGAACCTAGTAATTTGTATATATATGAACTAGATCCATATTGACTCTAAAAGGACGTGACCAAGACTAAAGACGGTTTTCGGGTCGTATATCATTAATTTTCTGTGACGACTGATCACTTAAACGCTAATAGTGAGTATGAAAGGTTATAAGTGTTGGTCTGTATATTTGTAGACACGTATTAAGATATAAATGTTATAATGTTTGTAAATACTTTACAGTTGTTGGCATGTAATACGGACTCACTGAGAGCTCTCAACTCAGACGTGGGACTTATCTACAAAGGCTTTCACAAGAATTTGGGTGGCTGATGAAGCAATCAAAACAGGTACTTACCGGCATCCTGTACCACCACCAAGCGAACTTCAGCTTTATTTACAATAATATGTTTGTTTGAGTTCTGTGCTAAAAAGCAAATTATGTTGCTTCAAGACTCCACGCCCTTGTGAGTGATGTATATGTACAGATGAACATATGTGAAAAATATAACATGATAACCATATACTAATAGTTTAAGTAGATATCCTTTCATACTCTGATCAAGGTTGTTTCTTTTTGAGATAGCCTACAACTGTTCTATTTGAATACTACCTCATTTCACAGTTGAATTTTACTTTATTTTGAATAAATCCAAAAAGGTGGCAACCCTCTGTCCCTTTGCTCCTATGCTTCACACACAGTCAGGTGGGTGGCGAAGTACGAACAGCAGGGATACAATCACATTGACTGGAGGAACTACCTGTAAGTAACAATTTATTAGTGTTTCCTTTTCTTTTGATTTGGGGTTTCAGGAGGAGAAATGATCTGTGAACATTACCATATGTTTCCAGGTCAAACTACCTGTTATATCTGGATCTATTATATTTCTATGTATCAGGAGATCTGGTTTGTTAAAGGTAATGGAAAAAGAAGAGGACTGAACAGCATTAAACACTCGCACCTCCATCTGAGAAACAGCCCTCTAACTTTGTGCTTTGAAAAAGGGCTCTCAGATGTGTGGCCGCAAGGGAGGAGGGGAAGGTTTGGGGGTGCACAGAAAATAATCAAAATGTGGCTCCATTGGTTGCTACATTTTGTGAATCACCAGACTACTAAATAAGTGTGTGGGTATTTTGCCATCAAGTCACAACTGACTTATGGTGACCCATAGGGTTTTTAAGGCAAGAGGTGTTAAGCCATTGCCTGCCTCCATGTTATGCCCCTAGTATTCCTTGGAGATCTCCCCATCCAAATACTGGCCAGGACTGAGGCTGAGAGTGTGTGACTGGCCTGAGGTCACCCAGCAAGTTTCCATGGTAGAGTGGGGATTTGAACCTGGGTTTCCCAGATCCTAGTCTGACACTTTAACCACTACACCACGCTGGCTCTCGCAAATAAGTACCTAACATCAATCTCAGAACAATTGTCAACTGTATACGCTTTTTAAAAAAGGCACCAGGCAGACCAAACATTCAAAATAGATCATTACCATTACCATGGTGCATGGTCATGATCCATGCACCATTAACTGTAGTGCAAGCAAAGTGCATGCAATATCCATGTGGCAAGAATTCAGTGTTATCTGCAACCTTGCCACACATGGAGCTGTTTTAAACTAATGAGGGATATGGATAAATTAAGAATTAGGCAGGGAATTAAATTATCCATATTCCTCATTAGTTTAAAACAGTTACATGTGTGGCAAGGTTGCAGGCATCACTGAATTCTTGCCACATGGATATCCTTTAGCAAACTGTGCTAAGACATGCAAGCAAATCCTGCAAACAAACCGACAGTAAGGGGCTCCAACACACAAGCCACAAATGGTCATTATTATTTCTCTGGGCATTCACGACAAAGCAATGCTAAGCCTCTATCCTTATAGGTTCCTGGATGTGGCTGCAATATGTATTTCGAGTTTCAGTTGTGGTTAGGGATGCCATCAAGTTGTTGTGGTGGTTGCTCGGTTGGAGAAAGAAATGCATCAATCAAGAACAAAGCCCTATGGGAGAGCGTGACATCATGTTGGTACTGAAGCTGAGAACTGTAACACAGAGTAACCAGAAGCTGGGGGACAAAAATGTGGATATAAACATGTCTACCCTTTCCTCCTTTTTCTCTGTGTCTGCTCACCTTCCAGAGCTTCTAAGCATAAATCGACTTTTGGATTGGACAGTGATGCACTTTTACAAATAAAAAAATAATATCGGAAATATAAAACCCCAAGACATTGGTGAAAAGGAATTGAGAGCAGATTTGAGCTGGAATGAATCCAGGTTTCCCAGACTAAATGGGCATATATTCTCTGAACATCAAAACCATTAAACCAGACTCCAAATTAGGTCCAGACTGCCATGTGTCAGGCCTAGAGACTTCAGACACTGTTGAGGCTTTTCTGCCACAAATGGAGCCCTTCCCATTGTTACATATTATTCACTGGAGGCATTGGCGAGAAGAGCTCAGTTCAGCACGGAAGCCAAGGATTCCTCGAAGCCTACTGTAGCCACAATCACGATCACGGACTTCTTTAGAAATAGCACAAGTTCACAGGATTACACTAGGCCTTATAGATGCCTGCAGCATTAATATGCAAATGCCCCTCTCTACTAAGTATATAGTCAGTATCAACAAGGAGCTTCCCATCCTTACTGTAATGTCGGGTGCTCCTGTGCATAGCGGCTAGCAAAAAACTAGGAATGATAACCATGAATCACATCACTTCCAATTTGTATGTATGATCCACATATCCTTAAAAGATATATCACATTAATAAAAGCAATAATGGAAAATAAAGGAGAACGAAAGGGTGGACTTATAGCCAAAAATATTGAAATAAGGTATGGAAAATGATAAAAGAAAACAATGGTAAAGATGTTCCATTGGACTATTTGGCCTTTCTACTAAGGTATACAATAAGGAATGGGGGGGGGGGTTCTAAGCTCGAGCATTAACACTAAGGCCGCACAATCCAATGTAGCAATAATTTGCAACTGGATTTTCCCATATGGACATAGCAATCTACTTACAAATGATATCCAACAATGTGTGGATGCAGTTGAAGTTAGTAGTATAAAGTTCTTCATAGTTAGGAATGTCCCATCCAGAAAATGGCCATCTTATCTAATGTTTTTAGAACTGATAACATACACACTCAAAGAAATTAGATTCCAAAGTCTTGTTGGAAAAGAACCATCTTGCATAACTTCATATCCATCACCTGGTGGGCCATTCAATAGGGATGGGACAACTGCAGAGAAGGCCATGGATCTTATAGTGATTAAATTTACCTCCTGAAAATAAGGTACCTCCGTGCTGGTATATTTAATTATTTTTCAAATTTATAGCCTGCCCTCATTCCCAGTCAAACCGGGCTCAGGGCACGTAACAACCTCTAAAATCACATAAAACACTGAGAGTTAAAATACAGCAACAAAGATTATAAAACAAGATCGCATTTAAGAACCCAGTAGCTGCCATGGGACCGGACTTCAAGCAGATCAACCCCAACAGATAACAAGAGTGTGTGGGGGGGGGGAGAGATGGGGAGTCCAGTAATGATGGAACAATTCGTGGCTGCCCTCAATTATAGGCCTGGCTGAATAGTTCTATTTTACAGGCCCTGAGGAACTCTTTAAGGTCCCACAGGGCCCTGATGTCATTAGGGAGGCTATTCCACCAGGCCAGGGCCAGGGCCAACAAAGCCCTGGTCCTTGTTGAGGTCAGCTGCACATTCTTCAGGCAGGGGACCACCAGTAAATTATTGTTTGTAGAGTGCAAAGCTCTTTGGGGGGGCATACCAGGAGGGGCGGTCCTGCAGGTATAATGGTTCCAGACTGTGTAAGGCTTTAAAGGTCAAAACCAGCACCTTGTACCTGATCCAGTGCTCCAGTTCGAGCCAGTGCAGTTGTTTCAGCACTTGTGTTATTTGATCTCGCTGCGAGGTCCCCATAAGGAGCTTCGCCATGGCATTTTGCACCAGATGAAGCCTCCAGATCAGCCTCGAGGGCAGCTCTACGTATAGCGAGTTGCAGTAATCCAGCCTAGAGGTGACCCTCGCATGGATCACTGTGGCTAGGCTGTGGCAGGAGAGGTAAGGAATCAGTTGCCTGGCCCAGCAGAGATGGGAAAAGGTTGCCTTGACCACAGCTGTGACCTGAGCCTCAATCAATAAGGAGGCATCAAGGATCACACCCAGACTCTTGACGACAGGTGCAGATGTTAATTGCATGCCGTCAAGAGCTGGGAACTGGCACCCCACCTAGAGGCTCCCTGGCCTAGCCAGAGGACCTCCATCTAGTTTCATACATTAAGCAGACCTATGCAGGGAGATTCTTTGTACTGCTTGTTTCTGTGAAAGGAAAGCATAATGTGTAAATGTCAGTCTCAGGCGTCTGCCTCTAGTATCCCTCAAGCAAACTCATCCAGACAGGTAGATCTGAAGCAGTAATACTTTATTAGAAACTAAAAGGCAAATAAAAGAACTGACTGTGCACAGGCAGGCAGGTTAGCAATACAGACCCCATACAGGTTACTTGCTTAAAAACACTAGGACAAGAAAGTAAGATAAACATTGCTAGGCAACAGCGAGATAAGCGATTCCCATGAGTGAAGACAAAACACACCGCAGCTGTGAGAATCAGTACAAATGAAAGTATACACAAGAGCTTCAAAACCCTGAGAACTAAGGACTTGACTCGTGGCCAGAACTTGGCCTGAACTCATGTCAACAGCCTGACTCCAGTGAAGGAGCCCGGGATCGTCCATTCAGTTGAGGACCTGACATTCTGCCCCCCCAAAGCCCCCCCTCACCTCCCCTGACAATGGACAAGGCTTATCAGGACAAGCTTCATGGAATTGGTGGACCAGGCGAGGGGCAGCGACATGGTGTTCTGCCACCCACTCATCATGACTTGAACCTAGATGCTTCCAACGTACAAGGTAGTGAAGGGTCTTATTATGCACTCGAGAGTCCAAGATCCTGGAAATCTCGAAGTGTTCCTCTCTCTGGACCAAAACCGGGGGTCCTGGAGCGGGTTCGGGGTGCCACTCGGGGGCAGCTACATACTTTTTTTTAACAAACTGATGTGAAATACGGGATGAATACCTTTCAAAGACTTAGGAAGAAGGAGCTCCACCATGACGTCATTTATGAACCGAGAAACCGGGAAGGGTCCCACATACTTTTCACTGAGCTTCTTACATGGGTGAGGGGAGCGAAGGTTTTTTGTGAACAGGTAGACCTTGTCTATCCCACCTTGATATCCCATCCCGGAGAATGGTGTTTATCTGCTTGGGCCTTGTATTGGCTTTTGGCTTTTTCCAAATTCTTTTGCAACCAGGGCCAGGCGTTTTGCACTATGTTTACTCAATCGCCCACCTTGATGTTGGTCTCTCCTCCTGAGAGATTTACATTTCCCAAAGGTCCAAAGTCTTTACCATATACCACCTGGAAAGGGCTAAACCCAGTGGACTGGTGGGAGGAGTTATTATAGGCATATTCAGCAAAAGGCAGAATATCCACCCAATCGACTTGGTGGTAGTTTACACAGCATCGCAAATAACATTCTAGTACAGAGTTGACATGCTCGGTCTGACCATCGGTCTGGGGGTGATAGGCACTGGACAAACCCTGTTCCACCCCCACCAACTTAAGGAAAGCCCTCCAAAACTTTGCCACAAACTGTGGGCCGCGGTCCGAGATTACCTTGCACGGGAAGGAATGATATTTGAATACATGTGACACAAACATATGAGCCAGTTTCTGAGCCATGGGAAGCCCCGTGCAAAGGACTAAATGCACCTGTTTAGAAAAAAGATCCATTACCACCCATAGTACAGTTTTACCCCGGCTGGGAGGGAGATCCGTGACGAAAGCCATGGCTATAACCTCCCAAGAAGCTGATGGTGTCTCTAAAGGTTTCAAAAGTCCAGGTGGTTTCCCCATCACACGTTTGACTGAAGCACAAGTGGGACAGCTGCGGATAAAAGAATCCAAGTCTGATCTCATTCCCGGCCACCAAAACTGTTGGTGCAAAAGGTGCAAGAATTTAACGAACCCAAAATGCCCCGCCACCTTAGAACCATGGCCCCGAACCATCACCTCCCTCCTGAGAAGAGCGGGGATGTACAGTTTGTTTTCCTTAAACCAGCACTCGTCCCTTTGAATTAATTTGTCAGGCAGACTATTCGTGGCTTCCTCTGCCTGACACGCCTGAATTAACGCAGTTTTGAAAGAGTCCGGCAGCCCCTCCAAGGGGCGAGGTGCCCCTGCTTGAGAACGGGTAAGAACCGCCAGTCCGGGAAAAGCCCCCTGCTGCTCAGGGGTAAAGAGTGAGTCCATGGGGCAGTCCCGTGGGGGAGGTGAGTTTGTGAGTCCCTTTCAGAACCTCTACATTTTTATGGTCTGTCCACACTTCAAATGGAACATCGACCCCCTTTAGAAAATGCCTCCAAACCGTGAGAGCGCATTTGATTGCAGCCGCCTCCTTTTCCCAAATGGGCCAGTTCAGTTCTGACTGCAAAAACTTTTTGGAGAAATAAGCACAGGGTTGGAGGTGCCCCGTTTCCCCCACCTGCAGAAGAGCCCCCCCCCCATGGCTACATCGGAGGCATCCACCTGAACAATGGAGGGTTTTTTCAAAGTTGGGGTGTTTGAGAATAAGCTCTGAAGTGAAGAGTCTTTTCAGTGTGTCAAAAGCCCTTTGACACTCTGGTGACCAATCCAACCAGGACGAGGGTTGATTGGCAGAACTCCCCTTCCCCTTAGTCTTTAGCAAATCTGTAATAGGCAACGCAACCTGAGCAAAGTTTTTGAGAAAACCTCTATAAAAATTGGCGAACCCTAAAAACTGTTGTAACTGTTTGCGGGTGGCAGGTGGCTCCCACTCAAGAACCACCCGTACCATGGCAAGCCCATTGTGTGAAATCATGTACCCCAGAAAGCTCAATCTATCCTGGTGAAACTCACACTTGGACAACTTAGCAAACAATTGATTGTCCCGGAGGCGCCTCAGTACCTCTTTGACCAACTTCACATGTTCTTCATACGTTTTCGAATAAATCAAAATATCATCCAAATAAACAATCACCCCTTGGAAAAGTAGGTCATGCAGATCCTCATTTATCATTTGCATGAAAACACTGGGAGCCCCCGAAAGCCCGAAGGGCATGACCAGATATTCAAACATTCCAAAGCAGCTAGAAAAAGCAGTCTTCCACTCATCCCCCTTTCGAATTCGAACTTGATAATAAGCCTCGACCAAGGTACAAGTAACTAGTACTGGGTGTACCAAGATTTTCAACTGTTCCCAGGCTAGTCAGACTCTTTCCCAGTGGTTAGTGGGAGAAGAAGAGTCTAAGGCACGACTGCACTCTTCCCAACGCAAAGTGAAATGGTTCAGAAAATGAAGGACTTAGGCATCCAATTCCAAAAGTCATTAATGAATTGCTTAACTGGAGCAAGCCAAATAAGGGAATTTTCTCCCACTCTGGCATACAAGGTCATTTAAGAAGTTGCATTGAAATCTATAAGTGGAGTACCGTAAAAGCTTGCCTCTCTTTTTATGAGAATTTTCCCAGCAGGGCTTCTGATTGTAGTAGAAGTTGTGCTTGTAGTATGGATTGTTTCATAGGATGAGTAACTAAACCTTTGGTCAGATTTCTGGGTCTCTGTTATTCAACTATTTGATGAGCTGTCTGCAAATGTATGATCATTGCCCAAGTGAAACCATCCAAGAGGCTGCATGACTTCTTTGAATTCCTAAAGTAGCATTTTGAACCATTTAAAGAGCTCAGTTAATTTTTCTTCTCTTTTATTCCTATTCTCTAATGCCTAAAGCAGCATCAAGTGTAAGCTCATTAGTCACAAGTAGCACATGGTTTAAGTAATTGTTCCCTATAAAATCCCAATGAAATAAATATGTAGTCTGTTTTTTGGGATAAGGGGCTCATTATCTTTGAACGCCTGTGTGTCATCTAAGAAGAACAAGCCCTCCACTTTAAATAAATTGGGTACAAAAGGTACTTACGTTCTACTCTCCCAAATTCCATCCAGATATGCAGCATGCCACTCTGGCAATGCTTGTATTCAGGAACCACATGGGTAGGGCCAAAATGGTTTAATTTCACCTGCATGTCAACCTCTAACTTGACCACATGATAATTATACAGTAAGAAACCCTGTTATTGGCCTCACTTACGTGGGTCTTGGATACAGAGACTACCAGAATGATGGGGTGGGGGGGAGAGATGGGGCCACAGAAAGAAGCTCTCATTCCATTGTTAACTGGAACTACACGTGTAAAAAAATGTGACATAATTTCTCTCTCCAAATGTAAAATATGCTTTTTATGACCACTGTTTTGAATATATAAAAAGAGCTTTCTTCTAATGTACTTTCTTGAACATTACAAAAAAGCAAGTGGACAGCTAAAATAGTGACTGAGACACTGTATCATGGTCGGGCGTTATCTTACGTTTGGTGACTGTTCATTTGATGGGCAGTCAAGTGGTAAAATTGTGGCTAAACATCCCTTTAAATGTTGCCAGCTTTATTCTGGCAGGGCTAGCAGGTTTTGATATAAGTAGGTGAAGCTTTCCTCCATAACTGCATTTGCCAGAAAAACGTTCATCTGCTGAAATTAAAGCTATACAGGACATTTTAAAAGTCAGAGAACAAATAATGATAAAAATTAGAAAAGAACAAACATTTCTATACAACCAGGTGCCAGATCTATACCTAGGCAGGGTTCAAAGCCCATTTCCACACATACATTTGTTCTCAGATAATGACAAAATCCATGGGGCTTTTTCAAATTTAGGAAGATAGCTGACTTCCTAGACACCTCCAGATATATCCACTGTATTATCAACCATCCTCCTAGCAACCTTTTCTTCACATCCACTAACAAAAAGTTATGTATGTTTTTTTCTGAAGAGTTGAAAATTTGGACTAGATGATGTGCGTCTTGTTAGCTAATGGGGGAAATAGTTAAGACAGCCAATTACAGGGAATCTAGCAGCAAAAAGGCATTTCACACCAAACATCTGTGAAGAATCCATTTGATGAGCAAAGATTATGGCCCCTTGTCACCTTGGCGGAAAAAGAAATTCCTTCAAACAACTTTTTTCAATGAGTTTATTACTTAAGCTAGGGGAGGAATTCTCGGTTGCTACCACTGAGGTGACAGCTATAGGAAATTCAACAATCATATATCATCATCATCATCATCATTACCTTTATTAGGTATTTACATCATACCTTTATTAGGCAATCATATATCCACAAACAGCTTTCAGACAAAGAAGAGAGGAAAGGCTTTTGTGGCCTCACCCTAAAATGGAGTTTTGAGCTAATTTGGCCAAATTTAGAATGGTAGTTAAAGAAAGCCACACAAAACCCATGTTTTCTAAAGCTAACGTTCACTGTTCACGATACCCTTTCAATAAATGCTTATGGGTAAAGTAGGGATACTAATTCACATATGTGACTGAGGATACAGAACCAGGGGGTTAATCTTGATGAACAAAGCATACGTTGATGTGATCTGCATTTAGCATCAATGTTTCCAACAATAATTCCAAGAAAACTGCAAGGGAGTCATGCATTAGTATATTAATGCAGTTTGCACTCGGAACAAACAGAATTTAGGGGCAATTTATGAAATATCCATCCATTTTTACCCTGCCCTTCCTCCAAGGAGTTCAGGATAGAATACATAGTTCTCCTCCTACCCCCCTTGGTCTCACCATAACCCTGTGAATCAGGTTAGGTTAAGAGAGAATGGCTGGCTCAAGTGACTTTCATGGTTGTGTGGAGTTCTAATCTGGCACTCTGGCTAGTTATACCACATTAGATGGATCTAATTGGGAATGTGGATCTAGTGGGAGAAATTCTGGTACGCCTCAGCCTGATCTCACTCATGGAAGGTATATTCTGCTGAAAACAGAGAACACCAGATTCTGACTGTCCTCGTCTATCTTGCCTCTGCCAAACTTCCTTAATGCATGTGGCAGCTTTCCATGCTATGATCAGACACACTGTCTTGCTCTCACTACTTGACAATTTGTAGCTGACAATTTGTAGCTCCTCCTGTCATTCTGGCAGCTTTCTGGGAGCAATTTGCAATGTGTATTGCCTGCCTTTGACCTCCTTTGGAATCTTTCTTGAAGAGCAACAAATGAGTTCTCGAGGCCAAATACAAGACTGCATACGCTTATTTTCCTGTCTCATTTTTGTTTGTACAAAGGAGCCATTTAATGCCAATACATGCTCCTCACCCTTTTTCTACAGCTGACTTCATAATGATTTACACAGTAAGACAAGGAGAGAGATTATACAAAGGATACGGTGTAATCCATGTTGAGAGAGTGGAAAGTCTTATAAATGCACATGTCTCCAGTCTATCAGCTACCCAAGTGCAATTAACTTGCCAATATAAGATGGAAAGTTGTGGCTAAGCTGTGGGTAGAACATTAAGACCATTGAGTTATGGGTTGGGTTAATAAAGAATACTACTGGCTCATATTTTGCCTGTAAAGGAGTTTTGTGAAACTATCTTGAGGATAACACCTCCCACAATGACCCTACAAATCCCTTGGTTCTCTACTTGAAAGGGACTGCATGCATAGGGTTGCCAACCTTCAGGTGGTAGCTACAACTGATCTCCAGCTGATAGAAATCAGTTCACCTGGAGAAAATGGCTGCTTTGGCAATTGGACTCTATGGCAGTAAAGTCCCTCCCTCCCCAAGCCCCGCCCTCCTCAGGCTCCACCCCCAAAACCTCCCACCAGTGCGAAGAGGGACCTGAAAACCCTATGCATGTACCTCAAGTCCCACATTTAAGCCACCAGTTACGTGGCAAAAAAACATAGGAGGCTTATACTTAATTATTCATGACAGGAGTGCCAGTTTGTGTTTGTTAACACATAGACTTTCTGTGTCTATGTTGCCAGCTCTGGGCTGGGAAATTCCTGGGAATATTAAACATAAGAACATAAGAAAGGCCCTGCTGGATCAGACCAAGGCCCATCAAGTCCAGCAGTCTGTTCACACGGTGGGCAACCAGGTGCCCCTAAGAAGCCCACAAACAAGACGAGTGCAGCAGCACCATCCTGCCTGTGTTCCACCGCACCCAAAATAATAGGCATGCTCCTCTGATCCTAGAGAGAATAGGTATGCAGCATGACCAGTATCCATTCTAACTAACAGCCATGAATACCCCTCTCCTCCATGAATATTGGGAGTGGAACCTGGGAGGGCAGGGTTTAGGGAGGGGAGGGAGCTCAGCAAGGTATAAGGCATATAGTCCTAAGCAGCCCTTTTCTCCAGGGGAACTGATTTCTATCCTCTGTAATTCCATGCCCCCCCTGGAGGTTGGCAACCTTAAAGAAGAGGCAGGTGGTGGGGTCAGGAAAACAAATCTCCAATGCAGTTTGGCATGTATTGTCACCACTAAAAAGGGAGGGGGAGGTTAAACACAGCCAACATATCAAAGAGCAAAGGAAGAAGAAAACAACAAGCTATCAGAGAAGAACCTGGCATAGGCCTCCCTTTTATAGACTGCATTTGATTCACATCAAACAGAATCTGCCTTTGTTCCTAACAGGGCTGCGCGTTAGTAAATAGAGGCCTTCGCTGACAAAAAGCAGAAGATAAATAGGTGGGAAGCTGCATGTGATGAGAACGATGAGCAAGCCCTTGATCGCACCCTGAGCTTGCCCCTCCCCCCCCTTTTGTTGTAATTATACCCTTTTGCTCGTGAGCCAGGGCAACGCAGCCACTTTTCAAGCCTTTGAAGTCAGCACTTTCAGAAATTACACAGAGGATGCTCCCATGTTTTTGCACTCTTAATTGCAGCATCTTTGGCAGCTGGGGAAAGGGGCTTGATCCAGGACTCCTGCCCTAAATTATACGTCATTTTCCTGTTAGCACCACCATCGCCTCAGAGCAAAAGCCTGCTGCTTCACTGAAATTCAATGACAATACACACAGAGCTGGACTTATGCACTAACTAAATACACTACAGTTTAGGACCCCAGTTAATGTGTGTGTGTGTGTGTGGGGGTTCTAAATACAAAACACATTAGTGACCATTACTAAATTAGCATTTTTGAGGTTATCCTAAGAGTCATCTAACTGAGAGGTGATACAATTACTTGAAGGGCTGTCATATAGAGGACGGAGTGGAGTGGTTTTCTGATGCCCCAGAAGGTCCGATCAAAACCAACGGGCTGACATTAAATCAAAAGAGTTTTCAGTTAAACATTAGGAAGAGCTTCCTGACGGTTAGAGCTGTTCCTCGCTGTAACATGATTCCTCAAGAGGCAGTGGGCTCTCCTTCTTTGGAGATTTTAAAGCAGAGGCTAGATGGCCATGCAACGCTGATCCTCTGACTCACTATGAATTTAGGCAGATTGTGGGAGGAAGGGATGAGCCAGTGCTCGGCTTTTGTGGCCCTTTCTTATTTGACCAGGGCAATGCCACCCACTTCTTTGGGGTCAGGAAGGAATTTTCCTCCAAGTTAAATTGGGCCGGGGTCCTGGAGGTTTTTTGCTTTCTGGGTATACAGCAGTGGGGGGGGGGAGAAATCACTGGGGGAGTGGGAGGAAGAAAGCTATGAATTTCCTGCATCATGCAGGGGGTTGGACTAGATGACCCATGGGATCCCTTCCAGCTCTATGTTCAATAGTTTAGAGCCTCAGCATGTCTTCCAACCCTGAGTGTGGGGACATTTTACACAAAAGCAATGGCAAAGAAAATGTGTCACTTTGATTGCTGTGTGGCAGTTTGGAGAACTCTCCTGTATCTTTAACAGCAATATTGTTGCAAATGGGATTATATGGCCCTGACTTCATGGGGCACTTTTCTTGCTAGATATATTGATCCTGGTATCCAGATGCTGCACATGGAACAGGGTACCTCCATGCTGTTACTCTGATGATGGTAAATTTCTTTCTTTCTAGCCTCTCTATTGCAAGTAGAGATTGTTAAAGACCTGCATTTTGGCTGGCTCAAAGTTTACAGATTATGATCCAATAGTTCAGCAATTCAGAAGCAGTTTTAGTCTGTTTGCTGGGTTACTTTTTACCGGTCAAACAGTTCAGTGCAGTACACTGAAACTAGCAGTGTTTCATGCATATATGTTCTTAGACAGCCTGGCGGGAGTCCTATATTTCCCCTCCAGCAATTTTAAACACTGTGTTTTTAAATCTTACAATTTGGTGTTTCTGTAAGTCTGTGTTCCTGGTGTCATTTCATGCACGTATGTTTTTGCTCAGCCTTATGGGAGGCATAGTTCTCCCCTCACATCATTTAATTACCTGACTCAACCATCCACCTGGCCCTGGGTAGCATCACCATGCCTGCTGTGCAGATGTAAAAGCCCCCACAAGGCACAGAAATGAACAGAAATGAGACGTCTCCCCCCACAGCTACTGCACAGCTGCAAAGCTGTTCGACAGGCATTCAAGGCAGATGGTGGACAGGTGAACAGAACAGAGGTCCAACTCACAGGTGATCACAATCATAGAACATGGTATGTTTAACTGTCAAACATGTTCTCTGTGAAGCTCTATTTGCAAGAAGAGCAATTCTTCGTTTCCTTTCATGAAAAGTTACAAATAAGGGTTTCCTATGCTTTTAGCTTACCACAAATGTTATGTATTGACTTTATGGGTATGGCAGCATATGAACCACCTGTTTACTCAGGAATGAAGGGAGAGGGCTGGCGGGAGTGTTTGTTTCCGACTGAATGCTGAGGGCAGGGTGGAAAAGGACATTCTGCGAAGGTTTTCACAAATGACCTGACAGCCTGTGTGTTCTTATTTGGGCTTCCTCCCAAATAAGTAACTTTTGACTTACTCAGAAGTAAACCCCATTAAATTCAATGGATTATACTTCTGTATCCGGATCATGTCCTTTGAGAATATTACTGACACAAGGTAGAGGAGAAAACCAGTTTAAAATTAAATGTATGTTCTAGCCAAATATAGGTTTCCCATTCAAATTACAAATGTGCAGAATACAAAAACCAATTAATGTGTCGTTTGTGGGAATGCTTGGAGTCATTTATATGGATTCAGTCAGACTCCTCAAAGAGTCTGTGCTAAAGCCAAAAAAATGTGTCTTGCAGCATTTTAAAGGGCAGACTTGACACTGATGGTTTATGGTAATTTGGGGGGTGGGAGGTACATATACCCAGAATGTCTTCCACATATGCATATTTTAGAACTTTTAAAATGTAATTAAGTAGATGGCAGAACATATTGGAAACAGCAGCAGAAGCCTGGTGACAAATGTTGTAATGAAAGCCATCAATTGATGTTTTCAGGCTCTTGATTTCATGAAAAATATGAATGGAATTCTTACTCTAAAAAATATAGTATCTCTGAGAAAACAGAGGCTAGTCTGCACCTTGGTTTGCTTAGTCCTAAATGGCCCAGTTAGCTGCAGACCCACTGGCTGCCGTGTGTGTTCAAGTCCTTTATTATTACAGTCCACAACCAGTACATAAATAAAGGAAACATTAATTGCAAAAAAGGATAAAAGTAATATACAAAAATTCATTTATAAACACAGGATAGTCCTAATGGATGCCAGCTAAAACCACACATTTCTGACAACAAATTGTCACTTGGACCCTCTCCTGGGCAAATACTAAAAATTAGGTCATTTTAAGTAACTGATGTCACTGCCACTCTTCAGTGCTGAAGGCCCTTCCCACTTTTTTTGTGATTACAGACCAGGGTGCAAAACCGGGCAACCAATCATATCTGACAGAAGATATCCAAGCCTAATCTTATTAGATCTTCCGGGAAACCTTTCTAGCAATGGACAGCTGTGTGTGTGTGTGTTAAGTGCCGTCAAGTCGCTTCCGACTCATGGCGACCCTATGTATCAATGTCCTCCAAAATGTCCTATCTTTGACATTCTTGCTCAGGTCTTGCAAATTGAGGGCTGTGGCTTCGTTTATTGAGTCAATCTATCTCTTGTTGGGACTTCCTCTTTTCCTGCTGCCCTCAACTTTTCCTAGCATTACTGTCTTTTCTAGTGACTCTTGTCTTCTCGTAATGTGACAACCCCTAAAATGATAAGAGAGCTAATTCATACAAAGCATTATAAGGTTTATCAGATACAAGCTACCATATCCCTCTATAGCTTGATAATAGTCTTGATAGCTGCATTGGGAGAGGATTAGGATTTAATATTTAAAATAATCACAATTTGCATATATGTACAGTGCATTCCTGTGCAGAGTTAATACTGCAGTAACTCTACAAAGGACTGCATGGTAACACAGCATTTTTAAAAACAACAAACACCAACTGATTTTTCAAAACTGCAGGGTGTTTTTTATCTGTGCAATGAATTATTACCTCAAAAGTAATCAGTCCTTTACATTATAATTATTTATTTATTTTTACTTCATCTATATCCTGCCTTTCTCCCCAATAGCGACCTGAAGTGGCTTACATTGCTCTCTCCTCCATTTTATCCTAACAACAACCCTGTGAGGTAGATTAAGCTGAGAGTGAATGACTGGCTCAAGGTCACCCAGCAAGCTTCCATGGCAGAGTAGGGATTTGAACCTGGGTCTCCTAGACAGGAGCCCCGTGGCGCAGAGTGGTAAGCTGCAGTACTGCGGTCCAAGCTCTGCTCACAACCTGAGTTCGATCCCAACGGAAGTTGGTTTCAGGTAGCCGGCTCAAGGTTGACTCCGCCTTCCATCCTTCGGTAAAATGAGTACCCAGCTTGCTGGGGGTAAAGGGAAAATGACTGGGGAAGACACTGGCAAACCACACCGTAAACAAAGTCTGCCTAGTAAACGTCGGGATGTGACGTCATCCCATGGGTCAGGAATGACCCGGTGCTTGCACAGGGGACCTTCACCTTTTTACCTCCTAGATCCTAGTCCAACACTCTAACCACAACTCCATGCTGGCTAGAGGTAGAGGTTTTTCCCTTCTCTGTGTGTGTGTTGTTAAGTGTAACTGTTGAATAACTTATATTTAACTTTTTACATAAAAAAATAAAATGTTATTTCATTTCACAACTGTTCTTGCTCCTCTTTATTGTAAGCAGCAGTTCATTTTGCTGATCATGCCTCCAGCACACCTAGATGCTACAGAAAGAAGTAACTGACTAGCGATGAGGAAAGCCTGCCGTGAAATGAATTAGCCAGAACTCTTGTTCTGACTAGCCGTTGCATTTTGCCAAGCTCAGCACCAGCTGATATACTATTGATGTCATGATGAAGTGCCTGTTCCATGGGTGTCTTGACCACTAATTCTGTCTCTTCCTTTAAAAGCTGTTTCTCTCAACAGAGGTGCTTACAAACAAACACCATGACACACAACTTGACAACTTCCATGGGGCTGTTTGGTCCTTGTGCCCCTCACTGGGAGAACATGCTGAGGTTCAGCCAAATGTAACTTATATCATCCCTTCCTGAGGGATGTTGGCTGGATCCTACCATTGTTTCCATAAGAGAATTTGAAAAAGCTCCTGTCACCACCAATAAACTATGTCTTGACAGGTAAATAGCCTGTTAAAAATGTTGTTGGTACTTCGTATTATACGTGTCTAAACATCAGATCTCTCTGCTTCCAGATTGTTACAATGTCACATCCATCAGCACAACAATTATAAGCATTTACCTTCTAGCTCCTTATGGGTTTTTACCAAAGATCACTGCCATATTTCTCCCATATATAGCGTGCTTACAGGGTGTTCCCAGGCATTAATTGCTAGTTTAACAAACACAGGGGAAACAGCACACAGTCAGGTTTAGGGGGCAAATTCACTTTTGGCAGGATTCCACAGCAGATTCCAGTTTGGATGGTTTCCTTGAAATACTGACATACTTCCAGAAAGGTATGGGGAGGGGGAAATAGCTGCCCAGTGTTTCCCCATGAATATTCCCCTCTCCTTGATCAAAGAATAGCCTTTCTGAAATGGAAAACCTTCATTCTCTTCCTCTCCCTTGAGCAACAGAAAAACTGAAAATTTCAGGACAATTCAGTTCTTGCCAACATCTATTGAGTATAATCACAGCACAGGCTCAAATTCAAAAAAGAATAACTTTACTAAGACTATAGTGAACTCAATAGAATTCAGTCTTAACCAACCTAAATAAATCCACCAGGGGGACACAAATATTACAAAGGTTGCTTCACCAAAACAATTAGGAAACCGGTTGCCGCACCGGAAAATTTCAGTCACTGATCCGTCCCTTAAGTAGGACAATGAAAGGATATCGTTTCCACAGTTAAAGATCCAAAATTATAAATCCAATACGTGGTGTGTTCTTCACGAATCCAAGAGAAACTTTCCAACAAAATCTTGTCATAAAATAATTCAGCGCTCGTTGCCTGCGTGCGCAGAAATGGAGGGCAAAATCCAAGAGTTCCAAGCAGAATGGTTCCAAATCAACAAAACGACACTTCCGGATCTGTGTTCATTTCGCTTGTAAGCTTCATCAGTTGTTATTGTAATGCCAATAGCTTCATGCAAATATCTAAGTCACCCTCTAGCGACATCATACTTTGCAAAACTACCTAAACTGTCATCTCCTTCCCTTCCTGGGAGAATTCCTAGGATCTTCTTCTCACATCTAAAAATCTATACCAGTACTTAATAAAATATAGGCACTCTTCTTCACTGGCCTCTACCTCCTGTCCTTTCATATTCAAAAGTCTAAACTGATCAAGGAGTAATTAAACTTTTGTCTCTGGCAATGTTTGATTGCCAGTGAGGTCATAACACCACAGGATACATTTCTGGGTATAAATATACCCCCAAATGGCATCCATTTTGTGTGTGTCCTGAACTCTGCATGCACCCCTACTTGCTTGTGGGGCATCTTCTCTCTCTCTTCACACAATGCTGCTAGCATTGAGATGTTGCCATTCTTCTCTCCAGGACAAGTAAATATTGCCATCAATGACCTCTTACCCTTGTGTCTTCTCTGTAAATTTCTTAGGTTCTTGAGCATATTGGGTTCTGTGTGATTGCTGCGAGTGTGTGTACAACTAAAAGTATTAAATAAAATCCTTAAAATTCATGCAACACATCTTTATTGGGCGAAAATGCATGGTCGCTTTAGCCTCCTTTATTCCCTGTTTCAGCCAGGATTCAGCCAGGATCGAACGCATGCGTTTCGCCGAACGTGCATTCGATCTTGGCTGAATCCTGGCTGAAACAGGGAATAAAGGAGGCTAAAGTGACCGTGCGTTTTCGCCCATTGAAAAGATTTCCACTGGTGTGCTCATCCTCATAGAAACAGGTATAAAAGGTCCTGCATGCCAGCCTCTCATAAAGCTTTGTCTCCATTGCTAATCCCCCCAATTACATGGAGACTATCTAATTGGCAGAACAGTATCTTAGATATTGACAAAAACTTTTTGCTAGAATCTCAAAATCCCAAGGCTGATTCATATTCTTTAAAAGCTTCACTCTGTTTAGATCTGACACAAAACTTGTATCTTCCAGAAGCCTCATTTTTCTTAAGTAAACAAGTCTTGAAACTTTTGAATTCTAAGATGCTAATTGTTCTGCTCTGAGCCTGGCACATTTAACAGTTTTAATTTAGAGACAGTTGCATTAAAAAAAGAGGGCTGATTAATACCAAAATGTGGCCAGTGCCACATGGTTTTGCTTCGAAAAACCTCCAGAGATCTGGAAATATGTTAATCCACACAACCGTTTCTTAAAAGTTCTAAAGTATAAAAAAGTCAAGTTATATTCAATAAATCCACATCTCATCACTCCAAAATGGTTGCATGAAACCAGCCCTCATCTGAATCTATTCAGTTACTACCAAATACGAAAACACCTGCCCTTCAAAAGAGGCTGTTTCTCCTTTTGCTTCACATGCAGTTTACACATGTGATACTAGTGGATGCACATACCCTTTAATGTTACAGCAAAATATATAATTAACAGTAATCATATGTTGGTAAACCCCATAATCTGAAATAGCCTCTCGTGAAGCAAGAGCCACATTTTAAGAGTCACATGCAGATTTCCTAAGCCTCTGAAGTCACATTTTTCCAAAGTTAGAATCAGCCCTTATTCCCTCTCTCTCTAAATAACAAGACTACAATCCCGAAAGTGGTTTATAGTTGGGTGATTACTGTAATAGCCTATAATGCCCTGAAGAGCTTTGCTGGGATTTTAACAAGGGACAAAACTGCCATGTGAGCAGAAGATTCTGCAATGAAATGTCAGCTTGGAAAACTGACTTGTTTGCCAAAGTCACTCGCGCTCTCATGAAGAGGATCCTGGGCATACCTGTGTCACTGAGACCTTTTAATTAGACCCAAAATATAAATTTGTCCTATTTGATTTCTAAAAACTTTTCTCACAGCCAAGAAACCCGAGTTTTCTTCCCAGGTGTATATTTAAACACATTTAGTGTGTTTCTCACCCACTCACTGACATCGTGATGCTCAGTTGTCCTTACCTGAACTGCAGCAGCTCAGACACAGGCTAGTTGAATCTCAGGGGGAGGAAAAGAAGGATGATGCCATTTTTGTAGCGGTGCAGGTAACAGGGGGTGATGAATCAGATGGAAGCTGAAGAAAGTGGCCAGTGCCAGGCTGCTTGGAGATGGAGCTTTCATCTGCCACGACAGGCATAACAGCTGCCTGTTGTGACCACATTGTGCCCGTGCAGATCTCTTGCACAGCAATGTATCATCATCCATATTAGTCCCTGCCCAATGGTCAACATAGGTATACGCAGAGGAGCAAACTGGGGCCAGGCAGCCTTCCTGAGCTGGCCTATTCTTGTGTTGCCTCGCCCCCATTTACCGTCCCCACCCAGCAGCATGAGGCTGCTCGTACCTGAATCCACATATGATGAGGGGAGAGGGTACCACGGCGTTTGATCTCCTTACTGTTGGAGCCCTCACAATCCAACACTTACCTACAAATGTTACTTAAGTAATTTAAAGCATTTTCCCCCCCTTAAGTTACCTTTCCCCCCAACTTGTTGTATTCACAAGTTTTTTAGCCTCAACTGGTGCCATAATTCTGTTATATTGGCCATAATTTGAAGTGAATTAATAGCTGAATGGTAAGATTTTTTGTCCTTCATGTAGGCCTTTTTTCCCCCTATTTCTGCTTAAGAAAGTATAAGCACTACTCTACATGTGATACTGTTTATTAGTGGGACATTGGACATTTTTTATTTCAAGCAACTCCCTGTTCAAGAACTCCACATGCATGGTTATAGTACTTTTCAATATAATTTTTGAGCCCCATTTCCCTCTCCTCCCATCCCTGCTATTAGTATTCTAGGTTTTGGACCGACCCCCTTGCTACACCCCTAACCAGCTTTCAGCCTGCTTTCCTTTGTAAGAGGCTCCAGCTCTGACATCCTAACCTTTTAAAAATCTTAATAAATGCTACAATTGTGGTGTATTGCTATTCACTTTCTATTTATTTACAGGGGGAAAGAATGTAAACACAACTACTATGCTCATGCAGTACATATTCTGTGTTTGTCGGAGAAAGTTTTAATCTTTGAAATGTGAAAATGAGGTGCAGAATACAGCTGAGGACTCACGAGCCTCACCTTTCCTTGGAAGAAATGACATCCATTGGTTGGAACCAACCTGAAATCCTGTTGGCACTTGAAGTGCAAATAGCATTTTCTTTTCTTCCACACTCAATTTTTCTAACGAGAGGTGCTAGCCAAGCTCAAAACTGGCTCTTCACACATCATGGCAAACTTTGTTCAGGAAGCTGAACTATGATTTATTGTACTTCATTTATACGAAGCCTTACTGGCACCACTTCCCTCCAGGCTCCTGCTGCTGCTTGGTAGAGGAGTGAGAGCAAAATTGGAGGGGGGGGGAGAGAAGAGTCACATGACAACATGACATCACTTCTGGTCCTGTACCTGAAAGTGATGTCACGGCATTGCATGATACTTTGGGAATCTCTGTGGTAAAAAACAGAACGTCTAGAAGTTGCTAGCCACTTTCCCTGTTTTATACCCCACTTTTCTCCCCGAAGGGAACGCGAAGTGGCTTACAACATTCTCATCTTCTCCATTTTATCCTCACTACAGCACTGTGAGGGGGTTAGGCTGAATACAGATCATGTCTCACCTACAGACAGAAACTTTGAGCTGCCAGAAAAGGAAAACAAAAAAGAACTCTAGACCTGTGCAGCTGGAAACTGATATACTTTGGACTCTAAAATATGGTTTGGTATGATGTTCCGTTGGATAGACCCTTTATGGGGGTTGGTTATGGTGAGATAGAAGCCCTGTTAGTCCTAAAATACATTGTCTGCTTTATTAGTTTAGCTCAAGGCAGTCCGCCTGACCCCAGGGTGCAGCCTGCCTGTGATTTTTAGCAGAAAATGTTTTGAACTGTTTAATGTTCAGCAGTTTAGTTGCGCTACAATTACATCATGAAACAGGGGCATTATGAAGAATTACTGACAAGCATCTGTCCTGTAAGCTCGTTTTTCAGAGGAACAGATTGAGCTGGGGCAGGAAGGGGGGGGACTATGCCCACTAAGAAGACACAGCATCCCTGAAATTTTGGAGATGAGTATATGAATCCCGAACTATCCTGATGAAGTATCTGACAAAGGGAGCTTTGACTCTCAAAAGCTTATACCCTAAAAATCTTGTTGGTCTCTAAGATGCTACTGGACTGCAATCTAACGGTTCTAGTACAGAATAACACAGCTAGCCTCTGAAACAGAACTACCCTGAAATTTCTGCCTATATGATCTCCCATCCAAATACCGCTTATCTTCTGAGATTTGATGAGATCAGGCTAGCTTGGGGCTATCCAGGTCAGGGCACAACCCTATTACAAACTCTGATTTCCCATGTTGATACCTACTCAGCCAGTGCCTATGCAGGAAATCAGGTAGAGACCTCAGCAACAAGTCAGAAGGATTCTGAGTCTCACCAAGTAACAAGCTGAGCATCAACAGCCAATCCTGAAGGGGCTTCAGCTTCCCCAGGAGAATGCCTCTCAGACACCCTGCTACAACCAGGCCCCTCTAATTGCTGCTGCTGGGCAGCATTAGGAGTAATCATCTGTTTAAATCCTGCTGCAAAGCAGGAGTAATTGCTCATTGTGTCAAGCCCCACGAAGCCTTGAGGGCCTCCAGACTGCTTTTCTTAAAAACAAACAAAAAAAACAAACAAAGAAAAACCCCAAAACCTCTCTCTCATATTAGCCAGCACTACTACTAGCCTTTCAGCCAAGGACTCACTCTCATCTCTCTTTGGGGACTGGATTCTTCCACGACCTCTCGGTCAAACATCATGTTACATGCAAATGAGCCTAATAAAACATGGACAGATGATTCTTGTAGGCCAAGCAGCTGGGGCAAGGGGGTCGCAGTGGAGACACAGGTCTTTTATGCATGGCTGTTTCACTTGCCATCACCCACCAACGACTTTGGGTCTTTGTGTTGATTATGCATGCCGTTTCTGACCTTCAGAGGTTGCCTGGCTCTCCCCCTGTATTTTGCCCTGATTTTCAAGTTCAACATAAAACAAGTCTTTGAAAATGCAACATGGGGAAATGCAGGGGGAGAGTGAGGAGACCTCTGACAGCATGCATAATCAACACGAAGACCCGAAGTCAGAGGGTGATGGCGAGTGAAACAGCCATGTATAAGACCACAATGGGTTCTTCAGTACAAAAGTAGCAAGAAATCTTATTGGTGCTTACACATATGACATCAACAATGCAAGAGTGAAAGATACATATAAGAACAGTCAAAGTTATATACAGTATGTACAATCTAAATAGGGTGCAGTCTCAGTGCACCAATTGCCATGTTCTTTCAAGTAAATGTTGTATTTTCTTCAAAAAGTCCAATAGTAGGTACTATCCCAAAAGCACACTTTTTGTGACTGTTCTTATATGTATCTTTCACTCTTGTATTGTTTTGTATTGTTGATGTCATATGTGTAAGCACCAATAAGATTTCTTGCTACTTTTGTACTGAAGACTCCGTTGCAGATTTTCTAACCATTGGTACTGGCACGGAGGTGCCTGTTTTGTATTGTAATGTATAAGACCACAGCTACTGATTTTCTGCTGCCGCTTCCCATCTCACCATGCCAGGCACTTTAGTGCGGGAAGTCTGCATCTGGGACCCTGCAGGGGGGAAAGATGCTAAGAGTTGAACATCTCCTCTCCCAAAAGTTACCATTCTTGAAGTAGTAGCTACCAGGGTTTTATTAGACATGATTATATCTAATGTGTAGTTTGGCTGTCAATGAGTGTATGAATTTAAGGGGCACACTCAGTTAACTTCATAAATGGTAACCTTTGATCAGGATCACAAAAGAGGCTTAGGTTCTTGCAAACATCTTGTGCTAATCCATCAGAATTTTTTCCTTTGTATTACTGATATCTATGGCCTGACATGTCCTGGACAGAAAAATAGAGCTGGAAAGGACCTCAAGGGTCATCTAGTCCAACACCCTGCACAATGCAAGAAATTCACAACTACCCCCCCCCCCTCTACTCTCCCTGTGACCTTTGCTGTCTGCCCAGGAGAAGGCAAAAAACCTACAGAATCCCTGGTCTATCTGGCTTGGAGGCAACTTCCTTCCAGACTCCAAAATGGCAATCAGCATTACACTGGGCATGTAGGAAAGGGCCACAACAGCTTTTTCCACTCGGCGAGACCTGCAGCCATGGGCCGCTGACCTGCGTGCTGTTACCAATACTGCAAGAACAAGCCCTACCCAAAGTCCCGTTTCTGCAGGGGTGTTCCTGATGCCAAGATCAGGATCTTTGACATCGGTAGGAAGAAAGCCAAGGTCGATGAGTTCCCACTCTGTGGGCACATGGTGTCTGATGAATATGAGCAGCTGCCCTCTGAGAGAGAGTGGACAGGGAGAAGTTTTTCTCCCTCTCCCATAATACTAGAACACGGGGTCATCTGCTAAAGCTGGAGGGTGAGAGATTCAAAACAGATAAAAGTATTTTTTCACACAACGCATAGTTAAATTGTGGCACTCCCTGCCCCAGGATGTGGTGATGGCTGCCAGCTTGGAGGGCTTTAAGAGGGGAGTGGACATGTTCATGGAGGAGAGGGCTATCCATGGCTATTGGTTAGAATGGATACTAGTCATGCTGCATACCTATTCTCTCTAGTATCAGAGGAGCATTCCTATTATTTGTTGGTTGATCTAGGGCAGGGGTCTCAAAACTGCGGCTCCAGAGCCGCATGCGGCTCTTTGGCCTGTCGAGTGTGGCTCTCTGAACTTGGTTTGGAGCCCCTGCTCTTGCGCCCGCTCGCGCCGGCATGCCTGAGAGAGAGAGAGAGAGAGAGCGGGCGAGCGGGTGCGCTGTCTCCCCCCCCCCGCTGCCATGGAGAATGGCCGGGTCCCCCTTTCCCTTTCCCTCAATGGTTGGAAGGCTAAAGCCTCCCTTCCCCTCTAGTCGTGCAATTGCTGGGCGGGCGGCTTGGCGGTTCCTGGCCCCCCCTCCTATCAGCTGTTGGGCGGGGCGGGCTTCCTTTGGTAGACCTGGCCTTCGGCTGAGTCCCATTGGGAGGCCATGTCTACCCACTGGCTTTCTTGGCAGTAGACCTGGACTTCGAGGAGGGGAAAGTCCCCCTTCAGAGGCCAGGTCTACCAATTGGCTTCTATGGGCCTCTGGAGGCCAGGTCTACTGCCAAGAAAGCCAATGGGTAGACCTGGCCTCCCAATGGGACTCAGCTGGAGGCCAGGTCCACCAATAGGCTTTTATGGCGGTAGACCAGACCTCCAGACGAGGACTCCGGACGGGGAGGGGGAAATGGCAGGGACTTAGAATTTAATTTTTATCAATAAATAACACCACTATTAAGTATGTTATCAAGTTTTATTCAGTGTACCTATAGTTTAATTAAGACTTAAAACTTTAATTAAAGTTTATTAAGTTAATAAACAGTGTACCTACCTATATAGTTTAAGAAATTTGGCTTTCAAAAGAAATCTCAATTGTTGTACTGTTGATATTTGGCTCTTTTGACTAATGAGTTTGCCAACCCCTGATCTAGGGTCTGATATTCCAATATTCAGTGCAACGGAATCATTCTCTAGATTCTGAACACGTGTGTTGTGTCTGAAACAAAAGAAGCATCAGGCTTCTGTTCTATTTAAACTAAACTCATTTATTGGTGAAATACAATGAGGATAGGAAAGGATAAACAAGGTCCCTTATCCTAATCTATTTTGCTAGCTTTCTAGATATGAAAAGGTAACCTGCCCTCCATTCCCTTGTGGGATGAGAGGGCCTGAGCGTGGCAGCGCTCAGCTCTAGTGGCTTGCTTGGATGAGGGTGAGTGGGAAGAGAGAGAGAAGGGAAGTTTCCCTGACAATATAACTCTAAACATCAAAGGGGACAGGAAATGAGGGAGAGGTGTAGAGGTGTAACTAGAGACGACCTTTTGTATCCTATCTATCTATCTGACTCTATGGTCAGTTCCCCCCCCCCCCCGAATGTGGAGGCAAGTGACACAGTTAAGAAGGGCATATTTTCCAACATTATTTTGGGTGCGGTGGAACACAGGCAGGATGGTGCTGCTGCAGTCGTCTTGTTTGTGGGCTTCCTAGAGGCGCCTGGTTGGCCACTGTGTGAACAGACTGCTGGACTTGATGGACCTTGGTCTGATCCAGCAGGGCCTTTCTTATGTTCTTCTGTTGCGCTCGAGGCCGCCCGCATCTGTGCCAATAAGTACATGGTGAAGAGTTGCGGCAAGGACGGCTTTCACATCTGCGTGCGCCTCCACCCATTCCACATCATCCACATCAACAAGATGTTGTCATGAGCTGGAGCCGATAGGCTCCAGACCGGAATGCAGGGGGGCTTTGGCAAGCCCCAGGGCACCGTGGCCCGTGTGCACATTGGGCAGGTCATCATGTCCATTCGCACCAAGGTGCAGAACAAAAAGCATGTCGAGGCATTGCGCAGGGCCAAGTTCAAGTTCCCCGGCCGCCAAAAGATCCACATCTCCAAGAAATGGGGCTTCACCAAATTCAACGCTGACGGGTTTGAGGATATGGTGACCGAGAAGCGCCTCATCCCAGATGGGTGTGGAGTAAAATACATCCCCAACAGGGGCCCCTTGGACAAGTGGTGTGCACTGCATGCGGCATGAAGGGCTGACGCACCCCTTCGCACCCCCCAGCTCAGAAAGGGCAACAACTGAGCACTGACTCACCGTATCCTGCCTTCCCTAAGTTCAGAGAATCAGCCTTGCTGTCAGATGGCCATCTAGCCTCTGTTTAAAAACCTCCAAAGAAGGAGACCCCACCACCTCCCGAGGAAGCCTGTCCCACTGAGGAACCGCTCTATCAGGAAGTTCAAAAACTCTTTTGATTTAATTTGAACCCTTTGCTTCTGGGGCAACAGAAAACAACTCCACTCCATCCTCTATATGACAGTCCTTCAAATACTTGAAGATGGCTATCATATCACCTCAGTCGTCTCCTCTCCGGGCTAACATTCCCAGCTGGATGAGACAGGCTAGCCCAGTCTCATCAGATCTCAGAAGCTAAGCAGAGTCAGGTCTGGTTAGTACTTGGACAGGAGACCACCAAGGAAGCCCAGGGTTGTTACACAGAGGCAGGCAATGACAAACCACATCTGAACACCTCTTGCCTGAAAACACTATGGGATCACCATAAGTTGGCTGCAACTTGAGGGCACTTTCCTCCACCACGCCATATTAAAAAGCAGCACAGAAGCAAAAAAAACAAAACACACACATAAAGGCCCCATGGGCTCATGGAATTTTGAGTTCTTTAGATCCTGGCTATTTATTAGCATTAAGTTACATAACATGCATTAGCAAGTATTTACAAGTCTTTAACTCCCATTTACAGCCACAGAACATCATAAACATGCAGAGGAGGCATGCTTTCGTCGCTTTTCTTTCACTCCTTATGGCTGTTCACCATCTGTTTCAAACCCCCCCCCAATAATTGCTTCATTCACTCCTTTAAGGTACACCAATAAAACACTGTGTATGCATAGAAATGTAATGTATGAAACCTGGCATGTGATGCAATCATACATATTGCCATACATTGTTTACAGTGTTGAAATAGGATTTGGAAGACTAGGATTTTCAAATCCTCTCTCAGCCGTAATGTTCACTGAGAGCCCTTGGGCTAGTCCCTCGCCATCAGCCTAACCTCACAGGATTGTTGTAAGGTAAAATGAAGGAAAGAAGCTTGAAAGCCACCCAGATCTCCTTGGACAGAGGTTAAGGGAAAAAATGAAATAAAACCAGTAAGTATTATACCACTATATTTGCCAGGTTGTACATTCAGGCAAGGCTCTTTAGTGCAAATAAAGTAGTAGTAGTAGTGTTGGTTTTTATATGCTGACTTTCTCTACCACTTAAGGAAGAATCAAACCGGCTTACAATCACCTTCCCTTCCCCTCCCCGCAACAGACACCCTGTGAGGTAGGTGGGGCTGAGTGGGATTAGCCCAAGGTCACCCAGCTGTCGTGTGTAGGAGAGGGGAAACAAATCCAGTTCACCAGATTAGCCTCTGCCGCTCATGTGGAGGAGTGGGGAATCAGACCCGGTTCTCCAGATTAGAGTCCACCACTTCAAACCACCGCTCTTAACCACTACACTACTATTTTCCACTGTGCAGTGAGCTTTCAGTCCTGAACAGCAGCAGTTTCCCATCAATCTAGACATACTTACCCAGAGCAACATTGCTGCGCAGGCCACCTCCATTGACTTAACTGTGCCAGAAGCGAACTCTTGGTCTGCCTCCACCAGTGCTTAAAATGCAGTTTGTGATGGCATACAGGAAGCTCATCAAGGGTCAGTTCACTCTAAGTGGCATGGCTGAAAGTCAGCCCAAACAGACTGAACATGCACAACTGGCAGAAGTGGGGAGGGTTGTGACATTCTCCATTTTGAATCGTAGTTTGCTTTCACCTTCATTCAAAAGCCTGCAGTTTTTTTTTATCATTCTGATAACCCATGAAAAATTATGGGTTTTTTAAAAAAAGAATGTGAGCAGTAAAATATATATTAAAAGGAACTTCCACTCAGTCATTGATTCATTTGACAGCTGTAACCCTGACTTCAGTTCTCCATCTGTAAATATCAACCATTACCAACACAATTGCTGAGGGGATTAAAAACAAGACACGATTGGGAATTACCTTTAAGATTAGTAGTTCTGGCATACCTTAGTGGCTAAGAGAGCAATGAAGTCCCTAGTGCAAATGTCACCTCAGACACAAACTCTCCAGATGCTGTCTTTGGTCTCTTGGCCTCAGCCCTCTCTATAAGGAAAAGTAATACTGGCCTACCTTGCAGGGCTGTTTTAAGGATGTTCATGATGTGCTTTAGATGTGTATACATGCTAAATTTGTGGTTGAAAGAGCTGTTAAGTCTCAGCTGATTTATGGTGACCCTGTAGGGCTTTCAAGGCAAGAGATGTTCAGAGGTGGTTTGCCACTGCCTGCCTCCACATGGGCTGAGAGAACTGTGACTGGCTCAAGGTCACCCAGCAGCTTCATGTGGAGGAGTGGGGAATCCAGTCTAGTTCTCCAGATTGCGGTCTGCCGCTCTTAACCACCACACCACGCTGGCTCACACATGCTAAGTACTAAGAAGGTATGCACAAAAAGATTTCGTCTTCTGTAAAGAAAACCTTCAAGGAATTTTCATACCTGAACGTCGTGCACGCTATCAGAGTCACATCATAATATGGTTAATGTAGTACTACCAGATGTGCACTGCAGTCAATGCAGGTTTTATATTTATGGTTCTTGTAGGTTATCCGGGCTGTGTGACCGTGGTCTTGGTATTTTCTTTCCTGACGTTTCGCCAGCAGCTGTGGCAGGCATCTTCAGAGGAGCAACACTGAAGGACAGTGTCTCTCAGTGTCAAGTGTGTAGGAAGAGTAAGGGGTAGGTTTTGAGCTGAATCATTGTCCTGCAAAAAGTATCAAAGGTAATGTGCTAACCATTGTCCTGTAAGTATCAAGATAATGTGCTAATGAGGGTGTGGTATGTTAATATGGAACCATTGTATCCTGAAGTGATCTGTTAATGTGTGAAATCCAAAGCTAATCTGCATGGCTATTGTGGACTGTAGTCTTTGTTAGTCTGGAGGTTTTCAGGACAGGAAGCCAAGCCTTATTCATTCTTAAACTCTCTTCTTTTCTGTTAAAGTTGTGCTGATGTTTATGAATTTCAATGGCTTCTCTGTGCAATCTGACAAAATAGTTGGTAGAATTGTCCAGTCTTTCAGTGTCTTGGAATAAGACCCCGTGTCCTGTTTGGGTCAGTCCATGTTCAGCCACTGCTGATTTCTCAGGTTGGCCAAGTCTGCAGTATCTTTCATGTTCTTTTATCCTTGTTTGTATGCTGCGTTTTGTGGTCCCGATGTAAACTTGTCCACAACCACATCGGGTTGACATCTTTGATACTTTTTGCAGGACAATGATTCAGCTCAAACCCTACCCCTTTCTGACTATATATTACTCTTCCTACACACTTGACACTGAGAGACACTATCCTTCAGTGTTACTCCTCTGAAGATGCCTGCCACAGCTGCTGGCGAAACGTCAGGAAAGAAAATACCAAGACCACAGTCACACAGCCCGGATAACCTACAAGAACCAGTGAACTCTGACCGTGAAAGCCTTCAACAATATTTTTATATTTATGCTACACACCAAATTTAAACCAAAGTCCACTTTAAGCTGCACAGCTGAAATCCTCTAACCTCTCATGCAATCACTGTTGTACTGTAAAAAAATTATTTAAGGAGCGAACCTAAGAAGAGCGTGAAAGCAGCTTTGCTGGGTCAGCCCAGTGGTCTATTCAGTCCACCATTCTGTCTCACACAGTGGACAATCAATTGCCCTGGAGGGCCAACAACAAGACACAGAGGCCAAGGTCTTCCCGATGTTGCCTTCTGGCACTGGTATTCAGAGGTAGACTGCCTCCGAATGTGTAGGTTTCCTTTAGTCATCATGGCTAGCAGCCGCTGATAGACCTATCCTCCATGAATCTAATTATCTTTCAAAGCCATCTATCCCTGCAGCCATCTCTACATGTCCTGACAGTAAATTCCACATTTTAATCATTCATTGTGTAAAGTAGTATTTCCTTTTGCCCGTCCTGAATCTACTGCTCCTCAACTTAATTAAATCCTTTCAGGTTCTAGCATTTCGGGAGAGGGAGAAAGTTGTCTACTCTCTCTACCCTGTGCATAATTTTGTACACAGCTATCATGTCCCTCCCTTAGTCATTGTCGTGAGCAGCAGGGATCTAGATACTGAACAGACACAGATCCCGGCTGAGTTGGTAACAGAGGCAGAGGCGGGGCCCTCTGTCACCTCTGAAGTTGGCAGTTTGCCTCCGTAGGAGTCAGAAGTTCCCACTCCTCTCATGATTAACGACGAGGAGAGTCAGCTGGCAAGGATAGAAGATTCACCCCCACTGATAGATAGGCTTCGGGAAAGATTACGCAAAGACTTAGCTACCCGTCGCAAGCAGGCACGGGAGTATAGACGGACACAAAGCCCTGAATACTGAGAGGAGCCAGGCTAGGTAATTGATGGGGCTAATGAACACACTACCGGAGGGTCATATAATCCCAGGCTGTTGAAAGGTTTCTCCGTGGAAGCAACGATTCAGTTTCCGGGCTGCTTCACATCCACTTCAGCTCCTGACCCTCTCTCCAACCGGCTTGAATTCCTGGCACTCTGACCCTCGGCTTGATTGACGACTCTTCTTTTGGCCCGTTTGGACTCATGTTTTGATCTCCACTAACTCAACCTTGGACCGCATGACTACCCAGCCTCCTAGCCCCGCCTGGGACCTGACAGACATCTCTTTTCTGAAAAGTCCCTGACTCCTCAGCCTTTCCTCACAGGAAAGGTCTTCCAGCCCCTTAATCATCTTGGTTGCCCCCTTCTGTACTTTTTCCAGCTCTGCAATACCCTTTTTGAGATACGGTGACCAGAACTGCACACAGTATTCCAAATGAGGCCATGCCATAGATCTATGTAGGGGCATTATAACATTGGCAGCCAAGTTCTAAAGGACTAAGAATAGGGTATGATGCCTAGACAGGTGGTTGTTTCGGTCAACCATACCACACAAGTCCTATGAGGAAAGGTTGAAGGAGCTGGGCATGTTTAGCCTGAAAAGGAGAAGACTGAGAGGGGATATGATAACCATCTTCAAGTACTTGAAGGGCTGTTATATTGTCACGGTCTCTGACATAATTATGGTATTTTGTGTACATATGCAGAATTAATTCCATGTAGAGCTTGAACACAACATACAAACTGAACCACAAACTGCAGAGGTTTGTGTAATGAAAAGCCTGGCAACAGCTTGCAAAATGCAAATGTCCTTAGAACAGGCTTACTGAATTCTCTCAAGGTCTAAATTCTTTCAAGAGCTAACTAACTTACCCTGGTCTTGTCCTTGAAGGGAGAAGACAGAGTCATTCTTCACTATCTGCCAGAAAGGTGTATCTGAAATTACCCTTCCTGATTCAGCTGCCAGCTGCCCATATCTCAAGAGCAGAAAAGTCCTGCTATCCTCAAACCTTGAGAAGGTCTACTCAAAGACCTCAAGGCTATAAGTGCAGTAAGCTTCTTGCTTTCTATAACCTTGTTGAAGGCTATGTTTCCTACTGACCAGATGGTTACATGCTACAATGTGAGCAATAATTGTGTTTTATGATTTATATAGTTATATATTGTATTGTAGATTTCTAAATAGTCTCATTTAATGTGTATTGTACTGAAGATGAGAATGGTATGAAAACTGAATATATGGAGTGATCATGGAGCTCAGAAATGATTGTTTATACTTTAAGCAAAATAGACTGAAAGGAAAGGAAAACCATATTTGGTCATGGGGAGAAGCTAATAACCTGAACAGCTGCAACTGTACATTATTGCACTGTTCATGTTAGCTGAAAGTGGGGAGGAAGATATCCCTCCTGATGGTAAAATCAACACTCTTAATGAGTCTGAAACAGTATAAATACAGCCACAGTAAGCTCAGAGAATCAGAACCTTCCAAAGGCTCTCAAGAAAAGGCTGACTGGTATGTATGGCTTAAATACATTACTCTAGACTTTATGAATTAGATACTTTGAACTGAATCAGAATAATTTGACTGTTATATTTTAGAAGTTGGATTTTGAAACTGAATAGTATGCAAGACTTGCTTGCTTTTACTTCATACATTGTAAATACATACATTGTACTTTGACAAGAGTTTTTATAGAAGTGTTAAAGACTTGATAATCTGCATTTACACATATTTTACTAGACGTATATCAACAAAAAGACTTGCTTTTAAAAAGTAGGTAAAGTTGTTGAGTCCTGCTTACTCAATGACTGGCTGAATAAGATAACTTCACTTCTCAGTAAGTGATACATTCTAACAGCCTGTCATCTGAACAGCACGACCCACTTCAATATGGACGATGGTGCTAAGTTGTTTTCTGTTGCCCCAGAAAGTCGGACCAGAACCAACAGGTTGACATTAAATCCAAGAGTTTCCGTTTTGACATTACGAAGAATTTTCTAACAGAGCAGTTCCTCTGTGGAACAGACTTCCTCGAGAGGTGGTAAGTGCTCCTTCCCTGGACGTTGTTAAGCAGAGGCTAGATGGCCATCTGTCAGCAATGCTGATTCTATGACCTTGGGCAGTTCATGGGAGGGCATCTCGGCCATCTTCTAGGCACACTGGGGGGGTGGGAGGTAGTTGTGAGTTTCCTGCATTGTGCAGGGGGTTGGACTAGATGACCCTGGTGGTCCCTTCCAACTCTAGGAGTTGATTCTGTCCTTTCCTATGTAGAAATTTTTTTTTCTTTAGACAAGCTGTAAGCACCACCATGTGGCTGAAGTGGTTAAAAGCATCATTCCATTGAAATATACTTCAATGGAAAAAAGTGATAGGAAATGTCCTAGTATCAAATACAGAGCTTTCGTACTTCAGGAATACTAAAGATAGTCTTCAGTTCTAGACCTCATTTTTAGTTATTTAGAACTTGGAATGCTGTGTGAAAAAGGAAGCTTTCCTCAAGTGCACAGACCATCTTTTGAAAACCGAGTTATTTTTTTTTCTTTTGAAGATGCAAAATGTGCACATTTTGTTGTACGGCTCTAAGAAAAAATATCAAAAATCAAAATTGGACACGTAGTTGGATAAGAGAGACAGACACATTCTACTTGGCAGCTCAGTTTCATGTCCTTGGGCATTATGCTGGGCCAGCAAGGAATAGTACAAATTGCCACAATTCAGTCAAGCTCTTCCTTGGTTACTAAAAGGACCAGAGGAATTCATGGGGCCGTTTACGAGAGGCAAGAGCACAGGTGTAAGTTCTTGGACCCTGGAGATCAAAGGACACAAAAGAAGGTAGAAGAGCTGGCGACTTTAAACCCAATGTGGTTTATGTACACAATTTTGAATAATGTGCATACAATACTAACATGACCTGTTGGCTTGTCTTCTTTTAAATTTCTGGCAGGGTTTCTTCCTATCCTGGTACCCAAATTGGAACAGTGGAAAAATCAGCTAAGCAGCAACTGATTCAGTATTCTATTTGGCCAGCACAAGGGTAAAAGTTGTAAAATACAGCTGCAGGCAAATTCCAAAAAATTGGGCAGATTCACACCACTTCAAGAAATGAGACTTTTGAAAATAAAATAGGCTTGTATCAGGAACATTTGCACATGAACCTATTTGAAGACATTATAGCAACTTTGGATAGTTTGCGGATTATAAATCCTTCCACCAAAAGATTTTACAATTGAAAATACATTCATACACAGAAAGAACATGATGTTCCACCATACAGTTTAGACTCTGATTGCCAGAAAACATAATGGTTTCCAAACCTCCTTAAAATTAGCTTTATGTTGTCTCTGTTCCCACAATGCAAAATTTCCACGTTCTTAAGACATGGATCAACTGAGAAAGCTAGGTTTTTTTCTTCTTAAGTTCAGCTGAACCAGCTGCAGTCAATACAGTGGCTCAAGTCCCAGAAGGATATTCCTTATCTGTAAGTAAAGGTACCATGATTATCCATGGTAGCAATAACTATTCTTTTTAAAATGCTTTATACGAGTCCTCGGATCTGAACTTAGCTGGAACATTTCCTGTATTGAGCAGTCTCAAACATGCCACTTGTTCATTATCTATACAGTATCAAAATGAGGACTCTCAAAGATGTGAGTGGGGAATTTCTTGTCTTTATCCCATCTTGGCAGATGTGGTATCAGTTGTAAGTTTCCTTTCCCTCCTTTTTACTGTACCCCACAGAATGGAAAGCATTGCCTGAGAAGATCCGGTGTATTTCCACTTCAGGTGCCAGGTACTGGAATTTCTGCACCTAGCAACACAACTTAGGTACATGGAACAATATGTAAACCATCAGCACCTCTTGTAATTCACTTTCGGAGATGCAGCTTCCAGCACTATTGCAGTGGCATTTATAGCAGAAACAGGCAATACATCTGTTTGCAATGCATTTCCCTTCTAAGGGGAACTTCATAAGCAAAACTGAAAGCTTTACAAACAGGTGTAAATTGCAGTACATGTAGGAACTTTAAAGCTGTCGTGCCAACTTGATTGTTGGGCGCACATATTTCTCTCATCACGCTGATAATCGTAAACTCAGAACTGGGCCAAACAAAAGAAGCCAGTAAGGATACAAGATCAGCCCTGCCCTCAAGCTTCAACTTTTATGTGGTTCCAACACCTTTAATATAGCAGTTAGTTCTTTCAAAGCAGCATTGGAGGGGGAAAAACCATGATTAATTTATGTCTTTCATTTGCCTGTGTGTGTGTGTGTGTGTGTGTGTGTCCTAACACAGCCCTTTCTGCCAGGGGAGAGGCATTTGTTTGCATCCTTTACAACTGCTGAAACTACAAAGCCTAAAGCAAACAATCTAAACAGAAAGAAGGCGAAACAACAGATTAAAAAGTTGCTTGCATGTATATTACAGTAACACTTGTTCCTTGTCAAGTGCCAGGATTATTTTAACAAGTTTTACAGAAATGTTCTCTTAAAGAAGAGGGAAACCAAGAAGATCAGTGGGTTGGAGAAACTTCCCTATGAGGAAAGACTGAAGTCTGTGACTATTCAGTTTAGAAAAGAGACGACTAAGAGGAGAAATGACAGAGGTTTATAAAATGATGCATGGGGTGGAGAGAGAACTTTTCTCCCTCTCCCAAAATACTAGATCTCACAGGCAGCCAATTAAGCTGATGGGCAGTAGATTCAGGACAGACAAAAGGAAATACTTCTTTACACAGAGAGTGCTGAAATGTGAAATTCGCTGTCAGCAGATGTAATGACGGCCACAGGAACAGGCAGCTTTAAGGATTAGATTCATGAAGGATAGTTCTATCAGAGGCTACTAGCCATGGTGACTAAGGGGAACCCCTACATTTAGAGGCAGTCCACCTCTGAATATGAATGCCAGGAGGCATTCAGAGGAAGGCCTCAGCCTCTGTTCTCTGTTGTTGGCCCTCCAAAGGAACTGGTTGGCCACTGTGGGAAACAAGATGCTGGACTAGATGGACCACTGGAGATCAAGGCATTAGAACAAGAAGTAAGCACATAACCATAAGATACCAAAATGTCAGGGAAGCAGTAAATAATGGACTGATAATGTTGGAACATTGTGCTTCAAATGTAAATATTGCTGACATTTTTACTAAATGTTTGCCTGCTGAAAAGTTTGTACAGTTCAGAAGTGCACTTTCAATAAAACAAAACAAAATAAAATATGCCTTTTATTTAAGAAAACCATGTTTTGTTTTTAAATACTGTGAATGCTCAGCTAGAGCAGGAGAGCTTTCCTGTAGATCTCTTCCTTTTTGAATGCTGTCATCATGTTGCATTCTTCAAGCTACACTGAATCCATTAAAACAAACATCTACCATTTACAAAAGAGAAGCAACATTTGTAGATGCTGTTTAGAACAATTTTCAACGGCCAGCTCTCCTACTTTACCACACAATTCTGCTCACCGGGAATAAGGATGTGGCCCACTGTTATTCAACATTGCATATTTGTAATATAAGCTAGGGTCTACAACTTTTAACAAAAGATTTTTAGTAATCTAAATCCTCTATAAATCTGACACTCAAATTCAAGTATGAACAGCATAAAAAGTAACCCCAATCCATTTCTGTGTTAATGGTATTTCTTGCAAGGTAACTACTTAGCCTCCTGAAGTAATGTAGACACATGTCTTTGATAAAACACAGATGCTAATAACTTCCTAAACATCTGACCATGAAACACATGTTGAGGGATGGCTCCTTAAGTATGTTGTCCTACCAACAAAGAGGGACAGAGTATTTTTGTGGTAGGTATTTTCTTCCAATTGCTGCTAACAAGAAGGCTTAAATCGAAGTGTTTCCATGGGCAGAATTTCCACCTCCAGAGCACAGCTTTCTCCCCTCTCCCACCACAGCCCAAAATGCCCCCCAAATTGGTACCAGGGAGGCAAGAAAGCCACACTCCTTGGGTAGAAATACTCCCACCTGCAGAAATGCTCCAGAGATGGAAGCCGCAATCTCCCACTCCAATGCTGAAGAGGATGTGACAGTAAATTATATTAACAAACACCAACTCCTGCTAATCCAGGCAATATTTATACCTGCAAACCAAGAGTTATGATCTTCCCATTTCGTCTCAATAACACCAGATGTCCGATTCCTTACATTATTAGGGATGGAAAGAACTGAATAACAACTTGGGAAAGATTGCTGTAGCTTATTATGTCCAGCATCTATTCAGATAGGGGAGGCTGTCTCAGGCATCCAAGATATTTTCGGAATGAATACTCATATGACATCAAGCCTACTGAAGTCATAACAAGTTCAACAAGTGTCTCAATACAAACCTGAGCATGCTTGCAGGCTTTCAAAAACAGCTGTATGAAGGGGTATCCCATGGGCAGATAAAATGCTACACCAATTACACTGATCACTCCTTCTGTGGTTCACCTTCATAAGACACTGTCATTCAGTTGCTCACAAAATAATCTTGCCTAAGAACTCTCCTGCATTCATATTTAACTTCCTCAAGGAAGCAGACACTAAGTTCTCCATTTATCTTAAGTTATGTGAATTTATCTAAGAAAGATATCCTTAAAGGGTAGCTCTGTTTCCAGCAAACCAATTCCAGTAGTGTTTAAGATTCATTTTTTTCCTGCTGCTCTTGGTGCTTGTAATTTCAGTCCCGCTACCAGAAAGTGCACAGTATTGCATTGTTATCTGCACTAAAATAGGGAAGGAAAATAATATGAGTGTAACTAGAGAGACATATAATATGTAAGATTCCCAAGCCTTCCTTAATGCAATGTGACTACAGCACTATGTAGCTTTTACCATACAACTAAATTCATTTGTATTCCATCTTCTTACTTATCATGCAGTCCTAATACAGAGTTACTCCAATCTAAACGTATTGATTTCAATAGGCTTAGATTGAAGTAACAACATAAAACTGCACAGTTCAATATTTCTTTTTCAAAGAGAATAATGAGGGGAAGAGGAAGGTGTGTGTGTGTGTGGGGATTTAAGAAACTCAGTTCACAATTTTGCAAGATTTGCTTTTGGTACCAACGGGCAGTGCTGCCATTTGTCAATCTGAGAAGAGTTCAAAATGCTACGATTGTCAATTGTCCCAGTCTTCTTATCTCTTTAAAGCCCAAGTGACTTCTGAACAATTAGCTTGGCTATTTTGTTAAACTGCTCTCTGTCTTCCCGCCACATTTTCGAGGCATCCACATTGGCTCCACTCTCGTCATTTGGTTCTGAAATGGGGGGAAAGAAAGGCTAAATCAGGCAGATCTCATACCTTCAAATGATATCTACATCAGTGCAAAAATAACTAAGAGTCTCGTGGCATCAAATTTATTGTTGTGTGTTATACTCATATACACACACATGCAAGCATGCACACAAATACACACACAGAGGCACAAACAGAAGGTGTCTAGTGGGGGGTGGAGAAGAGGAGACATTCCAAAAAGCATGAATGAGCAGCACTGTACTGTTGCACTAGAGAAGGATGGTAAACTGTTACTGTTACAACAGTTTTTCTAGCTGAGGCTCTGCAAACAAATCTGCTCCATACCTGCCAGCATGCTGACCACTGACAAGAGGATCTTCTCTACACTCTGGACAGGGCTCCATCGTTCAGCGCTGCTCTCATAGCCCATGGGATCATCTCCAGGTGCGTGAAGAATAGAGATGCAAACTCTGCCATCTGGATAAACTGGAAAGAGGAACACATACATTACATTACAAGTGATGTACCAGGTTCTTTATATACTCTTCATAGCTGAAGATGAAGGTTCCTGCCATACCTGCAATGAAGTCTCTCTAGCCCAGGGTCCCCAACATTTCTGAGTTTGTGGGCACCTTTAAAATTCAGACACAGCCACAAAATGGCTGCCAAAGGAGTCAGAGCCAGCCACAAAATGGCTGCCATAGCTT